>NC_047665.1:6847122-7172955 GCF_011762505.2 Arvicanthis niloticus | reverse complement strand
CCCCTTCACCATTTTCATAAAGGAAGTCAAACTGGGAAGCTGAGCACTGGGAACCTGGAGGGATTAATCATGGACTCTGGGGTCCAGCTGCTTCCTTAGCTGTGTGCTTTGGGCTCTGTGCTATCATGCAAAATGGGGGGTGTTGTACCCTTGACACGGTTGTGGAGGTTAAATAAGATCTCACAGGTGAGTAATTGGCACGCGGCAAGTACCTAATCAATGTTTGCTCTCCTTAATAAGCATCCTGTCAAGAGAGAGTCATTCTTACACCTGGGCCCAGTCTTCTCTTTCAGAGCAAATGTCAGTTGACAGAGAAAGCAAAAAGTAGTCTCCAGGAATAGCCCTTGGGGGCGGGTCTCTAATCTTTGGAGCTGGCCTGGTAGGTCGAGGTATTCTCAAGGTGGCTGGATTCTAGGAAACCCTGAGGCTTGTTCACTGGAGTGGCAAAGTCAGACTTTATTTAAGAAGAGTTTGATTTGCTCGTTTGTGAGCCTCTGCCACAGCCAACTGATAGGACAATAGCAACAGGTCACTGGGTCTAAGAAAGACTGGCTCTGCCTTGAATGGGACACCTAGTCCCTAGAGAAACTGAGGCAGGAGAATTAGAAGTTTGAGCCAAGCTTGGTATACATAGCAAGATCCTATGTCAAATTATTTTTTTAAAAAGCCAAACTTTTTTTCATGGTCATTCTGAAGCCGACTGCACGACCAGCAATCCAGAATGTGAATGTGGCAATCAGAGTCACACAATGGAAGCAGTAGCACTAACCTAAGTCCCAGGCCAGAAGTAACCTCAGATTGCTGGGTATTGGAACTTTTAGAGTTTCTAGGGTGGCCAGAGCTGTGTCTGATAGCTTGTCTCTCTCTTCTGCTTCTTCCTTCGCTAACCTTATGTAGTTTAAAACACCCCTGTTTTAGGCTACTTTCCCCAGACCTACACCCAACAAAATAACCCTATCCTCTCTTCCCCTACGGTGAACCCCAAAGACAAGAGCCCAAAATCTTTCACTCTGCCTTTGATAGGCGCACAACCCATTTCGCTCTTAGGTACAGGCAGAAGGGGCCCCTGGGCCACCTGCCCCGCAGGATGGAGAGTAGAGGGTTACCTTAAATTCAGTCTCAATGTTGGCCAGTCTGGCTAACTCATTGCTTAGCTCCAGCGCAGTGAGGACAGGGTCTTCACTGGACAGGGACAGGTAGGCGGCACTGGCCAGTCCTTTGTAGGCATTCATCCGCGAGCGCGAGTGACTGAAGGAGTCCTTGCGCTGCTTCTCCGTGCACTCATTGCACTTGCAGAAGTAGTCATGGGGCCGCTCAATGCGCGCGCCCTTGAGCAGCAGGATGTGCACTATCTCATACTCCTGGCAGTGGGCTGCCAGGATGATGGGTGTGATGTCGTGGGAGAAGCGCGTGCCATCCTCGTCGTAGGCATAGAAGTCATCATCCCGTAGCTCCTGCTCCAGCGGGCTGAGCGTCAGGCGCTGGCCCTGTGCGAAGGCCGGATGGCTGAGGATGGCCTCCACAATGCGCACATAGCCCTTGCTGATGGCCAGCAACAGCGCGTCGCCCACCCGCGCCAAGTTCTCCTTCTTCAACAGCAGTTCAGTGACTTCCAGGTGCTCGTTGCCCACGGCCAGCTGCAGCGCGTTCTGCCCCATGTAGTCCACACAGTTGAAATTAAGGGTCTTGGACTCCTCCAGCATTTTCCTAACCACTGGTATGTTGCCATACTCAGCCGAGTCCAGGAAGCGCTCTTCCTCAGGGGTCAGGCTGGTGCCCTTCTCGTTGAACATGTAGGCAGGACCCCGGATGGCCTGGCGGCGCCCCTTCTCCCTCAAGGTGGTGTGCCGGCGCTGCATGTTTTTGAAGGTGCTGCTCCCCAACCTGAAGGACAATGGCAAAGATGCTTGGTTACTTTTCTGGGGCCTAGGGACTGTTCAGAAGGACAAAGAAAATCTGATATATAAGAATATTGGGACTGGGATTCTGCTAGAACATTGTCAAGGCTAGCTGGACCGCCTGAGGTACTGTTTTTGTTTGTTTTGCTGTTACTATTTTTTCCAATCGGAAGAATGCTGACTTACTGTCCACTGTCCCTGAGGTTGGAGGGATGGGGGCAGAGCCGAAAAGCAGCCTGAAGTGTCCTGTGACAGTGGAGGGTACCGGGTGGGGATGCGGGAAAACAGGCAAGGGTGTCCATTTCACTCCCTTCTGTGTAAGACTGAGCAGATCCCCCAACCTCTCTGCATTCTTACTTTCTTAGCCCTACAAGGAAGTGCAGCGTTTTTGTTTTGTTTTGTTTATTTATGTGGGGTGTGTGTGTGTGTGTGTGTGTGTGCCACAGTGTGGGTTCAAGGGACAGGGAGAGCCTAGAGCTATTCAATGCTGGTTTCATCTCTTCCTTCCTAACCATTGTTTCCCCCAGTCTCCATGGACAGTACAGTAGAACCTTTGGTTCCCACATCTCACCCTCTACTGAGTTCTGACACTCTGGTCCAGCTGCACTAGGCTGCAAGCATGGCCACACAGTTGGTTCCTACAGTTGGTGACATTCTCTATGTGGGTCACATCCCCTGGGCCTCAGGCAAATCAGGCACCTACTCAAGTCAAAATGTGTCCAGGAACAGGACTGGAGAAATGCCTCTTAGGGAGGACAGGGATTGACCTCCTGGGGGACTCAGCCTCAGTTCCCTGTAATTAGATCCAGTTAAGCCTGGATTGGGTCTTCCCAGTAGAAGAAATAGCCCAGCTTACTTACACGCTGTGCTCACTTCTAAGGTGTTCCTTTGTGGCACACAGTAGAAGTTAATACTGATCTACTAACCGCAGCAGTTAGCATTTACTGAGACCCTGTCGTGTCACTCCCAGGTGCAGTGCTAAGAGCCCTGTTCACCAGCTTGTGCAGTTCCTCTGTCAAGCCAACAGAAAAGGTATCTTACCTTCACCTGTGCCAATAGAAGAGCACTTGGTCATCAGTCCTTGAAAGCCACATGGCACTGGCAGTCTTGAGGCTTCTTGGCTTTGCCAAGTCACCTAAGAGTTTGCCAAGGGTTTGTTGTTGTTGTTTGTCCTTATGTTTTTCTTTAATTTGTATCTATTTATGTGTATTTGTATGTGCACGAGAGAGCACATGTAGAGGTCAGAGGGTAACGGGAAGGATTTGGTTTTTCTCCCCCCACCATGTGGGTCCCACACACTAAGCCCTCAAGTTGTCCTGCTTGTTGATAAGAGGCTTAATGGCTGAGCCATCTCACTGACCCTTGACCAAAACTTCAGATGTCAGACAACAAAGAGGCAGCCATAATGTAATTTGAGCTCATATTAGACCAGCCTTGGGACCTTGTGGGTACTTAGTTTCTTGGCCCCAGATTACAGCTGTGAAAGAGAGGGGCTAGACCAGATGTACCCCAGGCCACCACCAACTTGGACATCTTAGATTTTTCTGTTCCCCCCCAGTTGTTCCTACCTGAATTTCCTTTTCTTGTCATCTCTCATCCACGCTGTCTGAATGATTCAGGGTGGCATAACCTTAACCCAGAGAGCATCTGCTTCACAGTAAGAAGTGAGAAGCTCATTCTAAGTCTTTCCCATTGTCCCAGAGGAACTTACTGATCCTGATTGTGTCTGCGGCATGCAGAATGCCTGGTACCTCACTCAAATTGACTGAAGGAATAAACTGCACCAATAATCCACGTTAGAGCTTTCACGTCAAACCTGGTGTTTTGTGATTGTGTAGACTTTGGAATTCTGAACTCATGTTTTCATGCTCAGCTAGCCTTTGACCCGATCCAGCTCCTTAGGGGGCCAGTCTCTGCCATAGATCATTGGAGGTCAGAGCTGGTTACTCTAAATCCTGCCTGGAGCTGAGTCACACTTCCCTTGGGAAAGCCTCCTTTGGCAAAGTGGAGCAGCTCCGTCATCTGCAAAAACATCTAAAAGCAGGAGTCCTGGGAATCCCCTCCAAGCCAGCTCCAGGTGATAATCCTGACAGTGAACCCTGCTGAGGTAGGAAGAGAATCCAAACCTCTGCCTGTTCTAAAGTGCACCTCCAGAGAATATTGCAGGGGAGAGCAAGTGTGAGGTTCAAGTTTACAGCCTCTGAGCCCTTTCTCCCCAGAGGGTTGTCATTTCACAGAGGCAGGCTGCTTCCTCCTGCACAAGGAAGATCCTGGATGGGGGATCCCATGGCAGTGGTTCCACAATAAGGGAGACCCAAACACTGCAGGGTCATTAGTAGGCACTTCCGAATGGGGTGGAAGCCAGCCCCTCACTGGTCTCTTTCCCCCACCCTCATTCCAGAGCTTGTACAAACCTACTTTTCAGACCTGTCATCTGGGCACACAAAGACCAGAAATTGTAGAAATAGAAACTACAGAAGAATCATTTCCCTCATAGAATTACTCAGCCCGTTCTAAGATACATTGCCACCCCTCTCGGGAGCCTCTCTCTGGACTTAGCCATCACAACTCAACCCCGGGAAGAGCAGCTTCCCTCAAGAGCATGAAAGCTGTGTGCCGAGTAGGGAGCAGCAGCTGCCTTCAGAGAAGCAAGCACCATTCTCTCCCCTTTCCATCACAAGGCTGTCTAAGAGGGACAGTGGTTCAGACTACAAGGTCAAGGGTACCAAGCTATTACATAGCAAGAAGCCTTGGGGAGTAAATTCAAAGGAAATAGCATAACCACTGAACCAAGTCAGAGCAGAGAACGCTTTGCCGGGAACACAGAAATACCCAATCTAAATTCAAACTCCACATGAATATCATAGACATCAAAGCCTGCAAAATGAAACAACACTCACATCATTTGTTAATTTTCCATATTACCCAAAGAAAAGAAAAAAAAATCAAATATTAGCATGTTCATCTTTTAAGTGAACAAACCAAAAAGTCTAAGTCTTAGGGCAGGGAGGAATGGTGTCATGTGATGTTTCTGTAATAATTATCCAGTGTCGGGGCAGAGGATGCATGTGCACATGTGTGGGACTTCATGGCTGTGATTTCTCAGAGGGGAACTGTCCTCACTGGCTGTACATTTTTCTGAGTGACCTTGAAGGCAGATGGAAGATGAAGTACACATGCCAGTCTTCAGAGTCTTTAAACTCTTAGCTCTGAAATACATTTGGATGCTCAAAAATGACCAGCTCTCCTCCTATTCTAGCTGAACTTGGAATTAAAATGAAATCGCATAAGGTTTCAGCTCATGTGTGGCTAGCAGTCTATAAAGTGGGGTGTGTCATCCAGTGGGGTTACTTCCCAGGAGGGCTACACAGCAGACCTAGAGAAGATTCAAACGCTCAAGTAGACCTTAAGCCTCCCTGAGGGATTCTTGTCAGATCCAACAACCCCCATCCCAGCATCCTTCTAATGACCTTTTTTAACATATGTACGCCAATGTGTATATTTTACTACCATGTCTTTACCATTTAATCACAAAATCACTCAGCCTGTGGTAGCTGGTGGTCGGGCTTATACCTGGGAACTCAGTGTGTTACCCTGCTGGACCCCATCCCAGCTGCAGGGCCAGTGAGGAGAAGCATCAGCCCTAAGTGCAACTGGCATTTGGTTATCTTTACCTCAGTATTTTCCTTTGCAATAAACTTTGAACACAGATGCCTTTTATCTCCATGTTATTGAGATGAGTGGTCAAACTCACCATCCGTGTCATCTAAGACACAGTGGTTTCATTCTCCAGAATGCATATGCTGACACTGGTGTCTCTGAGAAGCATTTCAGTGGAGGCAAAACCATCTGAGAGGGGGAGGGACTGGAAAACTCCCTCTCTGTTCCTTTGGATGCTATTTTTATCAAGCGTTTCTTACCAGCGCATCAGCGGGTCTGAAGCCAGATGTAAGTCATGAAAGCAACAATCTTGCACCCTAGGTCCAGCTGCATGTGTGGTGAGTTTGGAGTTAGGGTTCTGCTTAATTACCAGTGAAGAAAAGGTCACTTAAGAATCTCTTTTGAGAGATATGTTGTCTTCCCCCCCCCCCTTCTAAAATTGCAACATGCATCAAAGGTCTCTGTGGAGATCATCCAAGCCTGAAATCAATTCAGCCTGTAACATTCCCCAGCTGGACATAGAACCAAACAATCCAGAATTCAGATCAGGCGCCCATGAAAACCCAGCCCGGTTCTGTGCGTCATCTCCTGCAGGAACAGATTCTGAGTTTTAGTCCACAAAATGAGGAAAGAGCCGAGTGATCTGTCGTCTTCCCCAACACCCCAGTGACTTTGTCACTATCCACGGAAGATTAAGTAGCATTTCTACCAAGTGTCCCAGACAGTTTAGAGATAGTGATGACCAAAACCCAAAGCTCAGGGACACTTAAATACATCCTTGTTTTTGTTGGTTCAGATTGTGTTCTATGCTGATAGACTCGGGTATTGTTTCAAATGACTGTGATGACAGAGATGGTTGACACACAGGCATTTACTGTGTTCCAATTACCATGTTAAGTGCTTTATATAAATTACTGTTGTAAATTACCATATGATAAGCCTAACTATCTTTTCAAATTACTATTCAATTATATCAATTAATACGTATCACACATTAACCATGTGTCAGCCTTCAGTCTGAGCACTGACATTTTAAGTTAAAGAAAATACGACATTATGTAGGTGCTATTTTCATTCCCATTTAGCAGACAAAGAAATGGGACTCCAGTGCATTAGTCACATTTCCCAAGATACTAAGGCATGGTCAGGGCACCCTCTGGTAGACGCGTATTCTGCTGAATTTCAAAGCCTTGCATCTGGCTGGTGTGCTGTTGACATCCATCTTACTCTTGCCTGTTTCTATGTTTACTTAGTCCACAAACATCCCCACTAGAGTTCAGGATCCTTGTGGGCAAGGGGATCACTTGTTTATCCTGCATCCATACCCGGCATCCAGTGCTCTTGATGCTCAGGTTGTGGTCCACAGTCAAATAGATCAACTCTCAAATACTTGATCTGATTGGTCATTTTTTAATGATAAAACTCTGGTACTGATGGTTAGGGCTATCTACTTTCTTACAAGGAGACCCAGACAGCCCTGTAGCTATTATTTCTTGTTTCTGATTGACAACTTCAAAACTAAGGTATCAGTTCTGAAGTAAAATCAGCTCCAAGGGAATAGCTCTTCTGTAAGCGACACAGGGCTTTGGTAGAGGAAGCAGCTTTCAGTGTGCCAATCTGTTATGTCCCTGAAGGACTAGAAGAGAAAACTGAAACATTTCCATTTTTTTCATCATACTCATGAATTTTTGGTGGATTCCCAAAGGTATCCCACTTATTTCCGTGTTTTATCTTCCCAGCATGTTGAAGGTGAGGTGAAATAATGCAAACAAACTCATTTGCAGCTAGTAAATACTCCTGCACCATCAAATGTCACTAAAGTTATTGTTTGAATTGTGGATCTAAAGCATTCAGGTTTGGACCCAGTAAAAGGAAACAGATACCTGGTTAGCTACTCCACTGTGTGTGTAAGGTCCTGCAAGAGGAAACAGATACCTGGTTAGCTACTCCACTGTGTGTGTAAGGTCCTACAAGAGGAAACAGATACCTGGTTAGCTACTCCACTGTGTGTGTAAGGTCCTACAAGAGAAAACAGATACCTGGTTAGCTACTCCACTGTGTGTGTAAGGAAGGTCCTACAAGAATCAAGCAAACCACTCTGAGCTGTTCATGTTGCTTGTAGTAAGATATACTCTTCAGACAGTTCTGCTAAAGTGGGTGTGGTTCCATTTCATCTTGGAAATTATCATTTATTATTCCTCCATGTCATATGTGTCTATCAGTAATTCATTTCACACACACACACACACACACACACACACACACACACACACACCATCATCATCATCATCATCATCTAGGAAAGACGTTATTTTTAGTGTTTACAAATTGTTGTGTGGCTTAGTGATCCAAATTAACTAACACGTTGCCTGCTGTCTTTGTTTCTGATTTTTTAAATCATCACTTGCTTGCTTATTTAGACCACAGAAGATATAAAACCAGGTGTCTGTATCTCATATTTTATATATAGTTCCAGATAGAGCTTAAACTGCCAGCTCAAATAGTTATGTTAAAATTAGTCTTGGGATAAAATAACTGTGCACAATCCTGTGGGGTTCTTCTACCTCCGTGATGAGAGCCAGGAATGAACTGAAAGGGATCCCATGACCTGCTGAGTGCTTACCAGAGGGGATGATTGCTTGTCCTGGGCAACAGCTCCTGGTAGTTCTCATCCACATGAATTCCGCAATTAGCCACAGTGAGGCACCACACAGTTCTGGTTTTTTTTCTGGGTTAATTACTGCCTAAAGGAGTTGGCTAGTCTACTTACTTTCAAGCTGAAGAGCAAGCGTTTGGGGAAATCAGTATGAAATTCCGCTTGTGACACAGAAGCTTGGGGAGCTGCTGTCCGGTCTATCCCAGGGAGTAGATTTGTATGCCATCCATAATGGGTATTCTGGATTTTATGTGAATTCATTCATTCATTCATAAATTTGATGTGTGCCCAATGCTTTAGGAAGGGGACCCACCAGCAGGTGGCATTCTGAGGCAAAATTTTACTGAGTGAGA
The DNA here is from genome assembly GCF_011762505.2 of Arvicanthis niloticus. Taxonomy (NCBI): domain Eukaryota; kingdom Metazoa; phylum Chordata; class Mammalia; order Rodentia; family Muridae; genus Arvicanthis; species Arvicanthis niloticus. Next base: position 7,164,388 of record NC_047665.1, on the reverse strand, counting down.
TCAGATGGGGTCAATCATTATTGCCTTTTGCAAACCTATCCTGAATCCATTAAATGACATTTAATGGCACAGCCTCCTGGTTGTATCCACTCAGCCTTACATAAGTGAATTTACAAGTGAGAGACTCTGTCATCTGTATTGTCAAAGCTTATGTCCAAAGCCCTGCCAAGGTTTATATCTCTTTGATTAGCATATTTGTTATTTTAAAATGAATGGCTAAAGGAAACATACACCCAGGACCTTATTTTCAACAAGGAAAAAAAAAGGAAGAAAGAAAGAAAGAAAAAAAGAAAGAAAGAAAGCTGAAAAAAAATAGCCTTTTATCGCCACCTGTAGTTCTTTAATGGTGAATCTCTCATAATGTAGCTATGGTTCTCTTCCCAACTCCATATTTATATTAAAATCAAACCAGAGAAGCTCTCAGCAGTGCAGAAGCCGAGATAACACACATGCTCTCTTCTAGGGACAAAACTGTACTACTCCAGCATGAAATGCACAGGATACCAGGCTGAGTTTCCTGTGTCTACATGGCTTGTAAACTTAGACATTCAACAAAAGGGAGAAAATATCCTACCAACTCAGTAGATAAGATTTCAGAGCCAGACTTGAATCCCCAAATCTAAGCAGTGCCTGCGAAAGGGCTAATAAATAAAAGTTCAATTCCATATTTCTGGGATAAAGCAGTCTCTACTGGGAAAATCAATATAAACCAACCATCAAAGCCACTTACATCGAGAGTAGAATACGCAGGCTTGTCCCTCCTCTAGATGACCCGAATCCTGCGCGGAGTCGCAGGGATCTGGCTCCCCATGGGTGGCCGAGGAGGAGGTGCCGCTCTCCGTGGTGCTGAAGTCGAGATCTGCTCCAGAGAGCGGAGTTGCGATTGTATGGAGGTGCGCTCTGCTTTCCTTTGTGGGTAATGGTGAAAACTCGCCTTCTGTGGCCGACTTGCCTTCCTGTCCTTTTCCTAATCTGGGGAAAATTTCCCAGAGAATGTGAAGGAGAAGCATCCGTGTGTGAGACTGGCATGCAGCGTGATGATGGGCTAGTATAGTCCCCACCCCTCTTCCAGACGTAGCTTTGAAAGGGAGAGAACAACTCTGCTTTTCTACCAGAGCCCCTCAGGATTTCTTTCTGTTCCTCTTCCTAGAATAGTGCATAAAACACACACACACACACACAGAGAGAGAGAGAGAGAGAGAGAAAGAGAGAGAGAGAGAGAGAAACATACAAACACATTTGCATACACTCATACACACTCACATAGACACACACTCTCTCTCATACATGCAAACACACAACCTTCAATTATATAAAACAACATGAAGAGTCTTCATCAATTTAAACAAGTGAAAAATGGGGAATGGGCTGATTTCCTACTTGTTGGTTTGTAGGTGTTTGTGGGGAGGGACAAACAGTGGGGGGGAGGGACTAACCAGAAGATAGAGTGACAGTGTTAAGCTCCTTTTGTGATCCTAAAGCCACACCCACTTTCTCTTTTTCTAACTTGACCTTTGTTTTATGATCTGTTAGTATTGCTTAGGATCATCTGACTTTGATAGAAGAGACTTTATAATGATTAACTTTATATGTAACTTTTTACATTTTGAAAGGAAATTCCCTGTGTACAAATTCATGTCTCCAACAGCCCCCATTTTCCCCCAATCGGTATGTTATGGTATGGTGTATGAGTGTTAAACACTAAGGTATCTTGACAACATCATGAGAGAGAAGTATCCTTAGCTGAGACACTGCCTATATAAGAAAAGCCACGATGGTTTCCAGGATCTATTTGGGCTGCTGAATCAGAGCACTTATTCTCTGAAACCAACTCAAGAATCAATAGTAACTGACACCCTTTAAAAACTGTCTCCAATTGCAAGTGTAACACATGAGATTAAAAAGTTGGCTTCTAATGGATTTTGCACACTTCTATATGCAAATCAGGTGGCACCAACTCATCAATATGCTAGAAGCGTTTTCTTTGGAGATGTGTGGAGAAAGACCCTTGGATGTTAATTTACTTATTAACTATGTGACCTTGAAATTAATAAATAGTTAACTTTTCTGAATCTCAGCTCCTTCATATGCAAATGGTGGGCAATAGTGGGGCTCACGGTGCCCTTTATCAATTGTTATGGTGACAATTAACTGAAATATGCAAAGCTCCCAAGGGGGATGGCATTTCCTGCCAAATGTACATACATTTAAATATTTTCTCTCCCCCTTTTGTTCAAAAGAAGTTAGAGAGTTCCTTTAGTTAAAACCTTCTAAGAAGATTGATGACAAAATTAATTTTATTCCATAAGCCTCCACACAAGCTTTCCAATATTAAAATCATGTTTTGTCAAATAAAATACTTTCCCGAAAAGAAATTTTTCTTAAAATTAAAATTTTTTTCTCTTTAAAATATTTATGATTCTAAAGGATATAGGATTTTAATTTTTCATTAGACTCAAACAAATAGGCTTGCTCCCTTGAATAAAATGCTAATTTTATGAACTCTTTAGTATCACGGGAGCATAAAAGAATGTATAGGAAGCTAGCAGAAACATCTTCCACGGCCACAAAGTGAGACACTTCCCCGTTACTGAAAATATCCTGTGATTACATCCTCATCATCATAATTAGTGAATCAATATAGAACAAGACTTTCTTAATTATAAAACACTTTCTCAAGATGCTAAGTTATGACTCTAGCTGCTAGTGATAAACATGGTTGTATTTTAATAAATAGCCAATGGTATATTTTCATGAAACTTTGAGATAAACTGTCCTTGTTTCTATCCATAATAATCTCATTGAAAAACACATTAGATGAAATATATATATATATATGCATATATGTATATAAATGTATATATATATGTATATATATATATATGTGTGTGTATATATATATATATATCCATCTATGAAAGGAAGTAGAGGAGGAAGGGTGGAGAGAAGAGAGAGGGATGGACTGATTAGTTTACAGAAATCGTAGAAATATTAATTAACTGAAGAAAGGTCATTCATCCAGATGACCAGTAACCCAGTCTTCAGAGGCCTTCTTGTCAGAGTTCCTTACTGTTTACAGAGTATGTATTTTACATACATAAAGAGGTGTTTGTTCAATGAGCAGCTACTTACCACCTGGAAAATGTCACACACCTTTGAAAGCACAAGTTTTAGTAAACAGAACAGTGAAGTAATGGGTCTTTGCTATCCACACTTAAGATTGAGCCTGCTATCAGCTCTCGCACTGGAGTGTGTCTTGGGTCCTGCATAAGTTCTTTCTGCCAGCTCAGCATGGGGATTCACAGTGGAGTCTAGAGCACAAGACCTCTCATCAAACATCTTGTGTTTGTATCCTTGGTTCCCTGAATGCATACTTTAGTCTCACCATCTAGAAGATGATAATGACAACAGCTACTTGTTTATAGAGTCATGATGACACTCAAGCAGAGTAGGTCACACTCAGAGCTTAGAACGGTGCCTGGCATGGAGATGAGCTTCTACTATTGCATCATGGACCAGTGGGCATCCTCAACTGTGTTCCACATAGCCTAATCAGCTTATTAAAAACAGACAAGTGCCAACCCCTGCCGCCTTCTCCCAGAGAATTACCCTCTTGCCCGGAGAACCTCATAGATGGCGCACAAATCATCCTTGAAGGCAATATTTCGTGATCTCTTTTAGAAATTGTAGCCACAATCATAAAAGTCTTCTTGAATATTCTTAAACAGTTCGTGCTATTTGATTGACATTAGACTGATGTGGCCCTTCCTCCTGTATTATAATATACTGAGAAAACTCCTTAGAATGAGTACCATGTAGCAAAAATTCTATTGTCTAGAGTCTTCTCAGATCATGAGATTTTTGTGCCTTTACTCACACATAATTAGAAAGTAGCTGGAAATAGTGTCTTAATGATCATAGGATGGTGCTAAATTCACTTATTTATATTTATCTTTTATGAAAAATTGTGGCTCATCTAATTTAGCATGCATATTGAGATTTCAAAGTGTGTAGTAGAATTGTATAAAGTAAAAAACTCAGCCCATGAATAATTAAGTTTTTTTTTTATTTTAAAAGAAAACAGAAACTAATATCAAATGCTTTCTAAAAATCAGCATATCAAACAATGGATTTTACTGTGAAAATTTCATAAACTTATACAATGTGCTTTCCTCAGGTTGATGGCTTCCTTCACCCTCTGGTATATTCTTTTCTTTTCTCTCTTGATTGTCCTTTTTCTTCTTCTTCCAAATAATATGAAATATTTATTTATTTATGTTCCACCTTGAAAGAGATTGGAGATACTCCGGTAGTCATGAGGATTTCCCTTTAGTAAAGGATTGTTTAAGGATGGCATCTAGGAATTCTATATTTGCTGTAACTGGATTTGCTCTCCTACCCCACCTCACACCCTTTTGAAGGCAGATTACATTCGTGGATCAGCAAAGAGGGAGAAAGCAAGCTGCTCTGCGGACACTCTAGTCAGCCCTTCTCCTTCCAGGGCTTATTGCCATGTTGGACAAACTATCACAGTCTGACTCCCCTTTCTACCCATTCCTCTCCATAGACACTGATCTCTAGTGAATATTTTCACTTAAGAATCTTTATCAACATTGACTCCAAGAAAATAGACCTTGTTCTAATTGGTACCAGGAATAAATTAAGAATATAGAGAAAGGAGTTTTTGACTGGATCACTAACATAGAGTCGGATATATGGACCCCCATCTCTAGTCATAAATGGCTTTCGGTGGCTTATGGAACAATGTGATGCTCCAGGGGTTAAATTTTTCACTTGCAGAAATGAGGAGGTAGAAGAGTCTATGGTAGTGAGATGTATCGTGGACTGACATATAGGAGAAGCAATGGCTGACAAGAATGATATTAGATAGTTGTTGTTAAATACTAATGATGTCTGATGGAAAGGTAATGATGAGGCTGCTTAATAAAACACTGAAGTCTGGGTGTAAAAGGCAGAAGACTCTTGTCACACATGCAGAAGTGCCTTTACAGTCTAGGGGAGGCCAATGTGTGAGTCACAGAAACTATATTCAGAGTAATGGAATTTCACAGATGACTAAAGGCTCAGCCAAGGCAGACCTGCTAAGGTTAGCATCCAGGACTCTGGTGGGATGAGGGTATGTAGATCATGAGATAACTTTAGCTTCAAAGTCACCTCCTAACCTCAGACTTGAGGGAATGACCTACTCATCTTTACTAAGAGGTATCACTGGGCTCTGGATGTGGCTCGGTGCTATAACACTCATCTGGCATGCTGGATGCACAGGTTTAATCCTTAGAATGGAAAGGAAAAGGAGCTGGATCCTGGAATCTCTCACCAGCAGATTTGGATGTTACGTAGGCCTCATCCGTGTAAGATTCCAGGTGCCCAAGGACTCACCCGCCATCCTTCTTCCCACTATGCCTGTATTAAGGTTAAGTTGTACACAGTGTCTGAGTTGGTATTAATATCAGTAGATTCACAATGCAGAGGAAGCTTTGAGTCAAAGGCTGGAAAAACAGACTCTCCAAAGGAGCCACAATAACTAGCTAATATGTACCAGAAAGAGCTGAGGGAATACATAAAAGACTGGCGTCTCAAGATTCTAGATCAAAGGGGCCTAAAGGACAGCTTGGATGGCTAGGAGCTGGTTAACTTCTGGTTTTCTTTTTCTCTTGAATTCCAGTGTTTAACAGTTTGGCAGTGATAGGATCCTATGAGCGGACTGTTAGAATGATCCGGAGAACATGAGGGAGCAATGGTCTACATTGCATGAAGTTGAAATGGCAGAATTTCCATTGTAGAAGGTGGAGGATGTGAATAAGAAAGTCTCACAAGCATGGAGATCCTACAATCGGAATGTCTTTTTTTTTTTCTTTTTTCTTTTTTGACTAGCAATGTACATTTGAGATGCTGAATTGTGACTTTTTATTTTAGTAAATATTCTTAGTATACCAGTTGGTCAGTAAATAGTTTTGTAAATTTTATTTATTTATTTATTCATTCTCTCTCTCTCTCTCTCTCTCTCTCTCTCTCTCTCTCTCTCTCTCTGTTTGATGTGCATATGAATATACTATGAAGGCCAGAAGAGGGCTGTGGATCCCCAGAGCTGGAACACAGGTAGTCTTGAGCCACCTTACATGGGAGTTGGAAACCAAACTTGAATATTCTTGAAAAATAGTAGATACTCTTAACTACTGAACTATCTCTCCAGCCCCTCATTAACTTTTCTTTTAATAAACAAGATCCCTGAAGGCATAAGCATGTGCTGCTGGCTAGGAGTTGCACTGGGGTCACGTGGCCTTTCTGCAGTGGGGGTTCTCGGCCCAGGGTCACGTGGCCTTTCTGCAGTGGGGTTACTCGGCAAAGCAGTGCATCAGGAGCGTAGTTACGTTGTTACAGAACTTGGCTCACTGACGACTATGTGTGGGATGGAACCATGAAGCAATAGAGGCCGAGGACCCATGCTTCCATATCCCAAATATGGTTTTTACAATTCCTGTTATGACCAGAAAAATTGGAGAGGCAGCCAAAGGGGCATAATCCACAGAAATATGGAAACAGCAGAAGATAGCCTTCCCACAGACACAGCAGGTAGGCAGTTTCCTAAGACATTATTTTGTTTGTGATTGTATAAATCATTTTTCAAAAGATAACTGTTACTATACTAAAAGGCTATGAGTCTAGATCACACATGTGTGTTAGGACGTGAAAGAAGTCCATGTGGGAAAGTAACAAATTGTATAATTCCAGCTACCAGACATTTCTGGAAAAGACAGAACTATGAATTTGGTAACCAGACCAGTGTTTGCCAGAGCTGAGCAGGAGGGGAACTGATGGGCAGAACACAGAGAATGTATAGCGCTGTGAAACAACCCACACATACGGGAAAGGAACGTGTTACACATCTTTCAAATGTTGGAACATGGACGAGACCAAGAGCAAACCCTAGAGCCAACTGTGGTCTTTTGTCAGAGTGATGCTCTAAGCAGGGAGACTTGTCATAACAATCGTTACATTTAAATGCTGTTGATAATGGGGGATCTGTGTATGTATGGAGGCATGGGGTGTGTGAGAACAATTTCTACTTTCCAGTTTGTGAACCCTAAGTACTCTGAAACCTTGGGTTTCCTTGTTGTTGTTTGTTTGATTGCTTGTGTGTGCATGTGTGGGTGGGTGGATGGATTGATGGATGCTGCTGCTGCTGCTGGTGATGATGATGATGACAATGACGATGCTTTGCTGCTGCTGCTGGTGATGATGATGATGATGATGATGATGATGACAATGCTGCTGCTGCTGCTGCTGACGATGACGATGCTGCTGCTGCTGCTGCTGACGACAATGCTGCTGATGATTTCCTTTCCATCGTCTGGATCTGATCCAGTGTTTAGATCTGAACCTGGATAGATGAACCCAACCTTGAGGGAAAGAACCAACCATAGGTTCTTTTCAGAGTAGTGAAACTCTTAGTTTTTCTGCAGACCCCTGGGAGCTCTGTCTTCTGGCCAGGCACCTGATTGATTTTGCACTGAGGAAAAGAGGACGAAGACCACGGGGACATTGGGAACTCTTCTGAACACAAAATCTGAGTTGAAATTAATATTCAGAAGCCCAAAGTCTTGTCATGGTCCTCTTGCTAGAACAGAGACAAACAGTGCCTGGGTAGTAAGCATAATTCAGAAAGAAGCATACAGGAGGTCCACAGAGCCTGCGAATGCTCCTGCCACTGCCTGTGAGTTGAGTCTGAAGTTCTTGGCATTTGGACCTCTAAATCGAGTCCTAGTCACAGCAAAGATAACCGAGTGGTTCTCACATGCCCTGCACCATGATGGTAAAATTAAAAACTTCATAGCATTGAAGAGAAAAAGTGCTGGAGATCAGTCAATGAGTGAATCCTTCCTTCGTCTCTGGTCTATGCATTTCATGCACTACGTCATTTCACTGGCCAGCCTGCCACGATTGGAGCCAATGGACTTAGGGGTGGTAACTAGCGATGGCTACAAGTTAGTAGGTCTGAGCACAGTCATTATGTTAGGTGTGATATCTTTGGATGGGTGAACAGGCCTGAGATACATTGTCATTATTTTGAAAAGTGTCTTTGTATCCCAAATTATAAAAGAGACTCAGATAGAATCCACATTTAGGTGAAATCAACTGCAATATATGGTCTTGCCAAAGGGCTATGCTCCCTTCCCGACCTCTGTCTTAAGAAAGTATAATCATATGTGGATTATCTAAGCATACTGCAGAATGCCACAATGGCTTATACATTGATCATATTCTAATACCTCAGTTGGCCAGGTGAGCAAGAGGAGGTTGGCATGTCAGAAGTCACAGTGAGATAGATGCTCTTGCTCCAGAGGCTGGGGTAAAAAAAGATACATTGCTGTGTCTTTTAGTCTCCAAACCAGAGAAAGGAACAAAGACTGGTAATCCCTTATGGGTCATGGAGGCAGCAAATCCTACCTCTGGAAATTCTGCTCCAGCTCATGTTCCAGGAAGCATGAAAGGCTGACTGCAGCCCAGAGCAGGAAGTGACTCTACAGCAGATCCAAATACGAGTGAGCCACATTAGTCATACAATCTAGCCAACCCAAACCAACTGGAGGTCATTGGTGGTAGACATAGTAGACACCGGCAATACTGTACACCTTTAAGCAGCTACTTCAGTGGCTGCTCCACCCTCCCCACACCTTGGTAGCATCCTTGGAGAGCGTTGGCCTGGGTCTGGTGACAGACATCTTGTTAATGTCACTTGTTAATGACAGTGATTATTCCAGAATGCCCTGCTAGAGTGACAAGGTTTGGATCAGGCTTGTGATCCCTCTGCCTAATCTCACTTTGTCCTCTCCATCAGAATTGGCATACAATAAACATCATACAATAAACATCTTGTCCTTTAGATTGTTCCTCTACATCTCCTCCCAGATCTCTTGGGCTGCAAAAGAAGGCTATATAGAGATATATGCAACAACTTCAAAGTCGGTAAAAAGGGAAGAGGCCAATAAGGAGAGAGACAATAGAACCACCTGGTTTAGTTACTGTGTGTGTCTCTGAGCCTCACCCAATGCCTATGGGTAGTGGCTGTGTTTTCTAGAAGCCAGGGTAAAATAAAATGAGCCAAGTACCAGTGAGAATCATGAGAGCAGGAAAAGGACAATTCTTCATTCTAAGATAGAAAATAACTTTTCAAAGAAAGGATACTAATGAACCCCCTTAACGATTACACTGATGCTGTAAGGTTAGCTAGGCCTGCCGTTTGCTACATTTGTTTCAAAAGGAATTGTATTCAATGGCATTTGTTTAAGCAGCTTTGTTACTTGTTGATCCATCCTTAGCTCTGGATCAGTGGGCAGCAGTCATAGGAACCAATTGTCTAAAGGTGCTAAGATAAAATGCTTTGGCTTGGGTATAGAAGAAGCAGAACAGTGAGGATCGACTATGTACCCCCAGAAGAATATTTTCTTTATTTCGTTCCCCTGTGGATCAGATGCTTGTGTTTGAGCTGAGATCCCTGTCCCACTCCATCCCCCTTTTGCCTATCCTTATCTAAATAATAGACTAGCTAGCACAGAAGGTGACATTACAAGGAGAAAAGGGGGAAGAAGAGAAAGACGGGGCCTTGTGGGGGGTCCTCCTACTAGGGCTCCTCCCACTTGAGCTCCTCCCACTGGGCTCCTCCAGCTGGGGCTCCTCCTACTGGGGGATCCTATCTCAGCTGTGATAAGAAGCGTTGTAAATGTTCCTTACAAGAAAAGGATCTTGTCTTGTTGGACTGCTTCAGAACATATCATTCCTCACACAAAAATCAAACTATTTTATATTTTTTATATCAGCTAGAAAAAAAATCTTCAAAATTGAGATTATCACTGGACTTTGCTAGATTAAAATATATTAATATTCATGAATAGATTTCTTATGGTTCAAAATTGTGTGCTCTTATTTATAAAAGCATTACATAAAAGCACAGCATATAGAGAAAGGTAAAGGATAAAAGGGAATTCTGCTGGGTGTGTGTCTCTTGCCTATAGTCCCAGCTCCCATGAGGCTGATGAAAGTTCAAGCATTTTGGGCCAGCCTGGGCTACATACAGAGGCTCTATCTCAAAGAATTATGTTAGAGGGAGAGAAGGAAAGAGAATGAGGAACAGAGAAAGGGAAGAGAGGGACTGGGGAGAAGGAGGGCTGGAGGGGAGAAGGGAGTGAGGAAGGACGAAAGGCAGAGAGAGGGAGGGAGGATGGGAGGCAGGGAAGAACTTGAACTTTCTCCAAGCTTTTAAATTCCTGTATTTATTGTTCAGGCTCATTATTTTTAATTAATTCTGTTGTATTCAATTTACTTTTTAAAAATAAATTTGTCTTTTTATTTAATCTTTTCAGTTTGATAATACTTTCTAGTTCTATTTCTATGTTCTTAATCCCCGTCATTCACACAAGACATACATATAAAAATCTTATTGACTCAAATTATTTCCAGGAAAGATGATTTGAACCCATAAGAATATTGTCTCTAAACAAATACCTACTTCTTAAATTAACATGTAGAGATTTGGTTCCTAGGATATTAACAAGTTTCATGATACCTTTTAGGACTTGTCTGAATGAAGATACATTTTATGCTTTGGTCAAGTGTTATACTGGTCCTTGGTCCTAAATCCATTCGTGACTTGCTGCTTTCCTCTCTGACTCTCTTCTGTTTTGCAAACGTGTTAACAACTGTAGGATCCATCTCCCAAGCTCCTAGAAAGCTGTTTCTATCTGGGTTTGACCCATGGGATTCATAGAGAGGGGATCAATAAGTGGAAAGAGGCATTTCTAGAACTTTTCCCCAAATGGATGCAGTCTTTCCTTAGAATTTTAGCACTTACCTGGTGACCTAATTAAACCCTTAGGGACATTTCCTTTGGATTTGATAGTTTAGTCTTGGGATGGGGGTGGCATCTTGCTATTGACAATTGTTGAGTGCTCTTGTTTTGTTTCTCAGCTGATCTGCCATTCAGGTAACTAAATCCATGCTTCTAATTCCCTCTGTTTGGGGAAATACATACATAAAAATAGATGATATTAGGATAATTGATATTCATCTAGAACAAAATAGTTTCACATCTCATACCAGTCACCAGAACTGTTTCCATGTTGGTTGGAGATCTAAATGTAAAAACACATAAAACAAATGTAAAAAACAACCCATGTAAGCAACCCATTGCAAAAGAAGACATGAATGATTTCACTTAGATAGGGGAGAATTTTCAAACTGAACCCTGAATCCAGAAATAACAAGACAACATCCATTGCACAAAAATAATGTTTTTTTTTTCCTTATATAGCAAAACAGCCTGTGCATAGACAAAGGACACATGATGAGCAGGAAGACTGAGAGGAGAGACAATTTCCCCAATAAACAGCTAATCCCAAAAGTTGGGAGAAAACTGTGGACTGTGAAATAGGTGGAGAAGAAAAATCATGAGGGTTGGCACTCGTAAAACAGGAGGAGGTAGGTAAACATAGCTACAAGAAGTGTGGATTAGAACTTTGTGGAGAGACTGTTTCCTATTGCAGTAATTTTCATCCCCAATAAGCCCACATAAAAATACACACTCTCCAGTTATCATATTTATAAGCTAGAAGCCTAGATTGGGCAGCCCTATCACCACACCCACCTATTCCTCAGCTATGGTAACCTTGCTACTAGCAATTTCTCCTGGCCACTTGGTTCTGTTCCACCTTCTCTTCCTCCCCTTCTTTCCTCCTTCCTCTCTTCCTCTCTTCCACTCTTCCAGACCTCTCATCCCACCTTTTACTTCCCCTAACCAATCACAGGTTCTAGCCTTTATTTGACCAGTAAAAAGGGGCAAAAGCATCACATGCTATCACCCAAGTATGTGAGGGACAGCTCGTAGGAGGGCAGCTCCTCATTAACATCAGAACACCGCATCGGGGGCAACCCACAACATTTCCCCCTTTTGTCCAATAAAAAGGGCTCCACTCCCTCAGATATAAATTGGGCACAACCATAACAATTATGTAAATTATGAAATATGATATCCACATAACATTCAGTCCATGGTATTTGTCAATTTAGATAAAGGACTTTACCGTGTATCCTAACTTAAAGAGCTTACGATTCTATACCTGAATCCTGTTCGGACTTTTTTGCCTGTATCACCATCTGAAAGCCGTCTTTTTAACTCTACACCATCTCTCTCATTTCTAAACAACTTGAGTTTGATTATGAGACTATAACTAGTCTTCAACCCTGTCAGAAATCCAAGAACAAATTAAATTTTACCTGAGTATTTAGGAAGCACAAAAGCATAGCTTCCAAAACATAAACAAACTGTAGAGACAGCTGACTCCCTGGACAGTTCCCTAGTCCTCAAAATGTCAGAGCATCTGTCTCCAGCCTTCAGTTTCCCACCTCCTAGATTGATCAAAAAACATTTGATGAGGCTGCGGAAAGTCAAATATTTTCATATAATTCTAGTCAGAATGCAAAGTAGAGTTGTTCCTCTAGAGGGGATCTGACAAGATCTCACATCTACCCTTTGACTCAGAAAAATCCACTTAAAAACTTCCTGAAGACATGCCTCCACAGACAGGAGACAGCATGTGTGCACACTTGCTCATTAAGGAATAATTTGTGACGTCTAATACTGTGTCAAGCACTAAGCTGCCATCCTTCTAAAGAACCACTCAGAGAGAGGCTGGTGCAGTGGACACAGCATTGCATGTGAGAGTTTGCAGCACAGTCAAAGAACAAGAATGAGGAAGCTGCATGATTCCAGCAGATACTAATGAAATAAAGCTAATTTCAGTGGAGTTTGTACAATAAGCTACTGAAGACACACAAGAAAGGTATTTATTCTTATATAATGTAACAAGAAATTAAAACCAGAAATTCACGAACCTGTTTAGTTACAGTGTGTCTAAGGAGGGTGTAGGGATATGTGTAAGATTTATCTTCGTAAACTGTCTATATAGTTTTAATTTTGAATGAAATAGTTCATTTAAAATTTTAATGTATGTGAACATTTTATGCCTGTGTATCACCTATGAGGCCAGATTCCTTGGGGCTGAAGTTACAGATGGATATGAGTTACTGTGTAGGTTCCAGGAATCAAATCTGGGTCCTCTAGAGGAACAGCCAGTATTCTCAACCACTGAGTCATCTCTCCAGCCCCACTGTGGCTAGTTAAAATGTTCAAAATCATAGTAAGATGAAAAGTCATGTACTAAGTTTGAATTATAATTCCAAAACAAAGCAAAACAAAGCAAAAAAAAAAACCAGACCAAAACAAAACCCCAAACAACCCCAGCTCATGTTAAGCTGCAAATAGTCAAACAGCGAAGAGTGACTTCTGAACAGGGTTTTGACCTTTGACCACACTGTAAACAGAATATAGTCTAAATCGGGGAAAGAGCCTCAGGGATGGGAGCGGCTCAGTGGAGGGCGCCTGCTCAGCCAAGGCCTTGATTGATACATCTCTGCACCAGATCAAAACAGGACAAAGAACACAAAACCTGCCGTTTGCTTTGCAGATCTGTTTCGTTCTGTTTGTTTGTTTGGAACAGTCTCATGTAGCTTAGGCTAGCCTGCCCTCCCTGTGTAGCTGAGGATGGATCTACCAACTGATCTGTATTCCCAGTTCTAGGTTTCTTCTTGGGAGTGGCATCATTCGCTAGCATGCCTTAGAAACTATTTTTGTGTGTTTAATAAGATAAAATGAATGTATAAATAAATACATTGATATTTTGGGGAAGCAGAGTATTTTTTTTTTATGGACAAACTATACAGAGTTAGATTTTAGTCACAATTATCAGCATAGACCAACACATATGCATAGACCAAAGGACCAAGGGCATTGTCAGTTTCTACTATCTGGAAGGTAAGATCTCCCCTTCGACAGGAAGGGGCACCCCAGCACTGGGTGTGGATTCCCGATTCCCATCAGCACTAAGCCATTCCATAGAAAAGTGACTACTGCCAGACCCAGAGTAAGAAACATAAACCCTGACCTCCAGTACCAGGCAACTTCACAGAGACTAGTACGCTCATTACAAAGAAAATTACAAAGGCCAGTGTGGGACGAATAACACATCAAAAAGAATGATTGTAATTGATCATAATGTGCACAGTAAAAACTGAACTCGGGAATTCGTAATGATGCTGAGGAGAGGATGAAGCTCTTTGTCATCACGAACTGAACTGATGCAACCAGATGATCAGCATCTCAATTCAGTGCAGCAGCTGATTCAAGCAAGCAAGAGCAGCGCATGCTGGGACCACTGGACGAAAAGTGGCCAGGGAACAGGTTAGTCAGGTGGTCTCCAAGAATCACCCCAGAGATAAGGAGGGTAGGGGGAAATCCTTCCTTGTGTAGTAGATGGCTCCGGTGCCCCACACCGTAGTCAAATAGCCAGCCCTGTATCTCTAGAGCAGTGTTTCTCAGTAGCCAGCCTCCTGTCTCTAGACAGTATTTTTCAACCCGGGAGTTGGGACCTCTTTGGGGGTCCAATGACCCCTTCATAGGGGTTACCTAAGACCCTCAGAAAATGCACATATTTTTATTACAATTCATAACAGTAGCAAAGTTCCAGTTAGGAAACAGTAATAAAAATAATTTTATGATTGGGGTCACCAAAACATGAGGGGCTGTATTAAAGGGTCCCAGCATCAGGAAGGTCAGTAGTCACTGCTCTGGGGTAAGCACAGTGAAATCAGATGCTGTCTACGCTAAAAGTACTTCACATCGCAGTCTTGGGTCAGTTTTGGTAAATTGTGTTTTATGAGAAAATTTTCATCTACATGGTCAGACTTATTGTCTTGTGTTCTATGATATTCTCTTATCCTGTAACACAGGTGGTATTGTGGATTTTTTTTATGCTATAGTTGTGTCTATTCTCCTTGGCCAGTTACGGCAATTACTTACCAATTTCATTCTTTTTTTTTTCCCCAAGGAATTTTTGATTGTTGACTTTTCTGTCTTCTTTGACTTCAGTTTGGACCAAAGGAAAGCATAGTGTTTATCAATGGATAACTCCAATGGTCCATATCTTAGCCTGTACACCGATTATTATATACACATCTTAGCCAGTCATTTCCTGCCACTGTTAACCTCAGGTTTATATTGTAGTTTGGGCTATTGATTTGGCCCTTTTCTTATTTTTATTATGTATGTTGGTAAAGTTATAAATTTATCTTGGTGCTTGCCCATGGATTATGAGGTTGCTGTGGCCTCATTATCATTCAATAAAAGTCCTGTGTTTCTTGTACTTGCTTCTTTGACATACAGATTACTCTATTAAATTCTGGTGTGGTTAGAGGACGCCTCTGTAACATTTCAATCCCCTGACTTAAAAATATTATTATTTTATGTGTGTGAGAAAGTGTGGGTGCACACATGGCACAGGACGAATGTGGAGGACAAAGGATAAGCTTTGGGAGTTGGTTGTCTCCTTACACCACATGGATTGTGTGGATTCAACTCAGGCCCTCAGGCTGGGTGGAAAGCACTTTTACCACCTAGCCATCTCTCTGGCATCCTCTGTCACTGTAAAATTTGGCAAGCTCCATGTTGAGTACCATATGTTATCAGGAAAATTGGGGTTCTCTTTCTGGAGAATCTTGTTTTGTTAACAAGAAATGGTCTTTTTAATGAAAGAGTTTAAAATTAGAGGAGGAAGCTCCACGATAATTTTATTAGGGTTTGAAACAGAAACGAAGGGGCAGGAAAGCTGTGGACCTTGGCAGCTGAGCCAAGGAGAAAGATGGAGGGGAGGAAGAGAGAACCCCTGCTACATGCAAGCAGCCATGCACAGAAGAGGAGGCAGCCCAGAGTGAGAACAGCTATGGTAGCCTCTGAGGCCCATTTTTTTTTTTTTTAAAGCTGTTTCCGTCTAGTCAGAAGAATGGAAACTAATTATCATTAACTCCTCCCTCCAGAATCAATCCACTGGGCCTGTCAATCACCTGGCTATGGGCTAAGGATCCACCCCTCCGGAAGGCAGATTCCGGAGAGGAATAATCATCCTTCTAATGAGATAATATACTTTTCCTTCTCAGAAGGCCCACCCAACTACAGTGCTGTTGAGCTGCCCCGGGGCTGTTAACTCCACACCTTTCTAACTGTTGGTTTCCTTTTCCTTCTCGGCTGCCTCTTAGTTTTGGCCGCTAGCCAGAGCCCTGCCTCCTCCGATGCGTTGGGCTTTTGCACGCACCCTCTCCAGCCCTCTCTGATGTGCAGCCACCCACAGATGGCGCGATCTTCTCCCTTCCTCTTCTCCATCGCCCTCCTCTGGGCAGCTGTTGACTTCTACCATTTGGTCGCCCTGAGTTTTTCTTTTAAACCCTAATAAAATGGTCCTTGATCTTTCTTCTGAGTTCTTTCTTAAATTCTGCTATTAATGAAACTAAAAATCCCTAGGAGAAACCCCTGTTTTCTGGTATTATGGTAACCCTGGGATAGGCTCTACCAAATTTCTGGTAACACTAGTTAAACTCTATTCATCTACGTCTCTGGCACAAGTTAATTCTCAACATAATCAGCACTTTTACTACCTCCCCCATTTAGGCATGCCACAGAGGAAACTAAAGTTACATAATATTCCCTGGGTCATGTGAACAGTAGCTGAGAGATCTGCCCTTAAACTGGAATCTGGTTAACCCAAAAGCCTGTGCCTACATCTTTGTTCTGTCTTTCTCTGTTTAGCCCTCTAAATATTTGCACTCCTAATTTTCTGTTACTTGATGCTAGTATCTTTCTTTGCACAGTGAATATTTTCTCCAGAGGCACACCAGGTTAACACCCACATACTGGGCTCATGACTGTCAAAGCTGGTCTGGGCAAAGTGTTCATGAGAAAGACCTCAGTCAAGGTTATCACAATAAGGAAGAAAGGCCCATCAAACTGAGTTCTAACCCTCACTGTACTGAAGCACAGGGCTGGAAAGCTAAGAGGCAGGACAGAGATGCAGATTGGGGTACCTGTGTTTGCTAATTGGCTTTACCCAGAAGAAAAATAAAGTTTCTGAATTTCTTGAGCAAGGTGCATATGAAATTTAAGTGCCCATCTTTCCAGGGAAACTAAGGGACAAGACCTGTGTTCTTTGGTGTTTACATTTCAAAGGGGGTAACTCCCTACTCCTGGAGAAATTGTAAAACTCAGTTTGTCCTGGTTAGCTGTTTGTTTGGTTGACTGGTTGGTTTATCAGTTTGACACATGCTATAATCTTTGACTTTGAAGGAAATTTACTGACATATCTTGATTTGCAAACTCCTGAAAAGGTTATTGCTGGCAAACCCATCAGTCTTGTATCACTCACGGGAAATGAGTTTGTTGGGTTTCTTTGTTAGGGTTTTACTGCTGTGAGCAGACACCATGACCAAGGCAACACATTTATAAGGACAACATTTAATCATGGGTGGCTTACAGGTTCAGAGGTTCAGTCCATTATCATCAAGGCAGAAACATGGCAGTATCCAGGCAGGCATGGTACAGGAGGAGCTGAGAATTCTACATCTTCATCTGGAGGCTGGTAGGAGAAGACTAGCTTCCAGGCAGCTAGGATGAGGGTCTTAAAGCCCACGCCCACAGTGACACACCTACTCCAACAAGGCCACACATCCAAATAGTGCCACTCCCTGGGCCAAGGATAGTCAAACTACCACAGTAAGGATGCTGTATCTATGGTTTCTCTTCCTGGTATAACTCAGTAAAAGACCATTTCCTATTGAACAAGGAATGGGGCTATGCCTGGGCCTTCAAGTTCCCCTTCTTGGGGTGTATATGCATGTTTTCTTAGTTCTAACTTCTTTGAATCAGACTAATTGTAGGATGATATCTCCATTTCATTACAGACTACCAGCCGTAGCGATGCCTTTGCTGCTATGATAACAGAATATCACATAACTCTGGTCATTTCTATACAGGCATTGAGTGATTTTCAGGGTCAGCGCATCTCACACTGCCAATTTTTAGATTTTGAACTTAGCATGCAGAATTAATACCTTTCAAAAGAAAATATCTTTGATATCAAATATAATGTGAAAATGTCAATGGAAATACCAGCTAAGGACAGTTAGTCGTTGAAAATTCACAACAGAACCAGGCTGCCTGGAATACTGGGGAACCATGTCTGAGCTCAGGGTTGCTGTGGTCTGCTGGTCTCTCAGTCTCTCTGGGCCTCAGTTGCTTCCACTGTAGACTCAGGCCATTAGGGGTTTGTATTAATGAGGCAGTGAACATAAACCATCATTAAAGGAACACAGGCAGAAACTTTGTTGAGGTTGGACTGGACTCTCCTTTAGCAAGAGAAACTCATTTCTCTATTCTGTGAGTTCAGTGACCTGGTCTGACTGCCACTGGGCACCTGCTTTAGCTTGCTTTCAGTCCCTGCAATAAAAAATCACTTTGACCAATAGCATGGGGAGAAAAGGGTTTATTTGGTTTACACTTCCGGGCCACAGTCTGCCATTGAGAGCAGAGTTTCGCAGGAACTGAAACAGACAAGGAAAGCTTCTTATGGCTTGCTCATTGGCTCCTTTTTTTTTTTTTTTTAATTGGATATTTTATTTATGTTTCAGATGTTATCCCCTTACCCCACCCCCACCCCCCCAGGAACCCCCTATCCCATCCCCCCTCCTCCTGCTTCTATAAGGATGTACCCCCATCCACCTACCTCCCCACCCTCGAATTCTCCCACACTGGGTGTCCAGCCTTCACGGGGCCAAGGATCTCCTCTCCCACCTATGCCCAACAAGGCCATCCTCCCCTACATATACAGCTGGAGCCATGGGTTTCTCCCTATGTACTCCCAGGCTGGTGATTTAGACCCTGGGAGCTCTGGTTGGTTGGTATCATTGCTCTCCCCATGGGGTCACAAGCCCTTTCAGCTCCTTCAGTCTTCTCTCTAACTCCTCCATTGGGAACACCATGATCAATTCAATGGTTAGCTGTGAGCATCCACTTCTGTATATGTTGGGCTCTGGCAGACTTCTAAGGAGACAGCTATGTCAGGCTTCTGTCAGCATGCACTTCCTGACATCCACATCAGTGTCTACATTGGTGACTGCACATGGGATGGATACCCAGGTGGAATGGTCTCCAGACGGCCCTTCCTTCAGTTTCTGTCCCACACTTTGTCTCTATATTAGCTCCCATGAGTATTTTGTTACTCCTTCTGAGAAAGACTGAAGCACCCACACTTTGGTCTTCCTTCTTCATGAGCTTCATGTGGTCTTTGAGTTGTATCTTGGGTATCATGAGCTTTTGGGCTGATATCCAACACAGAGCAAGCTCAGCTGTTTAGGGATGGTGCCACAACAGTGGGCTGACCCTCCCACATTAAACATCAATAATCAAGGCATGACCACAGGCAAGTCTTATTGAGGCGATTCTTCAGTCAAGGTTTCCCCTTCCCAGCTAGCTCTAGGTTGTGTCAGTCAATGAATCTTAACCAGCACGGTTCTTTGACTCTAGATGCTGCAGTGTCCCTCCAGGCTTATTCTCCACCCCCACCCCCCCCGAGACAGGGTTTCTCTGTGTAGTCCTGGCTGTTCTGGAACTCACTCTGTAGACCAGGCTGGCCTCGAACTCAGAAATCTGCCTGCCTCTGCCTATCCAGGCTTATTCTTAAGATAGCTGCTTATCCTGGAGTCACCTTTTACCTACTGGGGCTCACAGGTAAGTCTAGCCTTAGAACAGACTCTGGCAATGATGAGGTCCACACATTAACATCCAAATGACTGGTCCCTGTGGGAGTGCAAAGGCTGGGGCCCCTGTCTGGGGTACTGCAGGGCAGTTCTAAGGAGCATTGCTTCAGGGCTCCAGCTGGGGTCACTGTTCTGTGTGTACCCCGAGGTCTTTCCCTCACTGGGCCTGCAGTTCTTGGTACCATGTCATTCGAAAGAGCACTTCTGAGAGACCCCCCAACATCTCTGCACTACATAGCCTGTATGGAGATGCATAAGGAGACCATTCTGGTGTGGTAAATACATCCCCATTGTCAACAATGATGAAGGGACAATAGGTATCATCAAAACTCATCGCATTGCTTGCTTGAATAATTGCAGTTTACTCTAAATTAATTATACTTCAATAATGCTGTTAAGCAAAAGGCCAGAGACAGTGGTCGCATTCACAGTAGGCGTGCCTAATGTAGTGTGGAGACTCTTCCTCCACTGCGGTCTCTTAACCGTGGGTTCTACTGCTCACCAAAATAAAATCTCTCCTCACTTCTCCCTGTACTGATATTTTCATACCCTCATTCACCCTACTGGCAGACATTCTTTGCACACCCTTTAAGGCCAGATCCTACCCTAGGTACTTGGCATGAAAGCAAAAATTGGCAATCACCCCCCCCACACACCCCCCACCTTACCTATGAGTTTGTGGCTCTGTTCACAGCCTCCACCGTCGGGCCTCAGCCTGCGATGCTATACGTAGCACACGGGGTGGCATCAATGGTCTGGAAAACGAGACACCGGTGTCCACTCCTGGAGTTGAACATTAATCAACACTACCACAAGCTTCCTTCCAGATTACCAAATCATGCAAGACACGATTCATAACAGCAAAGCTACAGTTAGTTCCATGCGGTCCCTGGGCATTGGGTTTTTAACAGTGCCTCCGTGTGGCATCTCCTCTGGCTTTTTCCCATGTCACTTTGGCATTACAGGTAGGGGTGCCTGGAAGAACCCAGCAGGACATCTGGGGACCCAGCTCCCCAGACCCTCTCTGTTCTCTGCATCTGTGACTACTTGGACTTGTGATCAACTCTTCCCACATCTCTGTGATGTTCATAACAAGGCCCTGCTTTCTCTGTTCTTTCCCACTCATATGATGAAGTGTGAAGAGGGCATGGGTGATTCCGAGAGCCTCAGGACAGAGGCAAGACTGGTGACAGCCCACAGCCAGGTCAATATTTCCCTGGAACATGGGTTTATTTCTTTCGGGTCACAGTGTGACTATGTTACAAACTGCAGGATTTCTAACCAAGCCACTTCATTCTAGATCAACGGTACTCAACCTTTCTAATGCTGCAACCCCCTAATAAAGTCCCTTGTGTTGCGGTGACCCCTGACTGTAAAATTATCTCCTTGCTGCTCCATAACTGTAATTTTGCTACTGTTATGAATCACAATGTAAGTGTCTGATTTGCAGGATGTCGTGACTCACAGGTTGAGAACCGCTGCTCCAGATGATCATGATTTTCAGGTATCCAAAATCCAACACTTTAAAGGAAGACAATACAGGATGAGAGAGAGAGAGAGAGAGAGAGAGAGAGAGAGAGAGAGAGAGAGAGAGAGAGAGAGAGATTGGTAAGAACTGGCCAAGTTGTAACAATGTCTTTGGGTATTTTAAACAGCGAATTGTCAAGGGCCTTCCCACACTAGAGCGCCCCTGTGCCTCCCCCATCCCCACTCCTCCCTGCCCTCTCTTCAGCAACACCCAGAGAACCAAATGGGAGACTTTCATGATTATGACGTCTTTAAACTCAAGTCAGAAATTCAGATTTGGAATCCCCTGTGCTGGGATAATGTGCCAGACAGAGACTATATTGCAGTCCTATATGATAATCAACAAAAGCAAATTAAAAGGCCAAATCGAAATCCTAAACACGAGCAATGGATGTCTCCGAAGAGTCCTGCTTCTATGCTGGGCGTGGTGTATTATCTCACTTAAAATCCCTACAACCTCGTCTCTCAATGTTGCTCAAAGGCTGCGTTTGAGGTCACAGGCAGTGAGCACTGACCTCAGCTCCCCTGGGGTCTCCCTCAGCCCATAGCCTTTTTTCTTACTCTGTGGAGAGGCTGTCTGCTGTGTCTCCCTTCAAGAGCTCAGCAAGATGTGACAACTCCTGCAAGCTTTTCTATGGGCATCTGAAAGCTGCTGTTTGCTATTGAATTCTAATTTTATTGCCTTCTGGTTACAGAATTCAGTGTTGTGGTATTGATCTCTTGGCACGAGCTTCTTTTGTGGCCCAGAACATTGTCGGTTTTTGCAAATTAGCAATATGTACAGGAGAAGACCGTGTTTGCTCTCTCCGAAAGATGTCTGTCAGATCAATACTGCTTATCTTGTTGTTGATTTTTTTATTGTCATACACTTCTCGTTCACTTGAGCTATGGGCTCTGAGAGGTGTGTGTTGAGATACCCCATGGTGATCTCTTGATCAATTTCTCTTCTCCCTTCTCCTTTCTTGAAGCGTTCGAAGGTGCCTGTGGTGGCATTTATACTCAGAGTGGTTATACTTTTCTGCTGAAACTTTCTTTCATCCAGTCTTTATTTTACTCTTAAAGACGCAATTCGCTTTAGAATGATTTATTAAGCCTGTCACACCGCCTTTCCATTAGCATGTTCTTCCCGTGTCTGTCTTTACTAAACTTAAAAAAATAAAAATGAAAGTAAAACCAAACTGCTGTGGGGTGGAGGCCTGGTGGTTAAGACTGCAGACTAAGCTTGCTGAAGATCAACTTTGGTTCCCAGCACCCACAATGGGCAGTTTACAGTACCTTGTAACTCCAGCTCCAGGGGACCCAACATCTTTTCTGGCCTTTGCAGACACCTGTACTTATATTCACACACACACACACACACACACACACACACACACACACACACACACACAGAGAGAGAGAGAGAGAGAGAGAGAGAGAGAGAGAGAGAAGCATAGTTAAAATATTAAAAATAATTTTAAGAAATTATACAGCCCCCCCCCCCAACTTTTGCATCTTTTGGGGTGGGGAGGAGGAATAGGCTTTGTCTAATCTGGAAAGTGAAGCTAATTCTACAATTCGTGAGGAACAGCAAAACTCTCAATAGCCAACATTCCCCAGGGGAATATGTGGTACAGGGATTGGAGTAGCAGATATCAGGATTTATTTTTAAGCTATCAGAAATTACAATGAGGTACTCATATACAGATAGAAAATAAGTTAATAGACCTGAATAAGCATATGTTTGACGTACATGAGCAACTCAATTTCACACATAATTAGAATTTCATATTTTATGAACAATTCATGTTATCTTATGACCCAGTAAGTCCACACCTAGATATATAACTTAAAGAAATGCTTATTTCTGTGCTCCAGGAGACTTGTTTAAGATTTTTATAGCAGAAATATCTGTATTGCCAGAGATCAGGAATACCCATATGCCTGTCAACTAGAGAAATGACAGGTACCGGTTGGGATAATTATATCTGGATGCACTGATCAGAGAGCTCCCCAACTCTCTTCCAACTCCTGCGTCCTATGTTCCTGTCAAGGTTACTTCCCAGATACCCTGTCACCCAGTGGCTACACTCTTTGTGACCCTGGATTTCCCTGTGGATTTAAAAACCCCACTTCCCAGCCCCTAGAATCTATATCTGTTCCCACATCTGCTTGAACCCCCATTGCAGCAGTTTCCATCTGCTCCACTTTGTGAAGATGTTTTTGCAACCATTGCTCTCAGTGCATGGCAGGAAGAAGCTTAGCTGCCTGGATAGAAGCAGCCATTTTGTGTGCCTCCTGCATCAACCCCCCACAATTACGGATTCAGGGAGCCGTCCAAGCCGTATAACTTTGCCCGAGTTTAGCTGATGCCAACCAAGTGGGTTCTTCACTAAACTCCTTTCTTTGCATGTACCTTTTTTTTTTTCTTAGTCAGGTAAGAGAAGGAAAATTTCATAATTCTAAAGTTCTTCTCTCTTCAGATATGTCTGTCACGCCCACTCTGTGTGGCCATGATGAGAGCGTCTTTAGAAATGTTTTCTCAGGGTGGGTCTCTGGACACAGCTGAGGAATTATTTACGGCTGTCTGAAGAACTGAATGTAGACTTGTAGAGGAGACCAAGAGGGAGAGTAGAGACTTTCCGAAGCCACCCATGCAGAGCAGTTATGGGTAGCAAGCAGCCTAACCTGAGCGTGTGACCCACAACCACAGCCACCTCCACCTCCTCCTCCTTCTCCTCCACCTCCTCCTCCTCCTCCTCCTCCTCCTCCTCCTCCTTCTCTTCCTCCTCTTACTCCTTCTCTTTCTCCTTCTCCTTCTCTTCCTCCTCCTCTTCCTCCTCCTCTTCCTCCTCCTCCTTCTCCTCCACCTCCTCCTCCTCCTTCTCTTCCTCCTCTTCCTCCTTCTCTTTCTCCTTCTCTTCCTCCTCCTCCTCCTCCTCCTCCTTCTCCTCCTCCTCCTTCTCTTCCTCTTCTTCCTCTTCCTTCTTCTCTTCCTCCTTCTCCTTCTCTTCCTCCTTCTCTTCCTCCTTCTCTTCCTCCTCCTTCTCTTCTTCCTTCTCCTTCTCTTCCTCCTCCTCTTCCTCCTCCTCCTTCTCTTCCTCCTCCTCCTCTTCTTCCTCCTCCTCCTTCTCTTCCTCCTCCTCCTCTTCTTCCTCCTCCTCCTTCTCCTCCTCTTCCTCCTCCTCTTTCTCCTCCTCCTCCTTCTCCTCCTCCTTTTCCTCCACCCCTTTCTCCTTTTTCTCTTCCTCCTCCTCCCTCTTCTTCCTCTACCCCCTTTCTCCTTTTTCTCTTCCTCCTCCCTCTTCCTCCTCTTCCTCCTCCTCCTTTTTCTTCCCCCTTCTTCCTTCTCCTCCTCCTCATCTTCCATGTCCCACCTTTTCATCTTCCCTCTGTCCTCCTTCTCCCATCTCAGTTAAGTTTCTTTTAACACACTGTACCATTCTTAACTGAAGCTTTACATGCAGTTTAGGGTGTTTGGATAAATCCCACTTCCTGTTCTCTTTCTGGAGCCTCCCATTTTTGTATGCCATTATGTTTCTTCTAGCCTGTTTCTTTTCTTTTTCCATGAAACACATAAAAACCACCCTGAAGTATCTCCTGTTAGTAGAAGCTTGCCTAAGATCTGACACTGTCCACATGTCTGTCTGCTTAGTTCTGTCTGCTTCAGGCCTCTGTTCACAGATGACTAACACAGGGAAATCTCCAATTTGGCATTTGATGCTGTGCTGACCATTCCTCCATGTGAAACTCCAGATGAAGCGTTCTTAGTCAGAAGCATGTGATGGTCAGAAATCCAAGAAACGAATTGCAAGCACGAAAACCAGAGATTCAACAATAGCAGAGAACATGATAATCCAAGTTCTCAAAGCCAGTAAGAAAAAGAAAACTTTAAAACAGGAGAATAAGACCTCAAATACGACGACATAAATGTGATTGACCAGAGTCGATTTAGAGTAATAAAATTGGTGCCAGCCTAGACTGCTGCACCTGCTAAAAGTAGTCTCCTAAAGTGACGGCAAAATAATGACATTTCCAGTCATATGGAAGCTACGAGAATTTATCACCAGCTGATCTACATGGTGAGGAATGTCAAGAAAACCCCTCAGATGGAAGGATAGCAATTCTGCTGTGAGTCCTATTCACACACAGGAAGAGCGAGTGCAACAAATTACCACTGACAGATTTGCATGTCTCTAAAATGCAATCTGATAGGTGATTTCTCCGCAGGTGAAATGAGGCAATTCTAACCATATTAGAATATATTAAGGGCAGGTTTTTTGGGAAGCTGTTCTCGGGCAAGTTCACTGGGCCCAAGGACCAAGGCATGGGAAGTCATCATGGGAAGAGAGAAGGGGGTGGGAAGAAGGAGAGAAAGGTCCCACCTGTGCACAGAGAGAAAAGACAAGAAGGAGAGAGAGGGAGAGGGTAAGAGTTTGAGACCAAAATGTCTGAATTCTATAGGTAAGAGCCTCTGCGGGAAGGGCAGCCTAGTCTCTGGGCTGGACAGTTCAGAGTTGGGGGCAAGGGATGCCAGGTAGGGACTGAGGGATGCTGGGAGAACCTGGAGGCCAGGTCTGCTTTGATATGTAAAATACGCACCTCAGGCCCTAGTCCCAGGGTCTGAAACCACATAGAAAAAACAGCCCCCTAAATGTGTTTGAAAGTTGACTATATATGGAAGTTCTTGTTTTTGTGCAAATATGGAAGTGACAGGTGAGAGGTGAGAAACAGGTGTGAGCCACTGTCCCATGTTCTACAGGAAGTGCATCAGTGGCAGCTGAAAGTAAAGTACAAACTAGTGGTGCTGCAGCCCGAGCAACCACTGAGACAGCAGTTATGCAGCTAACAATGCAGTGAAGGAATGGAATGAAAAGCACAGGACGAGGTGCACAAGAGGGGAAGGAAGAAGAAACGGGGCAGATAGGAAGCAACCAGCACAAAAGGAAAGCAGTAGCGAGATGAAGTAAATCTGGTGTGTGAGTTATTTTAAATGCTGTTTTTTTATTGACCTGAGATTTCACTGTGTAGCTCAGGTTGGCTTCTGGTCACCACGGCCTCGTATGCTGGTATTGCCTAGGCACAGCCCCGCCCAGCCAGACACTTGAGTTTTTAGTACAAACTTTCTCTATGAAGTCCATGCTCAGTGATTTCCTGGTAAGGTCTAGCAAATGTCTGAAAAACATGAAACCAATTTTACATAAATTCCTGGAGCTTAGGAAGAGGGCCATACTTTCTTACAAGTTGTATGAAATTAGTGTTAAATCAAGAGCAAAACCAGAGGAAATCATACAAGGTCAATACAGGAAAGAAAAACTACATGCTAATGTCCCTCGTGAATATGCATGTAGTTTATACAAAATTTAATCGAATTAGACTTACAGTATTTAGAAGGAAAGCTATATGTTGTGAGCAGGATCTTTATCTTTTTGAAGATGATTTACTGTCAAAAATCTATGTGCAGATTGGAGGGATTCTCCATGATTGACAGTGCTTGCTGCTCTCACAGAGGATCTAGGTTCAGTCCCTAACTCCCATGGCAGATGGCTCACAACTGTCTGTGACTCCAAGACCAGGGAATCCAACACACTTCTTACCCTCCTCAGGTTCTCTCTCTCTCTGTCTCTCTCTCTCTCTCTCTCTGCCACTAATACATGTGAACACAAACACACACACACTCAATTGAAAACTAAAACTTAAAACTAGTGGATAAATCATAAAGTAAAACTGAAAACTGAAAAAAAAATTGACTCAAAGTATCAGGAAAATATATATTTGAAATCCCAAACATATTCCTGATTACAAACTAAACTTTTCTTAGAGTGGAAATGTAGCACAACTTTTTTACATGGAAAGGTAACCGTCTGCAGAAAGCAGACAGTTGTGAAGGGTGACAGGGCGAAAGGGCTTCACAGTAGGAGTGGTACAATGCCACTAGTCAGACGTAGAATCTAGCTGTGCGAAGAGGTATGACAAAGAAACGAGGAGTGTTTATACTGGAAAGTAAAAACAATTATCTTTATCCACAGAAAGTCTATTCTTGTAGAAAACCCAATGACATATTCCTTACGACTTTAAGAGTCGTCACAAAACCGCTATAATTAGCATATGTGAAATCACCACCAAGACAATCAGGCCAGAAAACTGGGACAGAACATATAAACAAGAGATAGACCTACGTGTGTGTGTGTGTGTGTGTGTGTGTGTGTGTGTGTGTGTAATGGTGAGCTTGAACAGAAGTGCCAAGGCAATCAATGCACTGGAGACATGATCATCTTTTCGACAGAAATGGTACAAGCCCCAAATGACCCAGGCCTTCTCTCACATAACACAGGCCTCTGTGCAAAGCCTGGTAACCATTCCCAAGGTAGATGGAAGTTTCACCGAAGGAAAAATGAAGTTAATAGAGACTGAGTTACTTGCCCACGTTTGTATAAACTGCTATTAAATTAGGCTCCAATCCTATTTTTGAGACCAAACTTTTTATATCTTGATATCTTTGGATTCTAGCCATGATCTCTTAGAGAAGGAAGGAAGGAAGGAAGGAAAGAAAGAAAGAAAGAAAGAAAGAAAGAAAGAAAGAAAGAAAGAAAGAAAGAAAAAGAGAGGTAAGATAGGAGGAAGGGATGAAGGAATACGGGATAGCTACCTTTAAGCCTTGAGAATTTTCTCTGAGAGAATGCCTGGGGAATTTCCTAGGGGACATCAAGATTTCCTTGACCAGTGCCAGGTGAATGGACACCCTGCTCGGTGTCCCTGAAGCTGTGAGCATTTTTTTCTCATATAACTATTAATATTCTTTCTGTGTCTCTCTAGAATGTGAGTATGTGAATAGATCCTTTACTTAAAAACATGAGAGCAAATGGTTACACTTCACTAATGAATACCAAACATTTCTCTCAAATGCAAAGTACTCACCGAGTGCCCTTACCCATATTGTCCTGTTTATCCTGCAGGATGGCTAAGATGCAGTTCCTGGTACTTTCCCAAAGTAACTTATGTTGCAAGTTGAATGATACATCAACAAAAGAAGAAAGTGAAAGTCCATTCCAGAGTAGTTTATGTCACTAGTTGAAGGAGACATCCGGAATAAAACTTTGTCCAATTCCGCATATGCTTCTGTTGGGAATGCCTTGCATTTCAAGGGTTGTTGAAACAGCTTCTGGTATGAAGCTATTCTAGCTGACTCTGGCTCTAGATGACTCTGACTCAAGCTGACTCTGGCTCTAGCTCTTGGCTTTTACAATGAAAGTTTATTGGTTTTCTCAAGCCCTAACAATCTCCAAATCAATCTCCACAAGCCTGAGAAGACACCATAGGCTCCCTGCGAGGAGACCTGTGACATTGGCTTGATTAAGAAGAGTTACCTCAGTGTGGAGAGGCAAGACAGAAGTGACCCTGTGGGATTACTGATATTTTTCAGTGCCAGGATGGATTAGGGAACAGAGCTGAGGGACAACACCTCTGACAGTTGGTAAAAAAGGGTGTAAACACTTCCCAAACACCTCCTGTGCATACCCCCTGCACTGAGTAGATCTCAAACTAGAGGGAAAATGGGGGAGCTTCTTCCCCCATCTCTTCTCTCAGGAGCCCAGAGCTGTCCCCTGCTGCTTCCAAAATTGAATCCAATTTCTCAGATATTAAAACACAGAGTGTCACCTCAATTGATAATTAGTATCACTTCCTATAGCTTTGATATGAAGTGTCTCTCAAAGGACCCCCATATTCAAGACTTAGTCATGAGCCTATGGCACCAGCGGGAGGTGGGAAAACCAGCAGGGCGTGGGTGGTCACTGGGGACATATGTGCCTTTGAAGCAGATACCAGGACTCTGATCCCTTCTTCTCTGTCTCTGTTGGCTTCTGGATAGAGGGCTTTTCTCCATTAAACCATCAGGCTACAATGTCCCACCTCACCGACAGCCCCAAAGCCACAGAGACAGACTACCTTGGACAGAAACCTCAAACCCTGGTCCCAAATAACTCTTCCCTCTTTTAAGCTGTTGGTTTCCAGTATTGGTGACAGTGTCAGGGAGCTGACTAAACACACTGAAAGCATAACATATTTCTGTTGGAAGTGCAGCTGGGCATTATGGCCGAATTACCTGATGTAGGAAATGGTTCTTCTCAGACTTTGTGTTGGCTTTGAGCTCATTAAAGTTTTCTTTTTATCATCTCAATTTATGTGTATACATCTGTATGTCTGTGTGAGGGGCAGCTAGAGAGGACATGGATTCCCCTAGAGCTGTGGAGTTGAGGGTTGTTGTGAGTCCTCGAATGGGGGTGCTAAGAAGTGAACCCCACCCTCTGTAAGAACAGTAAGCACTCTCTTTTCCTGCTCCTCCTAGTTCGTCCCTCCATTTCATACCCACCCCCTTTCTGTCTCTCATTAGAAAAGAACAGGTTTCTAAGAGATAATAACTAAAACATGATGAAATAAAATATTATAAGATAAATGAAAACCATCATATGGAGGTTGGACAGGGCCACGTAACTGAAGGAAAAACGCTCCAAGGACAGGCACAGGAACTAGAGATCCACTCAGGAGTCCCATAAAATAATACTAAGCTGATATATATATATATATATATATATATATATATATATATATATATATATATATGTGTGTGTGTGTGTGTGTGTGTGTGTGTGTGTGTGTCTGTGTGTCTGTGTGTGTGTCTGTGTGTGTGTGTGTGCCTGTCTGTCTGTCTACTGTTTGTGTGTGTGTGTATGTCTGTGTGTCTGTGTGTCTATGTGTCTGTGTGTGTGTGTCTGTGTGTCTGTGTGTCTGTGTGTCTGTGTGTGTGTCTGTCTGTGTATCCTGCTCAGAGGACCTGACTCTCACTGTTTCAGTCTCTCTGAGTCCGTATGAGCCTTGCTCAGTTGATTCTGATGCTCTTGATCTCCTAGTGTCCTCTATCCACTCTGTCTTTTCCAGCTCCTCTTCTGAGGTGTTCCTCGAGCTCTGAGAGGAGGAGATGAATGCAGACATCCCATTTAGAACTGTCTGTTCTATATCTCTAGATATAGTCTGGCTGTGGGTTTCTGTGTATGTTCCCGTCTACTGCAGGAGGAAGCCTCTCTGATGGTGACTGAATAAGGCACTGATCTCTGTGTATTACAGCAGAATCTCATTAGGAGTCATTTTGTTGATACTTTTTAGAGTAGTAGTGTGTGGTTTTACCCTAGATCTCTGTGCAATCTAATCTGTGGTTCTTGGTCTTAGTGTTGGGTTTGGGTTTCATTCTCCTGGAGAGGGCCTTAAGTCCTATCAGACACTGGTTGGCTACTCCCGCAAGTTCTGTGCTAGGTTGGTGGCTATAGCATATTTTGAAGACAGGACAAAGCATAGGTTAAGGTTCTGTGGCTGGGTTGATGTTTACATTTCTCTTTTGGTTGTGTGCAGAGTACCTTCCGACACCAGAGAGACTTTGAGTGTGGGGGTGAAGGCACATGGGCACCACATGGGCACCAGCTTTACTCCTCCCAGTTCCATGTGGGTGCTGTCCTCAGCAAGGGGGCCTTGCTGTCACTTTGCAGAGTATAACCCATTGTCTTAATAACAGCCTGGGTTGTTTGGGGGTTTCCATGGGACCCCCTGGCCAACAACTCAATTGAATGCAACCAAGTCCTGGTACTGGAGCCTTGTTTGGTGACAAGAAATGGCTAGTCGGGACTCCGTATTCCTCATTATTAGGAGACCTTATTAGGATCTCTTTCGTCTCTTTTATGACCCACTGCACTAGGTTTTCATATCATCTATCCAATGCCCCTCAATTCCAGATGTGTTTTCTCACATTTCATTCCTCAAGCCTATCTCCCCTCCCCCTCCCCACCTGATCCTCCTGTTCCAGATCTATCCTGCCCCCAATCCACCCATAAAGTCCATTTCCCTTACCAGGGGATCTATGTGCCTCCCCCTAGTCCCTTTCTCCAAACCTAACTTCTCTCAGATTATAGGTTGGTTATCATTTATTTATTTAATGACTATATACCATATTTACCTTTCTGGATCTGGGTTACCTCACTCAGGATGAGGTTTTCTGTTTTGTCCTTATGCCTTATGCCTTTATGATGTTATTTTTTTAAGAGCTGAGTAATACTCCTTTGTGTAACTGTACCACATTTTCTTTATCCATTCTTCTGTTGAGAGACATCTCAGGTGTTTCCAGTTTCTGGTGTTTCTGGCTATTATGAGTAAAGCAGCAGTGGACACTGAACCAGTGTCCTTGTGGTAGGATGAAGCATCTTTTGGGGATATGCCTAATGGCATAGCCAGATCTGGAGCTATATTGATTCCTGTCTTCTTGAGGAAAGGCCACACTGATTCCAATACTGGATGTACAAGTTTTAACTTTACCAGCAACAGATGAGTGTTTTCCTTACCCCCTATTCTCACCAGCACCAGTTGTCACTTGTGTTATTGATCTTAGCCATTCTGACAAGTGTAAGATGGAATCTCAAAGTAATTCCGATTTACATTTCCCTAACGGCTAATAATTTTGAATATTTAAGTGTTTCTCAGGCATTTGAGTTTCCTCTATTGAAAATTCTGTTTAGATCTTTACTCCATTTTGAATTGGACTATTGGTTTTTTGATAACTAGTTTCTTGAATTTTTTAAAATATATTTTGGATATTCGTCTCTATTGAATGTAAATTTGGTAAAAATTATTTACCATTCTGTAGGCTGCCATTTTGTTTGAATGATGGTGTCCTTTGCCTTACAGAAGCTTTTCAATTTCATGAGGTCTCATTTATTAATTGTTGATCTTAGTTTCTGTGTTACTGGTGTTCTGTTCAGGAATTGTCTCCTGTGCCAAAGTGTTTAAGGCTTTCCCCACTTTCTCTCCATCTAGTTCAGAGTATTTGGTTTTATGTTGAGGTCTTTGATCCACTTGGACTTGAGTTTTGTGCAGGGTAATAGACATGGATCTATTTGCATTCTTCTACATGCAACTATCCAGTCTGACCAGAACCATTTGTTGAAGATGCTGTCTTTTCTCCAGTGTGTATTTCTGGCTTCTCTATAAAAATCAGGAGTTTTTAGGTGGATTTATGTCTGGGGATTCAGCTTGATTCCATTGGGCAGTGTGTCTGTTTTTAATGCCAATATCATGGTTGTTTTATTATTATTAATTATTATTATTGTTATTATTGTTATTATTATTATAATTATAGCTCTGTAGTACAACTTGAAATCGGCAATGGTGAGACCTCTAGCAATTCTTGTATTGTTCAGGATTGTTTTCACTATCCTCAGTTTTTTGGTTTTCCATATGAAGTTGAGAATTGTCCTTTCACTGTAAAGAGCTGTGTTGGAAATTTAAAGGGGGATTGTATTTAATCTGTAGATTGCTGTTGGTAGGATGATCATTTTTGACTATGTTAATCCTACAGATGCATGAGCTTGGAAAATCTTTCCATCTTCTGATATCTTCTTTAATTTCTTTCCTCAAAGACTGGAAGGTTTTTGTTGTTGTTTGTTTGTTTTAATCATACAAATCTTTCACTTGCTTGGTTAGAGTTACTCCAAGATACTTTTTATTTTTTGAGGCTATTGTGAAGGGTGTTGTTTCCTTGATTTCTTTCTCAGTTTTTCTGTCATTTGTAGATGGGAGGGGCACTGATTTTGTGAGTTAATTTTGTATCCAGTTACTTTGCCAAAGGTGTTTATCAGCTGTAGGAGTTCCCTGGTGGAATTCTTAGAGTTACCAGTGTATACTATCATTTTCTGCGGATATCTTCTTCCTTTCCAATATGTATCCCCTTGGTCTCCTTCAGTTGTCTTATTGCTCTAGCTAAGACTTTGAGTACTATATTGAATAGATATGGAGGGAATAGACAATCTTGTCCCTGATTTTAGTGGAATTATTTTGAGTTTCTCTCTATCTAATTTGATATTAGCTATAGGCCTGCTGTAAACTGCCTTTATTATATTTAGGTATGTCCCTTGTATTCCTAACATCTCTTGGACTTTTATTATGAAGTTGTGTTGGATTTTGTCAAAGGTTTTTCTGTATATAATGAGTTGATCATATTTTTTTCACTTTGTTTATATGATGGATTACATTCATTGACTTTTTTACATTGAACCATCCCAGCATCCCTGTTAGATTATGGTGGATGACCATTTTGATGTGTTCTTGAATTCAGTTTGAGAGTATTGTGTTGGGTATTTTTGCATCTATGTTAATAGGGGATATGGTCTGTGATTCTCTTTCTTTCTTGGGTCTTTACATAGTTTGGGTAACAGAAATTCTGCACTAAAACCATCTGGCTCTGGGCTGCTTTTAGTTGGGATACGTTTAATGACTACCTCTATTTCAGTAGGGGTTGTAGGTCTGTTTAAATTGTTTATCTGCTTTTGGTAAGTGGTACCTACCAAGAACATTATCCATTTCATTTTGACTTTCCAATTTGGTGGAGTACAGGACTTTAAAGTATGTCCTTAGGATTCTCTGGATTTCTTTGGTGTCTGCTCCTATGCCCCCCTCTTGTTTTCTGATTTTGTTAATTTAGATCCCTGCCTTTTAGTTTTTGATTTAGTTTGTTTTATCTTGTTGATTTTCTCAGAGAACCAACTCTTTGTTCCACAGGTTAGGTTCTTTGTTTTGTTCTCTTTGTTTTTATTTTGTTGATTCCAGCCCTGAGTTTGATTATTTCTTTCTGTCTACTTCTGTCATTCTTTTTGTTCTAGAGCTTTCAGGTGTGCTACTAAGTTGCTAGTATGAGATCTCTCCAGTTGGTTATGTAGGCACTTAGTGCTGTGAACTTGCCTCTTAGAACTGCTTTCACTGTGTCCCATAAGTTCGGGTATGCTGTATATTCATTTTCATTGAATTTTAGAAAGTATTTAATTTCTTTATTTATTTTTATCGTGACCCATTTTTCATTCAGTAGGGACTTTTTCAGTTTCCATGAGTTTGTAAGCTCTCTGTCAGTTCTGTGGTTGTTGATATCCAAGCTTTAATCCATAGTGGTCTGATAAGATGCAGGGAGTGACTTCAGTGTCCTCATATCTGTTGTGGCTCATTTTGAGTATGTGGTCAGTTGGAGCAGAGCAGAAGGTATATTCTTACTCTTTTTGTGTTTGGAAATACTGTTCTATAAATATCTGTTGCATCCATTTGGTTTATGGCACTTGTTAGCTTGAGTATTTTGCTCCTGTTTACTTCTGTCTCATTGTCCTGCCTATTGGTGAGAATGGGGTATTGAAGTCTCCCACTGTCAGCGTGTAAGGATTAATATATAATTTAAGCTGTAGCAGTGTTCCTTTTACAAATGTGGGTGTCCTGCGTTCGAGGCATAGATGTTAAGAATTGAAATGTCACTTGGTGGACTTTTTCTTTCATGAGTATATAGTGCCATCTCTTTTGATTGGTTTTTGTTTAAAGTCTATTTTATTAGATATTATAATGGCTACAAGAGCTTGATTTTAGGTCCATTTGCTTGGAATATCTTTTTTTAACCCTTTACCCTGAGGTAATGTCTATTCTTGATGTTTAGGTGTGTTTCTTGGATGCAGCAAAAAGATGGATTCTGTTTCTGCATCCATTCTGTTAGTCTGCCTTTCTTAAAAAATATTATTCTTTCTTTTGGTTTTTCTTTCTTTTTTAAAAAAGCTTTTTATTGGATCTTTGTGAATTTCACATCATGCATCTCATCCCACTAATTTCCCCTTCCCTGTACCTTTGCAACCTCCCCCCTCGACAGAGGAAAAAAAATCTTGTAAAAAATGTAGTATAGTATCTCCCACAGCATACCCCTTTGTCCACACCTCTCTACTTGCAAGTGTTTATTGCAGGGACTCTTCGGTCTGATGTGAGGCCTCTGGCTTCTGCTACTCTATCAGTACTGGAACCTCAGTGGAACTCCTTTCAGATATCCTGCTGTTGCCCTGCATCATGGAGATCCTGAAGTTTTGGATTTGTAGGAGCAGTCCTTTCATGTACTCCAGCAGTTCATCAATGGGGTAGATGTTGGGGTGGACCAATTGAAAGCCCTGGATCTGGGTCTGAGAGGTATCTGAGCTGGTCAGCCTCCTGGCTCTCCAGCTCTTATTCCCTTGGGGCTGGCTCAATAGAACCCCCTGCTACCAGGGCCAGCTCTATCTTGCTGATCAGGAAAGATACAGGGCCAGTGCTCCTGAATGTTGCAGCCGGAGAGGGTCATGGCCAGTTCTCCTACTCTTATCACCCCTGGCTGCTCTCCTGCCTGCCATAGATGGTGAGGGATGAAGGAAGGGAGGAGAGTGTCTCTCCCTAGTTCACACTACCATCTAGCAGGCAAGAGGCAGGGCCATGTCTCCCATAAGCTTGCCCTCGGGGATGGCTCACCTGCAACCCCCACATCCAGTGCCAGCTCTACTATGCTGCTCAGGAGAGACACAAGGTTTGTTCTCCTGAATGCTACAGCAGGTGAGGGGCAGGACCAGCTCTCCAGCTCTGGTGACCTTGGGGCCAGCTCTCTTGACTGCTCTAAGTGATAGTGTGTGTATGTGCATGCCAACACATGGCAGAGATGTAGTGAGGTCAGCTCTTACATGCTTATGCCCTTAGGATAGCTTGCCCAAGCCCCTGTCACTAGGGCCAGCTCTACTGTGTTGCTCAGGTATGGTACAGGGCCTGCTCTCCTGAGTGCTACAGCTGGTGAGGGGCAGGGTTAGCTTTCTTGCTCTTGTGACCCCCACCCCCCAGGGACAGGTCTTCAGCTGTCAGCAAATAGTGAGTGACTCTCCTGAGTACTGCACTTGGATAGGGGCAGGGGCAGGTCAGCTGCTCTCATGCCTCCAGGACCAGATCTCCCATGATGTCCAAGTGAGAGATGGGGCCAGTTCTGCATAGTTGTCAGATAATAATATGTTCTGGGTGACAGTCCACAGCCAGGATGTCGGCCTGGATTTTGGTGGTAACAGATCTCTGCTGTTGCAGGGCCACAGACCCATGTATGTTCTGGTGGCAGCACAGGCCAGATCCCCACCATGGTCCCAGGTGTCATCACTGGCTACTCCCATCAGGCTGTTCCCCACTACCCTTGAGTCTCCAGTTCCACCCCTCTTCATAGTGCCCACAACCTTCTGTTTCTCTTTCTCTTCCATTTCTCCACCACTTAGTCCTCTTAGTTGTGCCCAGGTACGTTGAGTGTCTTAGGTCATCTCTGGAGTGGTCTCATGAGTGCTATGCCCTGCTCATGCATTATGGCACTGGGCAGGGGTCACCTCTGCATGGTCTGATACCCCCTACCCTGGCACTGTACTGGTGGTCATTTCAGACTGCATCCCTGTCTGGGACCCATGGTAGCTATCTGGTGTTCATCTCCAGTTTGCTCCTTGCCCAGGGCCCAAGGTTCCAGGTGAAGTTTTTCTAGTCTCTGGTTTTCTCTTCATCCTGGCAGCCTGTTGGGGCCTGCCTGGTGCCAGGCTAGTGGTCATCTCAGGCTCCCTCTTTTCAGGTTACTAATATTCAGATGTTCCTAGATCAGAACACTAAGCATAGACATAGCCTCTCCTTTCTGCCACCTACTGACGAACATGTGACACAGCAGCCATACCTGCAACACCTCTAGGGGTATTGATATTTTTATTGGTGAATTGAGATCATTGATACTGAGAGAGATCAGTGACCAAGAGTTGTTGATTCTTGTTATGTTGTTGTTGTTGGTGGTGGTGTGTGTGTGTGTGAGTGTGTGTGTGTGTGTGAGTGTGTGTGTGTGTGTGTGTGTGTGTGTGAGTGTGTGTGTGTGTGTGAGTGTGTGTGTGTGTGTGAGTGTGTGTGTGTGTGTGTGTGAGTGTGTGTGTGTGAGTGTGTGTGTGTGTGTGTGAGTGTGTGTGTGTGTGTGAGTGTGTGTGTGTGAGTGTGTGTGTGTGTGAGTGTGTGTGTGTGTGAGTGTGTGTGTGTGTGTGTGTGAGTGTGTGTGTGTGTGTGTGTGTGTGTGTGTGTGTGAGTGTGTGTGTGTGTGTGTTTCTCTTCTTTGATGTTGCTGGTGTGAGACTATGTATGTCCTGTGTTTTCACTGGAGCAGTTTACCTCCTTAAATTAGAATTTTCCTTTTAGCCCCTTCTGTAGGGCTGCATTTATAGATATATTACCTAAATTTGTTGTTTTAGTAAAATATTTTATTTTCTCCATATATGGTTATTGAAAGTTTTGCTGGGTATGGTAGTCTGGGCTGGCATCTGTAGTTTCTTAGAGTCTGCAGCACATCTGTCCAGACCCTTCTGATTGTTAAAGTGTCCATTGAGAAGTCAGGTATAATTCTGATAGGTCTGTCTTTATATGTTACTTGGTCTACTCACTTTCAGCTTTTAATATTTGCTCTTTGTTCTTTATGTTTAGTGTTTTGATAATTATGTGCCAAGGGGATTCCTTTTCTGGTCCAATCTACGTGCTGTTCTTTATGCTTGTTGTACCTGTATAGGTACCTCCTCCCTTAGGTTAGAAAAATTTTCTTCTACAGTTTTGTTGAAAACATTTTCTGGGCCTTTGAACTGATCATCTTTCTTCTTCTTCTTCTTCTTCTTCTTCTTCTTCTTCTTCTTCTTCTTCTTCTTCTTCTTCTACTTCTCCTTCTCCTTCTCCTTCTCCTTCTCCTTCTCCTTCTCCTTCTCCTTCTCCTTCTCCTTCTCCTTCTCCTTCTCCTTCTCCTTCTCCTTCTCCTCCTTCTCCTTCTCCTTCTCCTTCTCCTCCTCCTCCTCATCTTCCTCCTCTTCCTCCTCCTCCTCTTCCTCCTCTTCCTCCTCCTCTTCTTCCTCCTCCTCCTCTTTTTCTTCCTCTTTTTCTTCCTCTTCCTTTTCATCCTCTTCCTCTTCCTCTTCCTCCTCCTCCTCCTCCTCCTTCTTCTTCTATACATATTGTTCTTAGGTATCTATATCATTCCAGATTGCCTGGATGTTATATGTCAGGAGCTTTTTAGATTTAACATTTTCTTTGACTGGTTTACCCAATTCTTCTATGATGTCTCCAGTGCCTGAGACTCTCCCTTCCATCTCTTATATTCTACTGGTGAAGCTTGCCTCTGCAGTTCCTCTTGACATTCCTAAATTTTTCATTTCCAGAATTACTGCAGTTTGGGAACTTACTGACTTATTGGCTTATTGAGAATTTATTAATTCTATTTCCATTTTCATGTCTTGACAGGTATATTCATTTCCTCATGCTGTTCCGTTTTTCTGGACTTCTGTAAGAAATATATCACTTTCTTCTTTAAGGACCTCTATCATTTTAATACAGGTGGTTTCAAGATTTTGTGTGTGTGTGTGTGCTTCATCGATGTTGGAATATTCAGGGCTTGCTTGGTAGGAGGGCTCTAGTGGAGACACATCACCCGGATTGTTATTGATTATGTTCTTATGCTGGAGTCTAGGCATCTGGGATTGGTGTGATTATAGGTCTAGGTGCTGAGAATTTGATTTGTCTTTGTCTGGTGGGTGTTTTGTTCCTTGGTTTCTGTTTCCTTTCTGTATGTTTTAAGAGTGTAATGATTGTGTGTTGCCTAGTAGAAAATTTTCTTTGCACTGATAGTTGTGGCCACTGGGGGTTCCAGGTAAAATGTGTTTCTGGGTATTGGGAGCTGACACTTAGAAATGCGGATAGGTAAACATCTGAAGAGTTTACAGGAGGGAGGAGATGAGAATGTTCAATGAGGATCTGCTCATTTTGTCTCTTTGGAATTGGGAGGGACTATGAAGAGAGGTCACTCCAGAGGGTCCACTATAGAACTGGGGATGAGACTTGGGGGTTGGATCTAGAGGAGCAGGAGGAGAGGAGAATCAACCTACTTCCCTTGAAGGCCTGTGGGTCAGCAGGGAGTGCCTGCCCAAGTGGGGGGAGGGGCTGGGATAAAGCAACAAGCTGGGAGAAGGAGGTTAGAAGAGAAAGCTCTGTGGGAGCCACAGGAGATGTGGGTAGATGGGGAAGGAAGGCTGCAGCAGGTGTTCTGTTGCAGAGATAGGGATGAGGCTGGGAGATTGGATCTGGGAAAACAGAGCAGCAAGCATTCTTAGCTGCTGAGCCATCTCCTTAGTCCCAAGGTCCCCATATTTCACAAAAGACAAATTCAATATTCTCCATGTTAATTGGGATAGATCTTACACTTTTATTTATACCATTTATTTGCAATGATGTAATCTTTATGGCTCATGTGTTGAACATACATATTTGAAATTGACCATTCTGGTGATACTTTCCTGTGCATAATCACTTCAGCATCTTATGAAGTTAGAAGCAAAACTTAGTGCTATTTTTTGGCAGCATCACACTCAATGCCCTGTGACGTGGTATGAAGTGGGTAGTGTTGAGGACCACACTGCCCCATGCTTGGGGGCCACTGTGTCTTGGCCCGAGCTGCTGCTCCGATCTGAGGGTCAGGGTCTAGCAAGAGAGAGTGTGGGGATGGAGGGGAAGAGACTCGAAGAATGGAGACAAGAGAGAGGTTCTGATCAAGTCTCCTCTCCTTTATTGAAGGGAAATCTGGGGTATTTATACACTTTGCCAGGTGCCTTGTAGGCATGGATACCACATGCATCGTGCAGCTGGGGGCACTAAACAACAAAACAAGATATCTGGGATAAACGAGATGTTTATCAGAGTGTGCTCAGCTGTTGTAGGCTGTTTAAAACAAGTCTCTTGTCAGGGTATATGGCTCGAGATGTTTGCAAAGATCATAGCCACTTTCTGCTAGGAGTTGGCTCCCAAAAGGTAGGGCTCACGGCATGAACTAGGGCTGAGTCCTGTGATTGAAGAATCCAGAAGAGATTCGGGGAGATCTGGGATTAGTGGAGTCTTAGAGGTGAGGAAGGATTTATGAGTGAAAGAGGCGGGGCCCACCTGGGCCATCTGCCTCCTCTGTGCCCCTGGGTGGGCACCTGGCTTTGTGTTGTTGCGAGGTGTCTTGCTTGAAAATCCTGAGCCTCTTCAGGTGGTGTCCCAGAACTTACTTATCTTGGTCCGCTGTCCTCTCTGCAAAGATCAGTAAATGTTTGTTTGATTCCTAGGGTCCCAGATGAGACAGAAGGTTTCAGAGTGTGGGATAAGAGTTTATTTTTTTCAAAGTCCAAAACAAGTCTTGAAGTAAGACCCTGTCCTACTTGGAAAATGAATGTCTCTAAGGGAGGAGTCACTTGCTCAGACGCCAACAGATTGGGGTGAGGTGTGTGTGTGTGTTCTTGCATGTGTGCATGCATGTGTGTACGTGTTCCTTGCATGCTTCTTCATTATTCTCCCAGGACTATCCAAAGGTGCCTTCTCTCAGGTCTCTACCATATCTGGTGCGCATCTCTCTAGGTGCCAGTGCTGGGTTGGTGCTGTGGTACCTCAGCCCCAAGAGCTGAGAGTTGCAAGCTCGCAAGCAGCAAGGAAGGCATACGGATAATTTCACAGAGTTGGTTTCACTCCAGCAAGGGAGCTGTGACAGGCTTGTCTTGATTAATTGTCAAGTGGGTTACGCTGACTATCAGTGCTCAGGAGATGCAAATGAGGAAGGCAGGGAAGGATCTGTGGAGAATGTGGGAATTAAAGAGGGGTTTGGAGCCTGGAAAGATGTTAAACTACCTGACAGAGAGCCAGAGAATGCACACAGACTGAGGAGAAGCTTGGAAGGATGGCACACTCCATGGCTAAAGAGGCTTGATGTGAAAGGGACTTTTCCTCAGGAAGGGTTGAAATTCAGATACCATTAACATCAGGGATAATAGCGGCACCGTGACACCAAACAGTTATTGAACACAAAATCCTAGCTGAATACTGAGCTGAGCACATGCTAATCATAATCTCAGTTAATCCCCACAAAGCCTCACAGGCACTGCTAGGCCCTACAGGGGCTTCAGAGATTGAACAAAAGGAATCCCCTAGGGTAAACATTACCTCTTGGGAGCACAGCATGGGATGATGGAGAACATTGCTCAATTGCCCAACTGCACCTGGCAGGGGAGGCCATCATTACAGTTACCAGGTATACGCTATGGTTCAAGTTCTGCACTGCTGTGTAATGTATGCATTGGCATTCTTGCTTTTTTTTATGTGGTTTT
Source organism: Arvicanthis niloticus (assembly GCF_011762505.2). Lineage (NCBI taxonomy): Eukaryota > Metazoa > Chordata > Mammalia > Rodentia > Muridae > Arvicanthis > Arvicanthis niloticus. The sequence continues at coordinate 7,123,145 of NC_047665.1, read as the reverse complement.
TTTTTTTCCATTTATGTGTATTAGTGTTTTAACTGTATGCGTGTCTGGGTACCATGTGTGAACAATGTCTATGAATGCCAAAAGAGCATCGGATCCCCTAGAACTGGAGTTAGGAAGGTTGTGAGCTGCTCTGTGGGTGAAGGGAACCAGACCTTGATCCTCTGGAATAGCATCCAGTGCTCTTACTACGGAACCATCTCCCCAGCCCCTGCATTAACTTTCTTGCTCCTTCTAGGTATCTCATGGACATCTCCCACCTCCACCCCAACCCCACCCCCGTTCTCCACAGCTTCAGTTTTTCCGAGATGATAGAAAAGCAAGCTAGAGATAAATTGTGAAGGACTTGAATTCTAAGCACGAGAAGCACACTTTATTCAGTGGCTCTATGAGACTTCTACCCTGGTCACTCACCGAGTTGTAACAGAGTCCTCCCATGTCCAGCCCAGCCCCGGGCAGATGCCCTCACACACCCAACATGGAGCCCAGTATGAACTCACATCCTCCACTTCGACCTTTCTGTCTGAATGTCAACCTCTACTCTCCTTCTTCCTCAGCATCACAGTTAATCTAGCTTCTCTGGATTCCCCCTTCCCCACCCCAAGTCTGGAGCCCTCTGGTGACTGTACACATGAGCTCTGTGCAGATGGCAACAATGTTGCTTGTTTGACCCTCAGCATCCGGCTACAGATCTTTTACTCAGCCCAGCTGAGAACCTCCCAAGCAGCCCTCCTGCTTCCATTCACTCAGCCCAGCGTGCGAGTCCTTCCTCGACTCTGGTGCTTTTTGTTTCTTAGTATTTTTTCCACTGCAGAGCCTTCGACAGTGGGCACTTCTACTGTGTCTCACATGCTCCTGTGATGGCCACTGTGTCTCACCTGATACTGAGATTCTTCCTTGGCTTGAACCATTGTTGGGCATCAGACGACCGCCACTGGTTCAGTCATGTTAACTCAGCACACCTAGGCTGGCTGCACTAAGTTACCTGCACAAGAAGAGCCTTGGCACTCCCTCCTTCTGATAGGATTATACAGCTAGTTGGTCCCTCTGCTTGATGGTTAATAGCCCTGTCCCATGCCCTTCAGAGGTGCCTTGCTATGTAGTCTGCTCAGGCCTGTTCCCTGAGCTCTTCTGGACTCCCCTGTACTTAGCATCTTGAGGGTTAATATTGAGTGTGGCGGGAGGCTTCAGACCCTGCTCCAGCTGTAATATCGCATCCCCATTGGATGTGTTTGTCTTGCCCAGAACCACACAGGTTGTTTAGTATGGTGACTCATGTTGTGGTTTCTAGACCAGGGAGGGTCTAGCCTCCCCCAATGCCAGACTCATTAGTACAGTGGGAGTGTTTTCATCAGAAAGAAGAGACACTGCTTGGGTGAAATGAACCAGCATTTACTGGGGGCTCACTCTTTACCAAGTACTAGGCCAAGCACTGCCATTAACGCTTTGTCTTGCACAAAAGGCCCTGTGAGGTCTCTGGTGATATTCCACCTGTTTTGTTCTTTAAAGGGGGAGGCCCTTTAGAGGGTGAGAACGTGCCAGAGGATGACAGGTATTAAAACTGGAATTTAGACACAGGTTTGTCTGGCTGCCCATGTATGCCCTGGTCCCTCATGGCCATCCTGACTCCAGCCAGCCCTGCATCTTCAGACTCCGGAAGGTCCCCTGCTCAGTTGGTCCCTTGAGTTCTGAGATCACATTTGGCTCCAGCTGGCTTCTCAGGAGGCTTTAGAAGAGTCCCTCTGCGCTCCTCTGAATGACATAATGACATCCCCTTGTAGCTCGAGATTGGAGCAGGTCATTTAAAGTAGCACCCACATGAATTACTCCTTCTCATGTTTACCCTCCCTCCCACCTTTGTGCCTTTTCTGTTCTGTCTCAGGGATGGTTCAAGTTCACCCTGTGACTTGCCTTGACCAGGAGGAAACAATGGAAGTCTGTTCTAGAACCTTCCAGCTTAGTCCTTTCCAAGGCCCTTTGAGTTTGTTCTCAAAATCTAGTCAGGATGTGAAGTAGTGTAGATGATCATACTCAGAGAGCCTACATGGAGAACAGGCGCCAGCTCCATGCTAGTAACTAGCTCCAGACAGGTCAAACCTCTCAGGTCTGCCCTGGCTGGTTTAGTTATCTCCAGTGGCTTTAGTTGGAGCAGCACGATTCACCACAGGAGTCAGGAGCAAAGCCAGAGAGGTCTGGAGCAATATGCACTACAATGTGTAAAGGCAAGGTGTATCAAGAGTCAAGGCCTGGGCTAGAGCGATAGCTCTGTGGGCAGAGAACTTGCCTTCTAAGCACAAAGACCTCAGCATCTATGTAAATGATGGGCAGGTGTGGCAGCCTGCCTCTGTTTCCAGACCTCCCCCACAGGCAAGGTAGCTAGCTAACTTAGGTACTCAGTCAGTGAGCTCTAGTTCTGGTTCAAGTGAGAGAATCTGCCTACCTCAATATATAAAGCAAAGATGGCTGAGGAAGACTTCTGACATCAACCTGGCCTCCACACACATGTAAGCAAACATGCATGCACACCAACCCTAACACATATGCACATGCATGCATACCTCCACCCCACCCCACACACACATCTACGGTGGTGGTGGAGCAAAGCCTGAAAATTTATTTATAACTGTTTATTGGTTCATTGTTCAATCTATTGATCATAGATTGACTTGAGAATAACTGGGAGCCTTACCCAGTGGCACACTCCTTTAATACCAGCACTGGGGAGGCAGAGGCAGGTGGATTTCTTTAAGTTCAAGGACAGCCTAATCTACATAAAAGAGACTCTGTCTCAAAAAATAAAAAGAATAACCCTGTTTCTGTTTTTAGATTGAGGAAAAAACAATCTGTGAATAGGGAAAAGTTTTAAAAAATTCAAAGGAAACCAAAGCGAAGCTTTTTTTTTATGAGGACTTTATCACTGAACATTACTCAACACACGGTCTGATAGGCTGCAGGAAAGACAGCAGAAACCGTCTTCTTCACCCAGATTTTCTTTGGAAGTGTGTGATCCTGTACATTCTTGGTTTCACCCTGGGAACACATGTGCAGAGAAACACAACACAGATTGTTCCCTGAGCAAATGCCATAACATGAGCTCGTGCAGACTAAATGCAAGTGCAAGGCAACCGCCTCTCTCTCCTTGCTTGCAACAGGCTTGAAACATCAGCCTATCTTAAGTATAAGTAGATATGCAGGCCGTACACACCATAGGACATCTGAAATAAATCAATTAAATTCAGCAAGGAACTACAAATTCGATTTTCAAGTACTCCAACCAGTGAGTGCCAAATGGTGAATCTCTACCTTCTTAAAATCACTAAACAGTTCTACTTGTTGTCTGGCTCAAGTTTCTAGAATACATTTATCCTAACAAACTCTGCCTGGTAGGCTCTCTGTGTATCTGCTGGATGGATGGATGGATAGATGGATGGATGGATGGATGAATGAATGAATGAATGAATGAAAAGCTGAGCAAAGATTGTCTAAAAGAAAGCAACTTAGCAGGGCAAGGAGGTTCTGAGAGACAGGGAGGGACATTCTAAAGCACAATAATCAGCCTCGGGATAAGAGGTAGCTAAGTATTAAGTATTAAGTCCCAGAAAGCTCTCCCTTGCTCAGAACCTCCTCGGCTGGAAGGGGAGCAGAGTTGAGATGGTGAATGAAAAATGAGCTAGTGTGGCATGGTTTCCATTCCCTCTACAGGACACAGCAGGCTGGCCTCTGTCATAGGCAGGGGATGAAACAAGAGCACAGAGATGGAAGGAAAGCATTTGCCAAGTGCCTGGGAGCAAGCACAGGATAAAAAAATGGAAGTATGTGTGATGTTTAGTGGCCCTGTCCTTGTCAAAACTGACGAACCCTAAATCAGGGAAGGAACCCCTACTCAAAGTTCCTTAAAACCCTTCTCCCTCCTTCTCAAAGATAGAGAGGCTCTGGCTTTGCGGGGGGGGGGGGGGGGTTCTTTCTCTGTGTGTGCTTGTGTTCCCCTTAGCCCCTGTGTGTGTGTGTGTGTGTGTGTGTGTGTGTGTTTCCTTATCTTTAGTAAAGCCCCCTTCACCAGATGATTCTGTCTGCTATGTTTGAGAATTTCTCCATTGCTACCTGTCATGGTCAAGATTTTTCTGCCTTTAACTGACAGAGACAAGGAAGAGTAGTGACTCTCATCCTGGGGTTGATTGAGGAGGAGAGCAGCCTAGTAACCACCCAGGGTTGGGCAGGTACATGGAGGGACACATCAATATCAGTCTCATCCTTGCTACGAGAGGGACAAGAGCCATCAGCCTGGGAGTCAGCTTGCCCTCTTTCCTTTCACAAGGACACGCTATTTCACAGTGTGGAAAATTCTTTCACAGATAGCGACTGGCTTGGTCCTCATAGCAACCATGCACGACACATGGGACTGTTCAGTACTGCTATCCCCAGGTCACTCTATGACTTAGCAAGGAAAAAGAGAGAGTCCTGGCCTGGTTTTTTAAAGTCCTGCAGATGTTTCCAGCCCCAAATTGCCTTTCCCCAGGCTCCATGTAGGCAAGACCAGATAGCAGCAGCGCTTTGGCATGAGTGGTAAGTGACGGCATTTCCACAAGCCTGGCGATCTACCAGCTCCAGCCAGGACCTGGGAGCAGAGCTCCTGTGGTTACATCACAGCATTTCCCCTCTGAAGTAAATCACCGGGGCTGGGGCATAGTTCCGGGGCCGAGGAGAGCTGAGCATGCGCAAGGCCCTGAGCTAGTTGGCAGTACCGAAACAGTGAATCCTGGAGGTAAATATTGAACAGTTGAAGGAGGTTACCTTCTGGCACACAGATTGCCAGAATTTTGCTATAAAAATTTCATGCCGTGTACTTCCGCTGTTTTGTTTGAAAGCCGAATTACAGGCCTCAGGACAAACGCAATATGAGGCATCTAAGCATCTCCCTGAAATTATGAGCAGTTTCCCGACATTGACCTCTAGGAACTTACCTCAGTGTGAGAGTTGATCATACAGAAAGGAAATGAGAGACCTGGTCCCCACCTGAACTGGTGCGCCTTTGCACATGGCAGTCACGCTAGGGAGACAGTTTTATCTCATAGTGGGAAAAACGAGAGGAATGCTGGTCCCTGGAAGATTGCACTTCTTCCTAAAGACAAGAAGTGAGCAGGGTAGCCTGGGCAAGGCACTCAGCAGTGTCTGATGCACAGTGACTTCTTTGGAGACATCCTTTTCTCCGTCTTTACCACGTTAGAAGCGTCCAGGGAGCTCGGCTTGCCCAGCTGCTGCCATTCAGCTGTATTCCCTTTCTATTCAATTATATTGTTGATTCTTTAAAATTCCAAATGCTGTGAGCAGGAATCAATCAAGCTTTGTATATTTATTTCCCCAGCCTCTGCTGAGTGCATGGCAAACATTAGTGAAGCAAATGAGATAATTGGTTTCCCAGAGAGCAGACTGCAGAGACCCAGACAAGTTACTGTGGGCACAAGGGTGGTCTTTCCGTGGATTTAGCTTCTCTGATTTCTTGCTTACTTTTTCTAAACACCACCACCACCACCACCACCACCACCAAAACCTATGGCACATTCCCTGTGCAAATTACTGCCCCCCCCGGACCCTCTCCCCCCCATGCTTTGCCTCCAGGAAGGGTTGCTGCAGTGTGAGAGGCAGGAGGATGTAAGTCTTGGCTTTTGAGTTTCAGAATGTGTTTGAAAACACAAGACAACTAGTTTGAAAGAAAGATACTGGATTTTAAGAGCTTAGGACTTTGAATTCCAAGAGCCTTTTCTTTGAGACAATCTGGATCTAGAGAGTATAAAATTAATCACAGATGTTCCCCCAACCTCCACGCCCTGCTCCATAAATGTAAAGATAGTTCCTGGGCTAAGAAGGAGGAGTTGGAAGGAATACCACAGAAATAAGAAGGGTCCTGTAACTCTTAAGAGACTGGGCGCCAGGAAGGAGGGGCTCTCCAGTTGAGTCAGGGACACCCCGGAGCAGAGCACCCTAGGCACTTTACTTTTCTGAGATGTTTGTGACACCGCCTTGGTGTTCAGCATTGTGTAGAAGGCAGCCGGCGACTCCTGTGCACAAGGAGGCTTGCTCAGATGCAGCGTGTCCTATTGGGTTTGGACAGGCAAACTCTGGGACAGCTTGAGACCTCTGTACATTGATTAACAGAGGACCAGAGCAGGTGAGCCACGTCTCAACATGCTACAACTAGTGAGTGGTAACTGCTGAGGAGTGGTTGCCCTTCCTATCTCTCTGCCTTCCCACCGATGCAAAATTTAGTTCAAGGGAAGGTGGTTTTTCTTGAGTATAGTGTATGTTGTACACAGAAATGCTTATTTATTTATTTATTTATTTATGCACGAACCATCCCAATTCAGTGTGATGTGGTCCCTGATTGGGCAAAACTAGAAAGGCAGGGAATTCTAGAAACTTCTGAAAGGTCACGTGACCCTGGCTGGGGTAGCAGGGAAGGCTTTTGGAGAAAGTGATGTTGGCTGTAAGAGGGAAGCAAGGTAGGGCCTTCCACAGAAGCCATGCTGGCATGTGAATAATCTCAGGAAGTGTTAGCTACATGGGGTGCATCATGCTGGGGAGGACAGAGAGATGAGAGAAGATTAGTTTGCAGAAAAGAGGAATATACCACTGTGGAGGTTTTGAGAACACCCCAAAGCAGTGAGTGTTATAATCACAGATGTGAGTGAGTTATCAGCTACGAAGGGATAACTGGTTCCTTCATCCATTCTCAGCCAAAGCTAGTAAGTAGTAATGGCTACTTACTAGCTGCTAACTGCTTCGTCTGCTCCAGCCTTCTGCTGCTTCACTATTGTAACAACCTTGGGAGATAGGTGCTTCTATTTTCTCAATTCCTTAGATTAAAAAAAAATCATCAAGGTATAGTGAGGACAGGCATCTTGTCTGACACCATAGAATCTGATTGTGGGGAAGCAGGAATCAGCTCCTGTCCCTTAGCCACACCTACTAAACCTTGGGACATTCTGGGAAAAAAAAAGAGCAAAGGTTTTCATCCCCAGGAGGGAGGAGGTAACTAAGCCTGTTCCCGTGCTTTCCTCAGGTGTTTTCCTCAGTCGAGAGGCTGTTTTGAACATCTTCCCCAGGCCCTGGTGAATTTCTATTTCCCAGGAACAGGTCCACACGCCAGCTACTATGAGATGGACTATAGAGCTGAGCTGGACCAATACCATGTGTTGGGACCAGTTGTCACGGAGGCTCCTGCTAGGCCTTGCCTCAGCATCCCTTAGAAAGCCTTAGGCTGATTCTCTTCTCTGTGTAGAGCTGCTTCAGGAAGAGTGGAGGAATCCACAATGGAAAGCAAAGACTGTGCATGAGAAGCAGTGGGTATGAGCAGACCATAGACTTCTCTCTGGGCCCAGGGCCCACACAAGGGACACATGGCCCGCTGAGTACATTTGTGTCACAGTGAAAACTCACTTGAGAGAGGTATATTCCGGGAGAGCAGGATCCTACCCAACTGCTGAGCTGACAAAGCAGACAAATGTTGCCCCAAGGAGGATTATTATAGGCTCTGACCTTGGCACATATAAAAATGACCTCTAAAATGCTATCTGCATGGTCAGACATACTCTGGAGGATTCTTGGACAGTTCAAAGGAGACCAATGAGAGATGGGATGGGTTGGAGGAGGGGACGACAAGCAACACGGGTTGGAGCTATAGCATCAAACAAGATGCTCACACGCAGTTCCTGTATGGCTTCTTCCCCTAGGTATCATGAAGCCTGGGGGAAGGACTTATAGACTTACGAGCAATGGCCCCGAGCCTCTCACCCTACTGTGTCGCCCCCTAGCTGTGAATACTTTCCCAAGTGACTCTTCCCTTCTGAGTTTCACGTTTGTGGGATGGGTTCTTTTTCTGTTTGTTTTGTTTTGTTTTGTTTTTCGAGACAGGGTTTCTCTGTATAGCCCTGGCTGTCCTGGAACTCACTCTGTAGACCAGGCTGGCCTCAAACTCAGAAATCTGCCTGGTGTGCGCCACCACTGCCCGGCAGGTGGGATGGGGTCTTAACGACAATGAGGGCTATTCTGGAGAGTGTCTGAACTGAGGTGTGTGTGCACTGCGCAGGGTTACATCCTACAGGCTTCCGCCCCTGAAGGTCACATCAGCTTCAGTTCACATGATCGCAAACACCCCACTCTTTCTGCCTCCCATACTTAGGGTTGATCCCACACTCCACTACGGGTTTGGGTGGAGAATCTTGTTGTTAAGCCCTTTCATTGAGCTGCTCCCTGAGTCAGTGTGGTGTCCTTCCCCGTGGAGGATGGCTGGCTGAGAAACAAGCCCTTGGGATGTGATGTTTTCTTGGTCACCTGCAGACAGGGATGGAGAATACTTGACTAGGGAGGAACCATGGAGAGTAATCAGTGAGGTGGCTGGAAAGGGACATTGTTTTAGCACAAGTGACATTACTGGGCACTCCTAGGGGCCTATGCTAGGATCTAGTCAAGATTTTGATACTGCCAAGATCCAGGAAGAGGGTGGTCTGGATGAATTACTTCCTCTGAGTCTGTTTCCCTGGTAATAAAATAGAGGTGTCTTAAGCCTTTTGCAACTTTTGTGAGGTGAGTACTTGGTATTTCCTAAATGATAAGACTCTTTAGCAAACACGTCATAATTAACCAGGCGCCGTTCTGAGTAACTTATGCATGTTGTCTCATTTTAGCTTTTGGAAGTGGAAACTGAGGCACAAAGCGATGACACACACCTTGTTCAGTCTCTCACAGTCAGCCAGTGGGTCAGACCAGACAGGCTGAAGCTGTACCAGCCTTATTCTTAGAATGATGTCCCACAGAGGCCCCTGGAAGTGCTGTGGAGATACAGATATGGCTGCCCTGCAGAGGAGCTAGGCCTCAACCAATAGATTACTAACGTTTGCTTGGCGAGGACTTCAGTTCCTCTCGTGACGTAATTACTCTCAATCTCTGGTGACCAAGCAGCTGATACCACACAGGTCTTCCTGCCTCTTCTCTCTCCAAGCTGTTTTTCTTGAATGGTCTGGAAAATAGAGCATGCCAGCTTGTCTCCCCCCACCCCCCATGCAATTCATTTAGTTTTCAGAATCATTTGCTCGTGGCAGGGCTTTAACCTCTCTTCCACAGCTATAGATCCTCTGGGTCTGGAACAGCCTAGAAACCTGAAATCCATGGTGCAGAGCCTACATTGGTTCCAGCCACTGAGTGCCTGCCTGGGTTTGGAGCAAAGCCCACACCTCTGCACACCCTGTGCCTCCCCGCGCCTCCCCGCGCCTCCCAGCTCCTCCCTGTGCCTCCCCGTGCATGCTTCATCCTTAGTAGCACAGTGGCTTGGAATGGTGCTGCTATAAAATGAAATGATATGACACTTTCTGCAAGAAAAGCAGTCACAGGAAGGGAGCATGTGCTTTTCCAGGATTCCTCCCTGCACGGTGAGGGAGAGCTGGACTATGAAGCTATTGGGTCTTCCAGCTTTCCTGGGAGGTCCAAAAGCAGGTTCGAGTGTAGCAGAGTCCCAGGTTGCAGACTCAAGGTTGTAAACTCAGGGTTGAGAGGAAGAAAGATGGCTCTTGTAAGTAGCTCCCTGAGGAAGGGAGGCTGAGGATAGATCCTAATTGCTTCTCCATTTTCCAGGTGCTGAGACTGAGGCACAAAACGTGTTATAGAGCTTGTTGACAGTCAAGACGATGCAGGGTGCCCCCGCCGCTGGCTTCTTTCCTCTTCTCTCCCTTCGTGCTCTTGGGCTTTGATCTCAAATGGTTTTCTTTGGTTTTCCTACTTCAACTAGTGTGCTAACACTGCACCTCAGATTTGAGTGACCGCAGCTGAGTTTTCGTTTTGAAGCACAGACTACGTTTCCGGCCAACTGCTTCAGAGATGCAGTGAGTGGCATGGGTGAGGGGAGGAAGTGGTGGAAGATGTCATTTGGAATGCAATTCCTCTGTCTAGCATCTCAAGCTAATCCCACATCTTTGTTTGTTTGTTTCTAAGTAAGATTTGCCTTTGTTTGCCTCTTTGGTCTCTGGCCTTGTCTGAATTTACATGTGCTCACTTCTTTTATGGACGCACTTCCATTCTGGTAGCTGTGGGTCTGTCAAGCTGAGAGGCCTCACTCTGGAGCTGGCTCATTCTCTCACTGTGCTCTAATGATGAGAGGAGGCTTAGGTTTGGCAGTTTAAGGATGAGTGGGCCTGTGGCATCGGCTCACCGCCAATGTCCTCACCGACCCAACATGCATACAGCGGTCAGCTACTCACTGAGAGGCAGGCAGAGCTCGGGAGTGAAATGGAACCAAAGTGAACATCCCACAGCCTAAGCTGTTTGCCGTGAGTTATTTGTGAAAGAGCTGGATACCTCGATTTAATTTTCTTGTCTGTTCCTCCAAGGTCAAAAGTGGTACTGTCCCAAGGCAATTTAAAGACCTCGTAAGCATGCCACAAACAAGAGAGGATAGCACCTCAGGCTCCGTGGTGATAGACCTGCCACAAGTAATAACACTTGTTCCTGACTTTCCCGATGTGACTTGAGTAGTTTAACACCCAGATGCCAGAGTGTGAGCCAGAGGATGGGACAAGAGGAACGAAGAAAGCAACAAGAAAGAACACAGTGCCAATCTGCCCAAGGACCTGATACAGGAACTAGCCAACGTACCACAGCAGCATATTAAACCTCTGAATTCCCAAAGGCCTTCAAGTCCACTTGCATTAGATCAGGTCCTTCTAGTAGAATCCCATGGCCGCCGAGCACCCCAGGGGGACCGTCCACATTTATAGTTGTGTGATTCCATTCCCTCTGACAACTGTCCTGGATAATTTGTACAGACAAAGCACATGCACAATGTGAAGATCGCAGCGGACATTCAGTCTTTTGTCTCTGCCACCACCCTGACATGCCTCTAACCTCAACATGCCTGTGTCTCCATGCAGTGAGAAAATTCTCATCTTAGAGTTCAGAATCAGATCAAGCACAATGCGGCAAGATGGTGGGTCAGCGTCCTGGAAGTGACTGAGAAACAACTCGTCTTAGACAGGAACACCATCTCGGCAGAGAGGTGGCTTTTCATTAAGCCTTGCATTTTAGCTAACTGAAAGTAAAATAAGTTAGCTTAAAAACCCATTAGCTTAGGTCTTGGAAGCCAAGGGAACCTGGCAAGAGGAGATGCTTGGAAGCGAGCTTGATCCGATAGTGTTCAGCAGAAGAGGCAGCCTGGGGATAATTAGGGAAACAAGTGAGGTGCCCCACCCTGAGCACCCACGAGGGAGGCTAGAGGTAACTGTGCTAATGACTCAATCACTCCATGCATGCCTGCTTGTCCCAACATAGTTGTTATCTTAGCATTTCCATGGGTCGGGAGTCCACACCACAACTCAGAGGCCTCTGGTAATCTTGAGTGGCTCTGGCTTGGGATCTCTCCAGCCATACTATTGGCCAGGTCTGCAGTCTCTGATGATGGGTTGGCTCAAGGTTTGTCTTTTGAGCTCATTCATGTCAGATCCCCGCAGTCTCTGAGGATGAGTCAGATCCCCACCAGGCTGGATCTGTGTGGTACATTGTACAGAGACATCATGAGACACAGAGTTTTTTTTTTTGAAACTTACTGGGGACAGATAGGAAGTAGAGAGAGTGAGGGTATCTGGTGACCCTGTAACACAGGCTGGGCTGGACAGGAAACTTCCAGAAGTTCAGAGGCTGCAGGACTCACAAACATGCCTTTTACACTTACTTTCTTCTGTGCTATTTAACACAGGGAGAGAGGTTTGTGAGTCTGACCACTCACACCAAGCATCAGGGGAGGCTTTCCATGACCAGCAGTTGAAGGGCAAGCTGGCTGAAGGCACACACACAGGCAGCTTCTCTCTACATCCATCTGTCTGTCCACTTCCCAGAGTGCCTGAGAGAAGCTCATTGAATCTGAATGTACCAGTCTCGGCCCGGTCAGCTGTTTCTCCTGATCCCTTCACTTGGCAAGAACATCAAGGCTAGAAAAGGGACACTTTAAGGATATGACAGTTGACAGTATGGCTTCATTTTCCTAGGGGTCAGACATGTCAGCTAAGAGGTCATCTTCAGAAGGAACTTGGGGCACTTATTTTGGATAACAAAGACAACTAGATGTAATTCCCAGAAGCAGTTCCCTCTTCCCACTCAGGCCTCAGCCTTCCCACATTTAAGAGGAGATTGAATTAGGAAAATATAGAGCCTCTCAAAGCACATCTGGGAAATGGACAACTTGGAACACACGACGTAGTGGAGTGTCAAACCAGAGTGGTGGGAAAAGAAATTCCAGCCCCAACCCTAGCATGCAGGTGAAGGACATCTGTATACATGTACGTAGTTGGAGTTTGTGTGTGCAGGTGAAGGGCATCTGTATACATGTACGTAGTTGGAGTCTGTGTGTGCAGGTGCGTCTGGCCCAGACTTTGTGTCTATGTCCATTTCCCTGTAGACAGGTGTCAGGGTGGTGGACCGATGGCAGTGGTCAGAAGAGGGACTGTGACTCTGTTCAGTGCCATTCATTGCTGGGGACTTGAGAGTGACAGATGGATGGCGTGTCTGTCTCTGCGGAACTCCTGGCTTGGTTTCCCGGCCATGCTCCAGTCTTGGAAGGTCCCTTTATTGCCAAGGTTAGGGACTGGAGTTTCCAGGACCGTGGGAATAACTCTTGGCTCATGCCATGGATGTTAATATGAGGGCAGGAGCTTCAGAGAGTAGAGAAAGCCAGTTTACTATCCTATCACTGGGATTTAGCAGAGAACCTTCATAGCTTAGAGTTTGTGGTCCTGGGTGCAGTGTCAAAGAACACAGAAGGCAGCCTTTACTTGCCCTTGTGTTGGTCAGCATTTTAAAGCTAGCATTCCATCCCCCCTTTAGAAGGCAATATGTGGCTAAAAGCCAAACTTTCTAGTTCATCAAGAAATTTAGTGGCATTGGCAAAGAGAAGCAGAGGGAGTGGAGCGAGTGTTTGCTTTGCCTCAGTTCTGACCTCCACCCTCTTATCTTCTGCTTCCCCACAGGGCACGTGAGAAAAAAAATCGGAAATAATAATTTCATGGTCACCATGGAGACTCTTGGTTTATAGAGCCAACATATGTTCTTATATGTACTTTCTTTATTGAAAGATAACACACTTCAGCTCATTTCTTTGTCAACCCAGACAAGAACCAAAGAACACTCAGAAACATCCATTCATGAAAAGGGCAAAGTCAATTCACCGAAGAGATCGGCGAGCCAAGTCGGAGGACTTTCTCATATTCTAAGCCCTTTCAGGATGGATACTTGTACTGTATCCATGGGGGCATCAGAGACCTTTGAGGGAACAAACGTGTTTGCAGAATGGCTTGAGATTTGTTGGGCACTGTGCTCTACATGCAGAGGGTCTTCCTGAGTCTTCCTGAGGCAGCCACAGTGTAAGTGTGGCTCAGCCTGAGTTAGACAATAGGAACGAATGGATGGGCATTTCCCAGACCCTCTCTCCAGAGTCCTGAGGAAAACAAACCCAATAGCCAGTAGATTGACCATCCTAATGATGAGTCATCTGTCTTTCCTACTCTCCTGAAAATCAGGTTTTAAACATCACCATTGAAGAGCAGTACATTCAGCTAGCAGACATCACCCTGAGATAGACCTGGGTGCTGAAACAGAGTGAACACAAAGGGCTCCCTTCATGCTGGGGTGTCACTTGGGGGTGAAATATGTCAACTCAGTGCTCGCTGGGCCTCAGACTCCTGTCTGCATTTCTGTTATATTGATTGGCTAGCCGGTCAAAATCTCCCTTCACAAGAGCCAAGGGGCTTTCTAGACAGAGCTCATCTTGAAGACAGAAGGGACTGGGTGGGGAAAACTTGAGACATTAGCCTGTCTCCTTCCTTGATTACCTGTTGTACAAGGCCTCTGGCGTGTGGTCAGGTTTTTGTGGTCTGCGAGAAGCTGGGGGTGGATCCCAAGGCAGTGATGTTTCTGCACCTGTCTAAGAGTGTGTGAAGTTCCCCCTTTCCACAGCTTTACTACCATTGTGTCATGCTGAGGATTGTGGGAGCTGTGCCCCCTGGACCAGAGGAGGAGTCCCTCAGAGGCTATGGGTTACCTAGCAACAACCAGATGATGCCGAAGTAATATTCAATGTGCACAGGGTAGTGGTATCTCCATCGGGAGATTTCCACCTATAGATTTAGATTGAGCTGGTGCCTTCCTGACTACAGCATTGTGGGATTCTTCTTCCCTGTTGTTTGGAGTCCATGTGACTATGCAAAGGCTCTCATGATAATTTAGATACAGTCCATTTTTTTTTTTTAATTTGTGTAAAGGAATTTTCAAGGAGTAGTCGGCTCAGTTGGACCATCATGATTATTACACCATTCCCCTTAAAGGCTTGTTGTTGTTTTTGTTTAGTTTAAAAGGCTTTAATTTGCCAAGTCTGTACTTTAGTTCTTGGCCTGGCTATATCCCCGTCAACTTGGGCCTTTGAAAATCACCTGCATTTCCAGCAAGCCCTTATGGATTAAGGACCCCAGACAAGTTCACGAGGATCTCTGTGTGACCAGCACAGGCTGTCACCAAATGAAGCAGTGTGTCCAGAGAATGCTATGGTTTTTTGAGGAGTCAAGGCCATTTCAGTGTTTCTTCATGAACACTGAATGCTCTCATATGTCTTTTAGGTAGAGCCTCCTAAACTTCTTATTTAGCTTTTCCTGAGGCAGCCACCAGTGTAAGCTGAGAATTAGCAGACATGAGGAAGAGACAGAGAAGCAGTTCTCAGACCCTCTCTCCAGGATCCTAAGGAAGGCACAGCCAATAATGGACCCAATATGTCTTTGGTGGGTAGTCCTGTCAGTCATTCAGTTGTGGCCAATGAGAAACTCTCAATTTTTTTCCTAAGAAAAAGTACCACCTAGGTCCAAGAACAAAACAGAAGCATTTTAGACAGAGAGGTGCTCTGGTCTGAAAAGGCCATGGCCACAGCTGGCAGTGTCCCCTGAGTCAGCTCTATAACTCTGTGGTCTCTGCCTTGGGGTCTGGCCTGCCTAAGCCTGTGGGGAAGCAGTGTGTCCTCTCCCTCTGGTGTTTCCTCACAGAGGAAGGAAGGCAGTGCTGTGGAAGGGGAAAAGGGAAACTGGGCTCAGCTCCCCTCGGTCATGAAGAAAGGTAAAGCCCTAGACCAAACTCAGACAGAGCAAACTGAACCTGATGTAGAGAGAACTCTTATATAATGGTCTGTCATCACAAAGAGAAGTTACTATGTTTCCTGTATGCTGTGAGGATTTTCTTTCCCACAGTAAAGTATCAGTGGGCAAGTAAGTGGAAGTTTCCACTGTTTGTTCCAGAGTGGAAAGAATGCCCGCATTGGGTGGGGACAGGTGTCTAGAAAGTCCTTGTTTATAACCTAGAGACAAGAGAGAAGGGCTGAAAGGCCATGGGCATAATGATGCCTTGAGTTGTCTTGAGGAGTCTGCTAGCCGGGTGCTGTCACCTGGGCAGGTTGGGAGAAGGGTAAGCAGCAGCTGCTCTACCCAGGCAGGATGGGCAGAGGCTGTGGGCTTTCTCAATAAGAAGCTGCAGGGAACTGCCATTATCCGGGAATTCATATATCTGCATCCCGGAACCTGTGCTGCTTGTTAACAGCTGAGCTCTTGCCCAAGGTTGGAACAATGTGGTCCACGCCAGTGATTGCCAGGAGGAAATCTGGCAGCCCTGTCTCACCAGAAAGGGAGATCCAAGAGTTTTATACTGGGACTTCGTTGGAAGTGTGGTTTATGTGCTGGTCATTTGGTTATTTTAAAAAAAAGCAACTTTGGAGAAAAAGCCAAGGTGGAGAATGTGAAGAGGTTCCTGTGGACTCTTCACAACTCTCCTCAGAATATTCTTTCTGTCTTACTCATGAAGGTCAAACTCGATAACCTCTGTGGGACTGGGAACACTCTAGAGTGGAAAATGTGTGGCATGCTGTTTGGAGCAGAAGACAAATTCGGAGAGGAGTTAGGTCAAGTTTATGCAAGGGCAGAGGATGTGAACCAGGTCTGCTTTGCAAACTTACTCTTGCTGGAGGAGCCAGGCTGCCACTGTGAACCATCAGACATTGGGCAGTACCGTGGCAGGGCTGACCACTAAGTATTTAAAACAGGAAAGAACCCATCTGGTGGCCAAGGTAAGCGTGCAATTGTAGAGGGAAGTTCAGACACATTGTGACTTTATTGAGCTTATGATGTTTGGGGAACTAGAAAACCAACAACAACAACAACAACAAAATGTGTTTGTGAAGTTAGCTAGTGCTGAAGAGACTTGGCTGTGACTTTGAGGACCCCACCCCACCGGATCGCAGCCCTCCCTCAGAATGATGAGAGGTGGCACTAAGCATCTACCACAATGCTCTAAGCCAATGGTCCTCAGTCTTCCTAACGCTGCTACCCTTTAATTCTTTATGCTGTGGAGACCCCCAACCACGAAATGACTTTTGTTACTACTTCATAGCTGTAATTTTACTACCGTTATGAATTGTATTGGAAATATCTGGTATTTACGATAGTCTTAGATGACCCCCGTGAAAGGGTTGTTTGACCCCCCAAAGGGCTTACAACCTGCAGGTTGAGAACCACTGCTCTAGGCCTTCAGGATGGAGAGGCTGCTTACCAAGTCCGTGTCCTAATTTAAGCTCAGAGCTCTGCATTGGGCAGTGCACTCACTGATGACCACAGTAAAGGAGCACTGGCTTGCAGGACACCACCCCCCCCCCCCTCAGGGAAAGGCCTTTATGTGTAGGCAGCCTGCATACCTGATGGTTGATTGTCTCCCTACAGCGCCCCCTTGTGCTTTTGGACTCCATATGCAGGCGTCTTCCAGTTCACTTGTAGGAGGGCAGCAGCCTGTTACATAACACAGGGAACTAACTCATGGAGCTGGTGTTGGGATCAGATTGCCAGGTCACGTCCCTCTGCTGTTTGCACACCAGATAACAGTATCAAATTGCTGCTCCCCCCACCCCTTGAAAAAATACACAGCACACACAGCAGCAAGGATGCCACTTTCCGGTTCCGTGGGCTGACAGCTAAGCATGCAGCTCAAGGACCGGAAGTTCTGTCTTTAGAAACAGAACTACTTTCTATCACCTTTCAATTAAAAGTATGTTCTGTGAAGTCCTTGTTCATATCACCCCCAGTGCATGTGTGATGGGGTGTACCAGCTATCACTTATCAAAGTTGTCATGAAACAGGTTCCCCTACACTGTCTAAGACCCTGATCAATATCAGGGGTGCTACATATTTAACATCGGGGCCTGTGCAACATGTGAAATCAATCTGCTGAACTTCCACAACATTGTCACCCAGGACAAAGTCCTTCTGAGCTACTAGAAGCCACCAAACCCAAGCTCTGCCTCCACGTACCCTTGCCTGGCATCTTTGTCTGCAAGGATGTGTTAGGAGCCGCGTGAGCGTGACAACATTCGCCATTACAAGATGGTGCAGGCATCCTGTCCTCCCACAAGTAAACAACTAACTATGCAGGTGCAAAAGGCAAAAAGCGCGCCAAAGTCACTGCCCATCCCGGGGCATATTATGGGTAATGAGTGAACAGCCTATCAGAAGTGAACATACCACTCTAGGGTACATATAGCAGTGCCTTTTCCGGGCTTGGGGTCTTTCTGCTTCTGCTGATACAAGAATAAAGCCTCGTTGTGGTAACCACCCGAACACTGCCTCACGTGTCTCTTTCGCAGGCGAAGGGGACACGGAGGGGCTCGGAACAAGGACGCTTTCGGGGAAGTAGCTCCTTCTAAGGCTGCTTGTAGAGGCGCTCAATTCTCCTACTTAGTTCCTCTAACTTCCTTTACACCTCAGAAACTCACTTCTTCTTCCAGGTCCCTAGTACCTTAGACTCAGCAAACCCCAAAAGTCTGTCTCTGGTCTGTGCTATGGAAACTCACACTAGCAAATCAGAGAAGTTAAGGTGCCAGTCAGCAAAGTGTTGCATTCATATGCACAGACAGGGTCTAATCTGGCTTCTGTCCATTCATCTTGTTCCGATGAACCAGCACTGGTCTTCCTTGGGTCTCAGATACCCATTTCAACAGGGAACCACAGTGTATCAGCTACTGTTCTTGTGCTGGCCAGAAGCCACTTACAAAGGAGTTTCTTTGGCTTCTAGTACCAAAGGGCCGGAGCCCATAATGACAGGGAATCTATAGCAGTGTGCCAACAGAAAGGTGAAAGATCATAACCCAGTCACACATGGGAAACAGAGAGTGAAGGAAGTGGGAGAGGTTATAAACCCTCAAATCCCGCCTCCACTGATGATGCACTTCCTCCAGGAAGGCCCCACCACCTCAAGGTCCCAAATCTGCCCAACAATGCAGATGTCTGCAGATGTGATCATCACATGTGTGAGCCCACTGGGAGCAATTCTCATTCAAGCCACAGCAGCCTTCAGTCACAACTGGTCTACTTAGTCCTTTTGTTCTCCATGTTTACAGGGCTGTGGACACACTTCCCCGTGCCAGCTGCTCGTCTGTTACTTTCCTTTAACAGTTTTTCTAGACACAGAAACATTGACACCTCAGTCGCCTTCATCTTTTCTGTTTGCTTTGTTCTCACACATCACACTTAAGAAAAAAAAGTAACTGTTACTTTAACAAGGTCTTTGGGAGACACAGGCAAGGATAAACTTTTAAACCCACCTGCGTATTCTGAAGTATCTTGGCATTTCATCTGACAGAAGTAACTCTGTCATTTAATTCTTACAGATGGGTAAAAGAGTCCCAGAGAGGCCAACACCATTTCCCAAAGCTACACAGCCACTAAGTGAGGGGAGTTAATCCAAAGCTGCCTTTTAAATACAACCTATATGTTTTCGCTAGGAGGCTCTGCTGGCGTCTGGGCCATTTATGAATCTTGAGCTTGGCTCTTGTGTGTCTCCCTCTGAGCCAGGTGTGTTCTTGGTACACTGACAAGGTCAGGACTCTGAGCAGTGACGTTGTACTGGTACCACGGACCATAGCACGGTTCTGAAGGAGTCTTTCAAGGATGGTGCTATAGCCTCTCCTTCACATCACCATGGGCACTACAGGGCATGCGCCTTGGCTTGCCTCTTCATTTCCCCATGTAAAATTGAGCTTGTCTTCCTCTGCTTTGGTGGCCAGAGTCCCCATGAGGAAGACCAAACAGGAATTTAAAAACAATGCTTTTCATTTTTTGCTCTTTCTTAGGTTGGATTTTATTTAGTTTGTGTGTGTGTTTGTGGTGTGTATGTTTGTCTCTGTGTGTGTGCATGTGCACACGTGCATGAATCCACGGGGAGGACAGCTTTGAGACACCTTTTCTTTTCTCATTGGCCAGCAGGTCACCAAGGCAGCTAGGCTGGCTGGCCAGAGATCCACAGGGACCTGGCTGTCTCTGTGTCCCCAGTGTCCCCAGCACTGGGTCACACTGGGTCACACCCATATTCTATCATGTCTTTTGCTTGTTTGCTTGATTTTAAAGGTAGGTTCTGGAAATCAAACTCAGGTACTCATTGCAAGGCAAACACTTTCATGATCAAGCTATCTCCCCAAATACCCTTAAATTGAAATTTCCTTTGGGTGCTATAGACTTACTGCCTTTGAAAGAGCTCATATTGAGAATCCCGAATGCTGTAAACTTGCTTTTTTCCAGTGGAAACATCTTACACTCTAATTTCTAAGTTACCACAATATTGAACTAATACATTTTCATAGTTATAGAGTCATACCAAGCACATAGAAGCAAACAATGGCTTCATCTCTCTCCTCACTCCTGGAAGTCAACTCTGTTCTCCCCACTCTGTCCTCCTCATCCTTCTTCCCCACTCTCTCCTCCCCACTCTCTCCTCCCCATTCTGTCCTCCCCACTCTCTCCACCCACTTTGTCCTCCCCACTCTCTCCTCCCACTCTCTTCTCCCCATTCTGCGATATTCTCTCCTCATTACAGTGGAATTCCAGGATTTCTTCCTGACACTCTGGGGAGCCTTCCTTCTGATGATTGGCTCATTGCATCAGCCGCAATTAGTCCCACCTTCCTCTAGCTGTCTGGCTTCTCAGTTCTTTGTGTGCATTTGTCTCAGCATACCTAGTTGGAAAAAAGAAGTAGTGTGTTTATATGTGTGTGTGTGTGTGTTGTTTTCTATACATTACAGTATTAAATATTGATGACACCAATTTACATTTTGACAAACATTGCCAGGCACTGTTCTGAACACTTTATAAATATTAATCAAATTTTTATAGTTACTCTATGAAGATACAGTTTTGTGTGTGTGTGTGTGTGTGTGTGTATGCACATCTGTGCAAACACATAAGTACCTGCATGTACGAGTCAGATGTTGATGTTAGGCATTTCTGTCCATCACTGCCTAATCTTTTGAGATAGAGTTGTGCACTGACCCCAACCCTCACCATTTGGCTAGACTGGATGGCCCGTGAGTGCAAGAGACCCGAGTGACTCTGTGCCTTGCACTAGCATTGAAGATATGCATGTCCACACACACTTGGCTGTGGCACAGGCTCTGGGGATGTGAACCCTGGTTTTCATACTCACACGCAGACATCTACTCTACCAGCTGAGAAGATGCTATCCTGATTTTCATTTTGTAGGTTATGTGACAACAGAAAGGTTCGTCATCTTGCCTGACACTACCTTGTTAATGAACAACAACCCAGGTGCAAGCTCATTGGTCTGACTCAGAGTCAGAGCTCCTGACTATGGATGTAATTCACTGAGAAATGGACAGCTCACCAACTTCCTTAATACTTGCACATTTCCCCTTACATTGGTCTCTAGATGCAGGCTATGAATGTGTCTGATATTTGATATAAGCTTGTCTTCCATTCTCTCTGCCCCTTCACCCTATCTCCAGCCCTGACCATCACTTCCTTTCTTCCACGCATTTGCTTGGGCTTTCATAGATTCTCTTACAGCTGCTGTCTCCATGGTCTCTGCTAATTCCCTTGGGCCATAAATGGAATCTTCTCCAGCATCAACAAGACAGCCATTGCCTTTATCTCTCCACATATTATGCGCATAATTACATCAATATGGTTCCTGATGGAAACCTTCTGACGCCAACACTGGTTCTTGTTCTTGAAACTTGGTGCTGGATTCCATTTGGTAATATTTTATTTATAACTCTGGTTAGCATCAGATGGACAGACTATTTCCTGAAAGCCCAGGAGAGCCTAGGAAGGTCTTTCTAGTCCATTTAATTTCCATGTTAATTTATGGAGTCCGTTTTCTTAAAGAAATAGCTCTAATCTCTCTGTGTTCATGTCTTTCCCTGGGGGAAATGTCTTTAGTTTACCAATTAAAAGAGAAACAAATGTACTTTCTGATTATCACACAATAGTAACATGAGACAATACCTTTGCACTGGAGTATATATTAGGGAAGCTAGACTAGTCTGATTGTCTTAAACATGAGGTTAAGCTCTGAATCCTCAGGAAATACAGATTGGTCATAGAGTGTGACACTATTATTGGGGAGACATGAACAAACATCTCACCTCAGATAGGGAACCAACCACAGGTCAAAATAAGATATTACTGAAGTGAGACTTGATGGGCCAGTGAGTTTTATTGGGGTAGTTTACAGGATTATGACTGGAGTTACTTATAGGAGCAGAAGTGACTCAAAGACAGCTGCATCACCAAAGCCCAGTTGGCAGAAACACTAGTCACTGCATGATTCGCAGGCTGCTTCATAGGTTGGAGAGTATCCCAGCTGGTCTAGTCTGAGAGAGCTTTCTTTGCAGTAGTCATTACTGCTTAGACATGCTTGGAGAGGGGCAGGATAGCCTATCTGGTCAATTTCAGGGACTTCCTGAAGTTCTTATGTTGTTTACTTCCTGAGTTTAAGAAACTTCCCTGCAGGATGGAAGGCTTCACCTCCTTTTAGAATATCCTGTGCCTTGAACAGGCCTCCAAGATGGAATCTGTTGCCCCAGAGGAAATTGCTACCTAGCAGGTAGGAGAAGCTCCATTTTGGAGAGGAGCTAGAGTAACCATATACCAGCAGTGCTGACACTAAACTAACAAGGAAGTAACTCTTTCAGAACCAACATGATGTCAGTCATCGGCTTGAACACATTACCTGTGCTATTTACCAGAATGCAGTCTGGGAGGGCAAGGCCGCGCACAGGGTGAAAACTGTTAGTCACTCATGAGTCGTCCATGACGTGGGAATTGCTGTTGTCCATAGCGGAGATGAGACGCTCTTGGAGGTGAAGCTGATGCCTTAGGCTCATCCAGAGAGAAATTAAGATTGACTGTCACTGGGTTCTGGTAAAAACTGGACATGGTGTTAACTGGATGCCAGCAATGATGTCAGGACCTTTCCCTGCTGGCCTTCCCCATGTCCCACCTCTCTGGTCACTTGCAGCTTGCACCTTGTAGGCTCCTTCCTCTTCTGATTCATCTGGAGACCACTCACCTGACTACTGCTTCACACAAGCTTTATTCAGGTGTCCCTTTTCCCTTTCACCGCCTTCTCTTTGCCCCAAGGGCTGTGGTGAGTCCTTGTCCACACTCTGCAGCTTTTCTCTTGGCAATCAGCATCTTCAAGGTCCTCTTGACTCTTGCCTGTCTCCTGAACCATGCAGGATGTGCATTGGGTCCTCGTTGGAATCAAGGCCCCAGACCACTCAGAATGAATGTTCTGAGTCAAGAAGGGCTGAGAGCATCCTGTTGGCTCCTCTACATGCTGAGCTTAGTCTGGTGGCTGCTGGCAGTGGTGGCTAAGCATCACTTTCAACTGTGTGGACAAGGTAGGCCATGGGGCTCAGAAGTCCATAGCTGTCTGGGAATCCAACAATGTTTCAGAAGCACCACATGTCTCAGAACATGTTTCAATCCCTCTAATGTAATCCTGAGGCTGTTCATTTCATAAGTAAAAGATACTTTGTAGCTCTCAGTTCTCGACTTTCAGGGGCACAGCTCTGGCTTAGCTTTGTCTACTCATACCTCCTGGTATATGACATCATAGCTATGAGAAAACATCCAAGATCAAGCCATGGAAACCAGAGAACAGGCAGAAGCCAATCTTGAACCAAACAGGATCTCCTGTAAACCTCCTAGAGGCTGAACCTCCTGGCCAGATTACTTTCCTTTAGACCTTACCCTTTAAAACTACCACATTGAGGTCCAACCTTGGAACATAGGCATTGCGGGTGGAGGGTGGGAAGACAGGCCACATTCAGGGTCCTCTCAAGGAAAGCTCCTTCAGTGTGCTCACTTCAAAGCACTCCCAGAAGCCCGATTTTTTTTTCAGCCCAGCTACAGTGGGGTTTCTGAGATGTACAGGACCTTGCAGATGCCAAGGACAGAGGAACTCAGGCCATTTGAGGTAAAGACAGAAGCTGGGTGTTGGACACAGAAGGGTGAATCAGGGGCCAATAGACTTTCTGAAAGATCAGGAGCCCTGCTCAGAGGAGGAGACCCAGCTGAGGGGAGAGGTGTACACATAAGCTTGTTAGTCTCCTCTTATGATCCAGGATGTCAAAGCCTTTGGGGTGATGACTGATTTCTTTCAAATGGCAGCTCTCTGACAACTGAGATGGATGTTTGTTTACATGTGCCCACACATCAGGGTTGCAGAGTCTTTGAGATGATAGTTTTCCTTCCTTGCTGGGAACATCCATCTAGCTCTGCCTGATATATCCACAAGTCACAGGCAGGTCACATTTCACAGGAGCAGCTGGAGTATTTAGGAGGGTATGATGGGAACAGATGAACTGTTATCCCCTGTCCCCTCATGATTGTCCAGGGTCTCTCCTTCTGGTGGTTCTCAGCAAAGAATACAAGGCCCACAACCCATCAGAGCTCAGCAGTGATTTCTTGGATGGCTAGATGCTTGTAAGTTGGAGGTGGAGCATCATGACAGCATCCACTGAGCGTTTCCTCCTTCCTGTGGTACCCAGCAGAGGTGTGGTTCTCACCCTTCCCAGTCTCACTGCACAGAGAGTAAGCACTGGCTTCTTCCTCCTTTTGTCTGAATACTTAAACAGGTAGTGACATCAATGGGTGACCTCTATCTAAACCACTGCCAGGCACCAAACAGAGTGGCACTCTCTGCAGTCTGGATCTCATTAGGATAAAGAAAATTAGCTTGTTTTCTGGGATGCGGGAGAGAAATAAATAGTGAGGTCAGGTGTAAATTCCAGATTCATGGACAACTATTAAGTGTTCAGGAACGTCAACCAACTGTGAAGAAAGACTCGAGGCACAACAAGAGCCTCATACCCAATACTGGAGGCACTTTGTGCCCAAGAGTGTGGAGCAACTCTATTTTAAATTTCCTTCCGGGCTGATGGCTCTAAAGGAGCATTTGGACAAACTGATGTTCTAATCACAGAGAGGCTCTGGTGCTTGGAAGTGGCCCCATTGCTAGATATGTGAAGTGAGTTTTGATAGCTGTAGGAGGTTTGGTTAGGACAGTATCATTTTGAGGGAGACAGTGGACTTGAACCTGTGACCTGTTTCAGGGATCTGGGCAGGTGCTATGGGACCCACGCCACCCTTTTCCCATGATCTACCTCCTTGCTGATCCGCTGATGAAGGCTGTTTGCACTGGCTGCTGTCTTAGTCAGCAGGTGCCTCTAGGGTCTCTTCTTGTTCTTCTAATCCTTGGTCCCTCAGTTCATTGACTCCGCCTGCTGTAATGCCTGTGGGGCTTTCTGAGATCCAACTGCTGTTCTCAGAGTTACCCTGGACATGGGGCTGGGTGGGGTACCTGAATTCCTGTGCATGGCTTTGGCTCTGCTTGCCTTTGTGTAATACCTCTTTAACTCCCTTGCCTTCACCCATTTAAAGTTCTTTTCCGTATTTTTCTTTCTTAACCACGTACCTTTCCCCCCATTACCAGGCCAGACATTTTTTTCTTCAGCAGATTGTTCTCCACCTCCCTTTGACACTTTCCTGTTGGTGATTAGTTCCTTCTCCAGTGTTCCCATAATGCTGATTAAGTTACTGCATCCCCCCATGCTGACGTCACAACCCAGTGACGTCACTGAGAGCGAGGACTGACTTCACAGTGCAATGACAACACAGAGAGCAAAGAATGACTTCACAGTGCAGTGACAACACAGAGAGCAAAGAATGACTTCACAGTGCAGTGACATCACTAAGAGTGAGGATTGACTTCACAGTGCAGTGACATCACTGAGTGAGGACTGACTTCTCAATGCAGTGACATCACCGAGAACAAGGACTGACTTCACAGTGCAGTGACATCACTGAGTGAGGACTGACTTCACAATGCAGTGACATCACCGAGAACAGTGACTGACTTCACAGTGCAGTGACATCACTAAGAGTGAGGATTGACTTCACAGTGCAGTGACATCACTGAAACTGAGGACTGACTTCACAGTACAGTGACATCACTGAGTGAGGACTGACTTCACAATGCAGTGACATCACTGAGAACAGGGACTGACTTCACAGTGCAGTGACATCACTGAAAGTAAATACTGACTTCACAGTGCAGTGACATCACTGAGAGTAAAGAATGATTTCACAGTGCAGTGGCATCACTGAAAGCAAAGAATGACTTTACAACCCAGTGACATCACTGAGAGTGAAGAATGACTTCACAACATAATGACATCAGAACAAAGACTGGTCTTTCATTCCCCACCTTAGAGGCCTCAGACATTAGCTAGGCCCTAGGGGAATAGGAGATGAAGGACTTCTGTCTCTTGATGTGAACATCCACCATCTCCATCAGAGAGCCATGTGAACCTGTCAGCCATTCATTTATGGATGTTTAGTCATAATTTATGTACAAATGCATAACTGAGTGTTTAGGTATGTGAGTTTTGAGAAATGCATTCACTTGTAGAAACACAACCTCGATTAAGACACAGAACATTCCTAAATGTTCCTAAATATTCCTAGGTATTTCTAGTTTTACACTTTCTTTTTATTTTATGTGTACGGATGTTTTGCTTGCATCTAGGTGTGCTATGCAGTGCCTTCAGAAGTCAAAAGAAGGCATTAGATCTCCTGGACTGGAGCTATGGATGACTGTGAGCCACCTTGTAGGGACTGGGCACTGAACCCCAGGCCCTCTCTGAAAGTAGCCAGTGCTCTTACCTGCTGAGCCACTTCTCCAGCCTTAGCCCTCGGGTATGTCTGTAGCCAAACTTTACTGAAGCAAATATTGATCTGTTAAGAGCAGAAAGGGTTAGTTTTCTCCAATTCCAAAACTACACATAAGGGAAATCACAAGGTATGCTTGCTTATATCTGTTCCCTTCGGGTCAGCTGGGTGAGGCCATCTTTGCTGTGTGCACAGATAGCTCGCCCCTCCTCTCCTGTTGAGGAGCAGTGCTCTAGGGTGTAGATATAGATGGATTTCTTCCCTTTGCTTATGGACCTTTGTGTTGTTCCAAGTTGATGGCTATTCTGAATAAAGCAGCTACTATGAGTATTGTTGCCCGCGTCTTTTAGTGATGTGTCACTTTGTGTATCTCAGGTGAAATGCTTGCATGTGCTCTGTGGAGCCTAGAAGTTAGCTTTAGGCATTTTCCTGACTGAGGAGTCACTGTCCATGTTGCTTTGAGTCAGGATCTCTCAGTGAACCTCAGTCTTACTGATTTGGTTTGCCCATCTGGCCAGAGAGGTCCAGGGTCTTGTCTCTGCATCACCCGGGCTGAGAGTACAGACAATGCTGCTATACCAATGTTTTTTACATGGGTGCGAAGAATTCAAACTCAGGTCCTCAAAGTCGCGTGACAATTATTTTACTGACTGAGCCACCTTCCCAGCCCCAGAAGTGCATTCATTTTTAAGAATGGTCTTGCACTTCTTTCTTGAGCTGATTCCCAATTTTTTTTGAGTTTGATGCAGTTACAGATCGTATTGCCTTAAAGAATTATTTCACAATAGTTGAAGTCTCCAGAAATAAGTTTTTGTTGAGCTTCCCTGAAGCTCACACTGGTTTCTTCTGGCACCAGCATCATCCTTTAGGCCAACACTTGTTATGATCCCTAAAAACAACCACTAGCACCTTACTATAATGTCATCTCTGACAAGAATATCAGGAACACAAGATTTTATTTCTTTCCAAACTTATTTTTGAAGCACCAGCTCTAAATTACCTGTTCTAATCTTTTGTGAAGCAGGGCTATCCAAACTGCATATTACACTACACTGATATTAATGGAAATTATATATTGTAATAATAATGTATTTCAGAAAAGGTCATTAGTAGATCGTGAAAGAACCTTGTAATGGGGTGATTAACAATTTGTTATTAGGATACATTAACGGGCACATTCACAGGACTGGTTTCTATAATGAATGAGTGTATACACAATTGCATGTCACATGTGGGAAGCCCATCACTCAGTGAAGGCCAGGCAGCTGGCTTTCCTCCGTTTTCCTTCTTCCTCTCCTTCACTCAGTAGCAGGAATCCTTCTAACCAAATCAGAGCCCTTCCCCCTACTTGCCTATCTGCTTATTTACCTGCTTATTAGGAGCACACAGCTGTCTCTTGCATCTGTCTGTCTGTTCCTTGTGGACCTAACTCCTCCAGCTTGACTCTGGGCAGCTTATTCTGGTTATCGTCTGTGGTTACCTCACCCACCTCATGCTCTTAGAACCAGTTCTTGATTTTCTGAGATCCCACGAAGTTTTAATCTCTGTATCTTTAATCCTGTAGCCTTCAGAGGTAATCTCCTACCCAAGAGCTCTGGCTTGTCTCCTTGGGAAACGTTGTTTGGAAATTAGGACCCGGGAAGCATATTTATGGCTACTGTGGTGTCATGGCTCCTAGGATGTCCCAGTGGCTCTAAGGAGCACATGTGTGCACATTGGGTCACACACAGATGCACCCAGTTCTAAACCTGTGTCTATATGTCTTACAGCTTTGTGCTGTGATTATCACTGCCCATGTAAGGTTCCTGATAACTTGTCTTCTAGTTCTACTTAAAGTTTTGATCCTGTAGCAGCCCAGTCTATTAAGCTTTCTTTAATAGGGCTGTCTTTCCATCTACCCGTGAAGGAAGGCGTGATCCAAAATGAATTGAGTCTAGCCTCTCTCCTAGCAAGATACTGAAAATACGAGTGTGCTTTTGTGAAAGATCTCACATACATGTTCCAGTAGTGGATATCCAAAAGGCTGGCGTTTTGCCTTTGTCCAGTTTCCTGTTTCCTGTCTCCTACATATTGATGAACCAGTCGTCTCTTTGATTGCTTTCTTTCCCATCAACATAGAATTACAATCAAGTCTCCATCAACCTAGGGACCTTTCTCTTGACCTCCAGTTTTCTCTCAATGTTCTTTCCCCTCACCTGTGTTCACAGACCATCTCCCCAACGAGCCGCCGGTGCTGATGCCTCCGCTGCCTGGCTCCTTGGTTCACATCTCAACTCTGTGTCCAGCATTCATCCCTGCTACTCCCTAGAAACCGTCTTTGGCCCTTTTCCGTCACGTGACTTGGCCTCTCAGTGGTGTGTATACAGACAATTAAGATAATCTATGACTGTTGATGCTGACTTTTACCTCCTGGCTGAGGTAGTCTGTGTCAAGCTTCTATGTCCTTTGAGCGAGCATATAAGAAAATGGGTGTATGCACTTCACGGTACCTCTCTGTACAGTCATCTTAACCTAGAGCGGGTCAACACTGGCTCTTATCAATGCCCCTAAGTCTGGTCTGTTATAACATGCAACGTCGTTTTACCCTATTGTCTCTGTTTACTGCAGTGCCTCACCTGGACCTTCTACTCACTGACTATTTAATCAGTGTTTTTTGTTTTGTTTTGTTTTGTTTGTTCCAGGATACATATGTATCAGGTCCTAAGCTCTAATTCACATCCCCTGAGAGGCAGCTCCATCAGCCAGTGTGCAGTCTTCTGCACTGCAGCTCATGTGCAGCTGTCTTCAGGACTCTGTCACTGTTTACAGTCACAGAGCCCGGCCCCTTTGAGGCACAATCCCTTTAACACAGGGTTTCAAACAGTTCATTATTTTCCTTGTATTCTGCATTTCATCTTGAGAATGTCTCAATTTTCTACATGATCTTTAAAATTTGCAAACACTACGACTCTTTGAGCTATCATATTCTATGGGCAGTGATGACAAACTGTATGTACTTACCATAGCAATACCACAAGGAGTCCTTTCTATACCTTTAAGTATCCTGCACCTCACCTGTCTAATGCTACCCCTTCTTCTGAAACCCCACACTGCAGACCTGCCTCCCATCCCCATGGTTACACACTGCAGATCTGCCTCCCATCACTGTGGTTACACACTGCTGACCTGCCTCCCATCACTGTGGTTACACACTGCTGATATGCCTTTAATCCCTGTGGTTACACACTGCAGACCTGCCTCCCATCACTGTTACACACTGATGACCTGCCTCCCATCACTGTGGTTACACACTACAGATCTGCTTCCCATCACTGTGGTTACACACTGCTGACCTACCTCCCATCCCCATGGATACACACTGCAGACCTGCCTCCCATCCCCATGGTTACACACTGCAGACCTGCTTCCCATCCCCATGGTTACACACTGCTGACCTGCCTTTCATCCCTGTGGTTACACACTGCAGACCTGCCTTTCATCCCTGTGGTTACACACTGCAGACCTGCCTTTCATCCCCGTGGTTACACACTGCAGACCTGCCTCCCATCCCCATGGTTACACACTGCAGACCTGCCTCCCATCCCCATGGTTACACACTGCAGACCTGCCTTTCATCCCTGTGGTTACACACTGCAGACCTGCCTTTCATCCCTGTGGTTACACACTGCAGACCTGCCTCTGTCCCTGTGGTTATGTAGCATAGGTTTAGTCATTTAGTGTATGCCTTTACCAACTAGCTCCTTTTCCTCAGCAGTATCTACAGAAGCTCCTCCCATGACTTCTGATAGCTAGGCAACACATTTCTTTGGTATGGAGTTCTACCAAATTTGTTTGCTCGTTCTGCTGTCTATAGACATAGTAATTATGTCCAGTTTTGAGTGATTGTGCATAGAACTATTGTTTTGGTTATGTTTGCATCACCGAAACCAAATATCTGACAGAAACAACCCAAGGGAAGAAAGAGTAATTCTGGCTCAACATTCTGGCCCACAGTTGCTTGGCTCTGCATCTCTAGGTGTGGAGTAAGACGACGGCGTTTTGTGAACATGGAAGCAAGTTGTAGAGAGAAGCATCATCTCCCGAAGTCTGAGCCCTGTGACCTACAGTTTCCACAACCTCTCCTAAGAACGCCACTCCCAGGACGGAGAATTCAAAACATGAGCTTGTAAGGGGAGTTCATATTCAAACCGTAATGACTATACATGTCCATGCATATTTTAATGGCTGTGAAAGTTTGCAAATCAGTTGGTAAATTCTTAGAGGCATTACCGCTAAATTGTATGGGCAAGCTACACTTGGTAAGATATGACAAACTATTTTTATAAAGTATACAGTTTTGATTTCTCACTAGTAATGAGTGAGGGTTCCTTTTTATTCTAACCTATAATTTTCAATTTAATTTAACAAAAACATAAGACAGCATTTGGAGCCACTTTATGATCTCTTCTCTACCCAGCTTTACATAGGAATGATTGCAAATAAAATGTACATACTTACAGTGTATGATGTTTTGATATATATCTACATTATAAAGCCATAATCATGCTGATTAACATACCCACATCTCATGCTATTTGATTATTTAAAAAAAATAATATTCAGGTGGCTGGAGAGATGGCTCAGTGATTAAGAGCACTTGTTGCTCTCTCAGAGGACTGGGTTCAATTCCCAGTAACCACATGGAAGTGCCGGGAGATTTGCCACTCTGTTCTGAAGTCATAGTAAACATACATATTTGTAGGCAAAACACTCATGCATGTTGTGCTGGGTAGTTTTATGTTAATTTTTCACAAGATAAAGTCATCTGAGAGGAGGGAACTACAATTAAGAAAATGGCTCCATAAGATTGGGCCGTAGGCAAGCCTGTAGGGCATTTTCTTAATTAGTGATTGATGGGGGAGGGCCCAACCCATTGTGGGTGGAGCCATCCCTAGGCCAGTGGTCCTGGGTTCTATAAGAAAGCAGGCTGAGTGGAGTGGAAACTTAAAGGTTCTTTGGAAATTCGGTCGAATGGTGTTTTGCTGAGACAAATGAGTGAAGGAGCTGAAGTGGACACAGATGAAAGGCTAAGGCAGACTCAAGAAGGAACATTTCACTGAAGTACACGCAAGAGAGAGGATGTTCTGCTGAAGCAAGCACGTGAAAGGACACGTGATGGAGGATTCTTTGCTAATGACATGCATGTATTGGTCTTCCTTACATTGTGTATTGAGCTGTATTTGTCCGGACTCCATAGAGAGAAGCACACCAAAAACCTCTGGTGGTGTGCTGCAGTTTGTTGCTGCTTCCAAGGACTCGGGCTGATTGACAGAATGATGTCAGCTGAGACAGATGCACTTGCAAGACATGTGGAGGACACGTGGTGTTTGGAGGGTATAAATAGGACTCGAAGGACACTGATGGAGGCTGAGCTTGGTTTTCTTATGGAGATAGCTGTGCAATGTTTATGGGTCTCTCATCTTCACTGGTCTTTGCTTCCCTGAGAGAAGCGCAGCTGAGAACATCCCCTGCAGTTCCTGCTGTCCCTCCTGCTGACTCACGCTGAGGCAGAGGCCTGGCTGTCTCTGCTAGGTCATGACACCACTGTTGCTGACCTGACTATTCCAAACTAGACAGGGGAGCTGGTGTATCCGTGAGATGTTTGTGAGTGGATAGAGCCGCTGCCTGCTAACCTGTGAACTGAACTGCTGATTTCCAGACAACACAGACGGGAGTTGCCTCAAAGAACCTTTCTAAATAGGTCCACTTTCCTGTATCTTTTCTTTTTCACTACCTCGGGGGGGGGGGGGGAGAGAAACTATAAGGGAGGTTAAAGTGTTTGAGAACCAGCATTAAAAACATGGTTTAGAAAAATTAAAGTTACAGCTGAGCAAGCCATGTGAAGCAAGCCAGTAAGCAGCACTCCTCCAAGGCCTCTGCCTCAGCTCCTGCCTCCAGGTTCCTGCTCTGCTTGAGTTCCTGTCCTGACTTCCTTTGATGCTGAGTGATGTGGAAGTTTGCGCCAAATAAGCCCTTTCTCCAAGAGTCGCTTTGATCACAACAATAGGAACGAAAAGACACACATAAAATTTAAAAATTAATTTATGTTTGTGGCCCTGTGTGCACGAGTGTGAGTGTGTCTGTGTGTGTGTGCCATGGCAAAGACTGTGGGGGTCCCTATCCATAGAGCCATCTCACCTTCCCCCTGAAACTGTTGTGAGATCATTTAAAACATACTCGTTTAATAGTCTTGCTCAGAGCACATTATTACTTGCTGTGGTAACCACGTGGCACAGTAGACCGGAGTGCCTTCGTCTGTGCCTGCATCCCGGGCAGCCCTTGGTGCTGGTACAGTATGTCTTCACTCCCGTAGGTGTGGATCAGGATTGAATTATGGTTTTCTTGCCGTGGCTCGTGAGCCTGGGCCTATTTGCCATCTGCTTATCTTCGCAGTCAAATGTTTCTTTAGGTCCATGGGCAACTTCGAAAACGTTTGTTTCCTTATTGTTGCAGCTTTAGGGTCCTTCTGTAGTTTCAGAATGTTGCACTTTGAACATTCACCCCCAAGAGTCTTTTCAGTTTCTGATGGCTTCTTCCACAGTACCAGCGGTTTAAGTTCCAGCCTGTTTTTGATGTTGTTTTTATAAACTCAAGAGTAAGTTTGAGGTCACAGAAATTTGTTTGTCTTTCTGGGCAGACATTTATAAATGGATTCTTGTGAATGGGGTCGGGTAGGTGTGTATGCCACAGTGCTTGTGTGAAGATCAGAGGATAGCTTTCAGGAGGAGTCAGTCCTCTCCTTCTACCAAGAAGGTGCTGGGGTTGAACCTGAGCAGTCAGGCTTGACAGCAAGCACCCTTACCCACTGAGCCATCTCACCATCCCATGCTGGACACTTACAATTTAAGTCTATGTTCTGATCTGTGGGAAGCAGCTCCGCTCTCGCCATTACAAGGTGGTGCTTGGCATAGGCATTGCTTGAGAGAAAAGACAACTCCATATATGGAGTTGTATGCGCTGAGAGGTGTGGTTACCTGATCACCCCACCTAGCATCATTGAAAATGGCCAATCAGCAGTGACTTTGTGGCAGCTGCTGATAGGATCAAGGCAATGCTTATAAGGGGCTGTGGGAGCTGGGGAAAGAGAGAAGGAGAAGGAGAAGGAGAAGAGAGAGAGAGGAAGCTCGCTGTACAGGGATAGCTGAATAAACCGCTTGAAGAAGAACATGGTTGTCGTTGCCTTATTCCATTGGTTGGACGTGGGTAGCAACACTGATCAACTTGGAATTCTTTTTTTTTTTTCTTTTTAATGGAAGCTACAAGGTCTGTGTCTATATTTATTTGTTTTGTGTGACACTTGCTGTTCCAGTGTCATTTAGTGAGGATTAGTGTCTTTCCTTTCAACAGCCTTTGGCCCCTTGTCAAAGTATAGTTAACACTAGTATAGGTCTATTTCCAGATCTTGACTCTGATCTGTCTGTGTATTCTTTAGCTTTATATCATGTTGATTTGCCCTTTCTCTCTCTGCATGTTTAGTTTATGAATCTCTCTCTCTCTCTCTCTCTCTCTCTCTCTCTCTCTCTCTCTCTTTCTCTCTGTTGTGTGTGTGTGTGTGTGTGTAATGAGCACATGGCTAAAGGCTGTTCCTTACGCAGAGATTTCTACATATGGCATGACAATAACTGAGATTGTTTGTGTAACAGGCCCAAAGCTGGCAGATGCCTATGCTCTATCGATGAGTCCCAAGAGTGGAAACAGGGTGCCTTGAAGCAAAAGCTTGGTTGTTCCCAACTAATGCAACTGCCACAGAAGTTCGGAATTGCTTCATGAACAGAGAAAAAGACACCGGCACTGAGCTCAGATGTCACCAGGAGAATGCCTGGAATGGGGGCAGCAGAGCCTCTGGTTTGAGGACCATGTACATGAGTTCTTTGCTGGCTGTGGATTCAGCTTCCAGAAATAAGCATCCAGCAAGAGGGATGAGAATCCAGCAGGGGACATGGTTGCAGAGAAGCTCAGGAGCCCTTTGAAGTCCTCTTCAGACTTCCTTTAGGTACCACTATCTCTAGTGTGTCTGCCCCTGAGCTTTGTTTCCCTGCTGTCACCTTGTTTTGATACCTAGGCTTTTCTCTCTGGTATTGGCTGTAGCTTCCAGGCTTGTAGGAGCCAATGGTGTCTGTGAGCCTGCTGGTGGCCTTCTTGGTGGTGGTGGTGTCTCTGGAGTCCGAATCCTGTGGCGTTAGAGGAGTGGTGTGCTGGGCGTTAGACTGGGGCCTCAGAGTGATGTCAACATTTGTAGTTAAGCAGTCTGCAGGTAAACGGCATAGGGCAGGCCCTACTAGTGACAGTGGACTAGAGATCAGGGGAGCCATGCTCCAGGGGCTGGATGAGAGGCAGTGCCATCACCTCCCGATTAGCACTGAGTGACGAGCAGAGGGACCCTGGGTTGTCCCATCCTCACCTCAGTAGCTTTATTCTCTTTCTTACCTCACTAAAAATGTGAATTGGAACACGACCCGCTAAAGATATGTTCGGTCTGAGCCTGCTGCACAGGAAGCCTCAGGTGAAACCGCTTGAGTAGGAAAGGATGGTACCATCACACTGAGGTGTTCTGTGCAGGACCAACCCTGCACCTGCTTGCAAAAGCTCACACAGCTGGCCTTCTTGACTGTTGGCTTTCCCACATAGAGAGACGGGGCATGGATGGTCAGGGGACCCTCACCTAGAACCCAGTCGCTCCCTGTCAGACAGTATGCAATTCTGTCCTAACTGCACATGGTGTGGGAGAGGGCTAAAGTCTATAGGCTGAGAGAACTGAAGGAAGCAGGCTCCATCCCTACAATCTTAGGGACATCACCATGCTGGGTGAAGACCCTCTAGTGTGATTTCTTTAGGGCTACCCACGCTTCTGCTTGTGACCATTTACCCATGCTCTACAAGCAACTCTAATGAATCCATTAGTTCCCCAGGTAAGCTTTGGTGGAATCAAATTTTGCTTTGTCATCGGGACCCTGTAAGGAGGGAGGGTAGACATTGCATAGCTACCCCCTCTCCCATACCCAAGAGTGAGATTCTCTCAACAAGGAGTTCTTGACTTGAGGTTGTAGTCTATACTAGTTTTTGAAATTTATGGCTTCTTCATATTTGGCTTGCTTTGTGGTCTTTCTATATCGATAAACATTTGATATGTGCATCTAAAGAAATGGGGCTTTTCATGTGGTTGGGGAGGGTGTTCAGTGGTCACTTGGGGGATGGTTGAGTAGAAAAGACTCTGGTTTCCAAGGCTAATGCCAATCCTCAATTGGTAACACAGCAAGTAAGTTACCCCAGTTATGGAAGGGTGCAGCCAGCCTGCTTCAGTGTGGCTCCAACTACAAATACACGGGAGTTATTAAGTCTCCCGTTGAGTTGCTTAGTGCTAGCAGAGAAAGAGAGCCACTGGTCTTGGGCACTTCCTCGTATCCCGTGGCTTTGCTCAGTGAACATAATTATAACTAATAGCATTTGTTTGTGGGCACTTCAGGCTTTCCGTTCGTTGGAGATTGTCTTAGGTTTTTATCCCCACTCTGACTGACTCCGGTTTCTCTTTTTTGCCTAATTGTCCTGCCCACAACCAAATAACGGTGCTGTCTCCCCCGTTTACCGGGAGAACACTCAGTTCTCCATCTCTGTGTGTCCAGTTGGCTGTGATCTTTCTCAGACACCAACAATCAGGTGTTCCCTGTTTGAAGATGGATTCCACACCGTGTTTTGAAGTTTATTGACGCTTCTCTTTGGCTCAGTTTGTGTTCCATTACTACCGATGAACATCTGATGTGTGCATCTGAAAACAATGTTTTTTTTTTTTCATGTGGTGGGGAGTGGCAGCTCTGCACTGAGCTGGTTGATAGTGCTCGGTGTTTTCCATCCTTTGTGGGGCTTCTGGGTTGCTGGGAAGGAGCTGAACTCTCCGTGGTCACCTCTTTCTTCTCTCCCTGTGCTCCCAGCATTTTATGTCTCACAAGTTCTGTTCGTTCATCAGAGGCGCATGCACACAGGCCTGTTTGTCTTCCTGATGAATCACCACCCTTATCACGGCCGTATCTCTTATAACTTGTGTATCTTGTATAATGTATTGTATTTCCTGCAGTGTTCTTATCATTGGGACTTCCAGCTGATATTGGTGTGGGGAGGCCTGTTTTCCTCATGACTTCTGCCTACATGACAGATGTGTGTCCTTTTGTTTCAACTAGAATGCCTGGCCATGATTTTTTAACTAGCCAGATAACTCTGACCTTTAACCTTTAGCGTACTAACACTTAGCATGGGTGTTATTTTTCAGGCTGGTTTAGTAACTTGCCACTTTCTCTTGTGCTTCCCTCCTGCGTTTTGTTTCTCCACTGATCTCTTATTATGCTCTGTTGAATATATTTTACATTCTATTTCATTTTTCCCGTTCACAGTCACTATCCCTCTCTTTCCTGTACACATTTAGAGATTGTTTTCGGGGTTATGGTTTGCATATTTAACTTGTCACTAATCACAGGTAAATAAAACCAGTTCACAGCTCACACTGAAAGTTCACACTGCCAGCTCACAACTGCCAGCTCACCCCTGCCAGCTCACAAGTACCAGCTCACCCCTGCCAGCTCACCCCTGCCAGCTCACACATAGCTCACGCTGACACTGACAGCTCACATTAACACTGGCAGCTCACACTGACACTGACAGCTCACACTCTCAGCTCACACCAACAGCTCACACCTGCCAGCTCACACTGCCAACTCATACTGACAGCTCACACTGACAACTCAAACAGAGATCATACCTACCACTCACACTGACAGCTCACACTGGAAGTTCACACTGCCAGCTCACCCCTGCCAGCTCACAAGTGCCAGCTAACCCCTGCCAGTTCACACTGACAGCTCACACTGACACTGACAGCTCACGCTCCCAGCTCACACCAACAGCTCAAGTTTCTGTTTTGTGTATCATACTTCCATCTTCACAGGAAACTTCCAGTCTCCAGTGTTGCACTTCCTAAGTGTGGTAACCTCACAACAGTGTGGTTCCTCTCACCAACATTATTGTTCCTTTGCTCTAATGTTGTATTGTTTGTCTACCTATGTCACAAACCTCTACAATGTTCTTTTTCAAACTTAAATGGTTAATCAGCTTACAAGGAAATTTGTAGAAGAAAAACAACCATACTGTTTGTATTTATAAGATTTTACTTTTAATTTTGTGTGTATGTAAGATTTTTATTTTTAATTTTGTGTGTGTGTGTGTTTGCACGTGTGCTCAGCTGCCCTGTGAGCTGCCCATTGTGGGTGTTGGGACTTGAATTCATGTCCCCTGAAGAGCAGCATGTGGTTTTCACCACTGAGCCATCATCTGTCCAGCCCCACTTGTGTTACACACTTATTGGCCATCTCTTGCACTTCTAAGTCTTTATCTGTAGTCACTCTCTTACAGGCTAACACCTGTCAGCATTTCCTGCAGTGTGCAGGTTTCCTGGTACCGATTCCTGTAAGATGGTGTTTCCCTGGAGAATATGTCATGGTCCTTGTTGTCTGTTTTGTTTTGAGACAGAGTCTCACATGGTAGCCCAGGCCATCTCAGAACTCACTACTGCATCCCAGGCTGCCTGCACACTCGTGATAGTTCTCTGGCCTCAACTTCTGAGTGCTGGGATTAGATGCCACCCCCTGACAAGCTTACTCTTGTTTAAAGGGTATTTTAGCTGGAACAGAATTCTACACTGTTTTCTTTTGCTTTGACCACTTTGTAGGAGAGGTGGGGGAGGAACTGGGAGCAGTAGAGGGAGGGGAAAGGTAATCAGTGAATTATGTGAGGAATGAATCTATCGTCATAAAAGGAAAAAGATACAAAGGATACTATCATACAATATTCTGAGATCATGTTCACGCAGCTGAAAGAACCAACTCTGGCCTTTATTCACCCTTGTCTCTATACCCTGCTCCACATCCCCTCCCAATCTGTGTAATTGATATATTATGGCATTCATCACTACTTATCATATTTGATTTACCACTGAAAATATAAAATTATGTATACAACAATACACATTTTATATGATTTTTAGTATTTTATTTATGGCAGTGGGTTAGAACCTTGTCTTATAAATTGGCAATTTAATTTATGAACAACTGAAACTAGTTACCTTATTAGCACTTAGAGCCTAACAGGAAATGGACATAGTTGATCTGCAGTGGAGTTGAACTAGAAAGCTAAAACTAAAATATGCAGTGTTCCTAACGATGTTCTCTTCCTTCTGCATTGTTTCCTAGCATGCACACAACTCATTCTATTTTATGTATTTTCTATAGTACAAGGATGCACACCCTGGACATAGAATAACTGATTAAGGAAAATGATCTTCCCATTGTGCGGGGCTTGGATGAGAATGTCCCCCCTGGGCTCAGATGTTTGAGTACTTGGTGCCTAGTAGGTGGTGCTGTTCTGGTCAGTTTAGGAAGGGGTGATGTCATTTGAGAAAGTGTATCTCTGCAGTGAACTTTAAGGTTTCAAGGTCATGCTTCATTCCTGGTATACTGCCTCAATTTCATGCTATAACTCATGGTGTAAGCCCTTAGCTGCTTCTTCCTGGTGTCATGACTTTGTTTCACCATATGTATCCCAACCCTCAGGAATCATATCCCCAAATATATTTTTTATATCTATATCTATACACACACATATACATATACATATATACATATTATGTATATATGTATGTGTATATATACACACATATATATATATATATATACACACACAAATGTGTGTGTATTTATGTAGGCATATATATATATATACATATATATATGTATATATATTTATATTTGTTCAATGTATTCTTGTCTCCATTGCTGCTGAAAAGTCAATGATCATTTACATTATTACATTATTATATAAATTATTACATTATTTTCTTCCATCCTTTTTTCCCCTTTTTGATTTAGAGTTTCTCCTTAATGTATCTGTGAGGTAGATGATCATAGGGAACAGCTCAGCAACCTGGGACTCTGTTGGGAGCCGACTTTTAGCAGAAAGCGGCTATCAGCTTTGCAGCCATCTTGAGCCATATACCTTGACATGAGACTTGGATTACAATAGCCTACAAGAGCTGAGCACACTCTGATAACATCTTGCTTTAGATACCCAGGACTTTCCTTGGGTGTGTGAGATTAAAGGTGTGTAACTTAAGAGTGTGACTTAGAGATCAGATTTAGAGACAAGACCTAAGGGCATGACTTAAAGGTGTGACCAAAAGGCATGGCTTAGAAGTGAGACATATAAAGGCGAGAGGCAGACAGAAGAGAGATCAGAGAATCAGACACTTTAGAGAGAACAGAGATTTGGAGTAACAGAGATTCAGACACTAGGAGTAGGAGTAGACATTAGACACTCGGAAGAGAACATTGAGTACAACTAGGAACTAGGAACTAGGAACTCAAGACTTGGGACTTGGACTAAGAAGAGAGACTGAAGAATAAACGGGATTGAAACACATTCTGTCTGGTCTCCATTCTTTGAGTCCATCCTCACTCTCTCTCTTGCTGAACCCCGACCCATGGACCGGAGCGGCAGCTTGGGCCAGGATACAGTGGTAGCCAAGCGTGGAGTGGAGAGGGCCGCAACATTTCCGGTCACCCAAACGTGGTCCAGCTTGGTTCTCAACATTTTTTGGCCGCCCAAAGTGGGGCAGCTCGGGCCTCAACAGGACTCCATGTGGTTTGGACTATGCATGTACCCCTCTTTTAGTAATTCACTTGGAACCCCAGTACCCTAACCCGTACAAACTATGCATATACCCCATTCTTAACAAAATACCTAGCAACCTAAGACCCCAACCTGAGCTGATCTGCAGGCACAACCCAGTCTGAACAACAGAACAGAGTCCTCCTCCCCTTTAGTGATTGTCAAACACTTGAGCTGTATCAAGCATATGCCTGAGAAGTGAGCAGAAGGCCTCGTCTGGCCTGACCTGCTTTGGATACATAGGCACAGAGGCAAAACTGTGTCCTCAGGTGAACTTTTAGGGAGAATCCTGTACTTACAGTCTCATGCCTATGCATACTTAGATACACATATGATTAATATCAGACACAATTGTAGAGAATGGTTATATAATTTAATCTGTCAATCAAAACAGAACCATCCAAACTATGCCCCTTAATAATGCTACCCTCCTTACCTTAGACCCCCCCCAAAGAAGCCCCAGGCAATAACTTGGGCTCTTGAGTCCCTTCACTTTTGTGGTCTGCTCTTGAGTCTTGAGTCTTCCTCGCTAAGCTGTGTCATCACTGGGCTTTGAATGGAGTGTTTCCTTCTTGGCCATCTCTGTGTGCCTTGATTTCATTCCCTAATAAGACACCACCAATCTGGAAACACGACCCAGACCCCTGACTACCAGCAACACCTAGTTTGGTATTTATATCTCTTGGGCTTTGATGAGCTTCTAGGATCTATACATTTATTTCATTTGTTATATTTCTTACAGTAGAACAACTGTAAATTTGATAAGGAAAAAATGAGAAAAGAGCCCTGAAAGTGGAGAGTTCCAAGGGAGGAAAACCTTAAATGTTTCTTTTGTAAAGTTAGTTTTGGAGAGGTTTCAGCTACTGTATGAAGTAGGAATTTATGGTCTCATTGGAGACTCAGTTGTGTCATGTTTTGTTCCTCTGGAGACTGTCTTATGAATGTTTTTGCTGAAGCAGACAGGTGAGAGGATGTTTCACTGAGACCAGATATGTGGTGTTTTTCTGAAAGTTGCCTGGTGAAGGGGCATGTGATGTTTTGCTGGAGCAGACACTTGAGAGGATGCATGATGTCTGGAAAGAGTGTAAGTATAACCCAACATGCAGTGGAGGCTGCTCTGGCATTGGTTTGCCTTTCGACTCTTTGCTGGCCATTGCTGGGCTTCGCTGACACTGGTCTTCACTGACAATGCTCTTGTAACGGTTTGCTTTGCTTCTTTGCTGATACTCACTTGTCGTGGCTTTGTAGAGAGAAGTGTTGGGAGCCGACTTTAGCAGAAAGCGGCTAGATCAACTTTGCAGCCATCTGGAACCATATACCCTGACGAAAGATTTGGTTTTCAATAGCCTACAACAGCTGAAGCACACTCTGATATCCCACATATTTTGTGTTGCTGTTTACTGGCCCCAGCTGCAAGGTGCACGTGGTAGTCACGCCTGCAAGGCATGCAGTTCACATGCTGTCCACGTGCTATCTACACCATACATGCTTATAAGGCGCATGTGCTATCCACGCCTGCAAGGCATTGCGGTGCACGTGCTGTCCACGCTATAGACGCCTGTAAGGCTTACGTCATATCAACACCTGCAAGGCACGTGGTATCCACGCACCTACAAGGCACGTGGCAAAAGCCTATAAATAGCTCAGAATTCCCTTCAATAAACGAGACTTGATCAGAATCTCTGTCTTGTCTCCATTCTTCGCGTCTCTTCCCCTTTATCCCCACTCTCTCTCTCGCTAGACCCTGACCCTCGGACCGGAACGGGCAGTACGGGCTGCAACAGAGAAGCATACCAAAGAACTTCTGGTGGTATTCTGGATGCTTCTTGCTGTTTTTGCAGACTCGTGCCGACAGGCAGAGCCTTCCAGTTTCTTCTGGACCGAGTCGCTGCTACTCATTGGCATTTGGTGTTTGCTGAATGGACTGGATGGCACCTGCTGATTTGTGTTGGTGTTTTGCCAGTGGACTGCTGACAACGAAGATCGGAATTGCCCCCAAAACTATCTCTAAACAGGTTCACAACCTCCATTTACCATTAACCGTTCTTTTCCCCTACCTCTGGTGGGTGGTGGGCTAGAAGGGAGGTTAAAGTATTAAAGAACCACAATTAAAGTAGGTTTCAAAAATCTAAGCCTACAACTCTTCTTAAATATCTTTTCTGACCCATCTTCCACTCCCATCTGCTTTGAGATGCCCGTTAGACAAGCGGCAGATGCTTTCTCAGGCCTTTCAGTCTGTGGCTGTTTCTCTCCACCGGTTTCTCTAATTGTATAAACTTCACCATCAGGATTTTTAAGTTCCCAGAGTCCCTTTCTCCCTATCACCTATTGACAGGTGATGCTTATAAGAGATTCTCTGTACAGCTCCCTCCATGGGCATCTGTGGGATGCTTTGGCACAGACCCAGGATTGCGACCGCTCCATCATGTTCCACCTGGACTGCAGTGTGCTGTACAGTGGCCAGAGGATCATCCCCATGCGTTGGATGCCCCTCCTTTGTGGTCATGCACTATTGATACTCATTAGACAATGTCTGAAGATAATAGTGATGCATTTGATTTCTAGTTTTGTCTTCCAGTAATTTTCAGTGGATGCCTAATCTCAAGTCAATTTCTTCATCATGGTTAGAAACATACAATATGTGTGATGTTAAATTCTACTCTTTTGAGGACTCTCAAATATGACCTATCTATGAAGAGTGTCCATCATGATGAAGGACAACCAGCCTCCTCCTCCCTTACACTTTCATTACATTTTGTGCTTCTGTTACCACTGAACATGGAAAATAGTCGGCCCTCAGTCTAATCACTTAATGGGTGCCATTACTTGGCCACTGTTACTGGCCTCTCTTTAGATACCTACCATGAGGATGGCTCATCAGAGGACCTGCTTCTTCCAAGTTCAGTGACCAGCAGGATTCACTCCACAAGTTGTATGTTTTTCTGTTTTACTAAGGAGGATAAACCCTTAGGACTGTACTTTATAGCTTTGTTTCCTTCTTAGGCCTACACATAGTGCCAGACAGGCTGATGATTCTGATACCGATTATAACAGTAACATGGAATGGAACGTTTACAGATTGAGCACATCTATATGGTTTGTTATTATATACACACAGATAATATTTATAGGGTACTTAATATGTGCAAAGTACTAGTCTGAGCACTCGATATATATTGAGTAATCATCTCTCTCTCTCTCTCTTTCTCTCTTACACACACACACACACACACACACACACACACACACACCCTACTTGCCTGTCTTTCTCCTGAGTGCTGAATATACCACCACACCCAGACCAGAACTCAGTCCATGGGAGGATTTAAAATCATACAAGACCATTACTATGCTGAACCATGAATCAACTGAGGCTTGCAAAAGTCTCATTGTATGCAGATGGTCACATATCTAATAAATGGCTGCAGAGGGGACTAACAGGTAACCATCAAGTGGCTGTTCAATTAGGTAGCATTTTGCAGGTCCATGGCGCTGGAGAGATGGCTCAACAAGTGGCTCAATGCTGCTTTTTCAGAGGACCCGAGTTTAGAGAGCCAATAGCCACATATCCAAGCAATCTAGTACCCTCTTCTGGCTACCTTGGGAACTGCACACATGTGGAGTTCACCCTGCAGATACACATTAGATACTCATAAGCAGAAGTAACAAAAAAAGAAATCTTTAAGATCTTGTTTAATGAATTTCACTCCACTTGAATGGGAAATCTGTTTCAACAGAGGATCTAATATGTGTCTTCCATGCAGAGATGGATCGCCTAGTTCTAGCTAGCTACATATAATATATGTATTAGTGCCAAGATTGAAATTTATGGTGAAGGCTATTGTTTGGGGATGATGGTGTTCTTCCACATCTTCCATTTGATAGATGCTGGGATGCCAGTGTAAGTGATGGTTCTGGGGTGGACCTAGAACCAGAAGCCTCAGTTACTGATCACTTTCAATCGCTGCTTTCAAATGAGGTTGCAGGCCTCATTTGAAAAAAAAACCTCAAAAACAGAGGTTTTTGGCAATAACCAGGAAAAAAAATACTG
This sequence comes from Arvicanthis niloticus, assembly GCF_011762505.2. NCBI lineage: Eukaryota > Metazoa > Chordata > Mammalia > Rodentia > Muridae > Arvicanthis > Arvicanthis niloticus. The sequence continues at coordinate 7,079,267 of NC_047665.1, read as the reverse complement.
TGCTTCTGAGAGAAGATGGATTAGGCAGTTAACAGGTAGTGCTAACACTTTAATTCAGGTTTTATGGAGTTGTAAAATTCAATAAGACAATTTTCCTAGTGTACCAAGAAACTTTCAGGATAATATTTCTCCAAGGAACATCATCTATTCATGTCAGCAGGAAGATGGTACGAGGGGTTTCCTGTAGTCAAAGCAGGCACAATTTATAAGGTTCCAAATTGAAAGTCGGCCGGCTAAAGCCATGGGAATGAGTTTTACATCTGGCAAGTCCTTCCCATCCCCCACTAGTGACAGGTAGTAGCATTTTTCCGCACTAGAAGAAGAGGATCTTTCCTTTTCAAATAGTTAGCTCTTCCAAATGCTGAAAGATTTTTAGAGGGAGCCTAGCTGATTTCCTGACTCTAGCTGGTGATTGAGCTTCCTCTCTGCACGTGTGGTTCCTGATGGATTCAGCCAATCCCTGGGCCCTGCTCTGTGGGAGACACCCTGATGAGAGACTCACCACCCCTCCTCGGCATATCCAGAATAGGCAAGTGGTTTGATGACATGAAGGTGCTGTACTCCGTGTGTCCAATTCAAGGAAGTGACATTTTTTATTTACCATTGTGAAAACAGTCTGTATGTGAAATGCCCTGATGTATATACTTTGTCACTAGCCCAATGGTTGGCAATGGTATCAGGATGAAGCAGCTCCATAAAGGATTTGATTTAGTACATCAATCACATAGAGAATCTTTGCTCTGGAACTGAGATGAACTATGGCTAGGATTGGTGTAGGGGCCAGAAAGAGCGGCACGCACGCATAGTAATAAGCAATAGGAATCAGACAGAATGGACTCTGTGTGACCTGGAACCTGAGAATTAAGCTGTCCTTAGTTTTCCTTCTCTAGAAAATGGGCAGGTGATAGTGCAGAAGACTGTAGTCACAGCACAGATACAAAGTTACCAGGTGGCTGCAGAAGGTAACTGTTGCAACCCTGTGCTAGGGAATTTGGGAATGTTCAGTCTATGTAACACCTTCCAAAAACTTCTTTCAAAGACTCTTGCATTATTCTCAGATGAGGAAACCCCAAACTCAGGGGTTAGGTGACTTGTCCAAAGCGTAAGACTCATGATCCCCAGTGTCATGTCCGGCACTCATGACCAGCAGAGATAAGTTAAACAGAGCTGGTGTCATGATGTTTTCTGAGGTGACTGACACTTCCTAAAGTTGTAGGGCCATGGAGCAGAAAGAACATCATCCCAAACAATGTTTTGACAGTGGATTCAAGTGCTCAAGTGCTAAGTAATTCACTAGTTCATTTGTGAGTTCTCTAATGTACTTTGACATAACAAAATCAAATTCCTCACATTAGATTTTTTATTATTATTAACTGTCATGCATTTACTGTGAGCCCAGTGGAATATTTTGACCAAGCCTAAATATTTACTGAAATATTTGTCAGTATAAATTTATCTTAATGTCAAATCAAGTTTTGAAACCATTTATCAGAAAGTTTGGGGAAAATCATTTTTTTTTTCTGTAGGAAAATGAAAAACTGTTCTTTGTGCCTATGCTTTAAATTGAGGATAAGTTAATATTCCATGAATAATGAAGGTAGTAACTATTCTCCAGGTAGAGATTATGACCAACAAAATTATGCAAGAGGAAGCCAAAGTGTGTCTGTATCCCCAGAGTGAATAGCTATAAATCACTTGAAGCATAATTTTTATATTACTCCTTCTCTTTAGAAACACTGAGTTATTTTTCATTTTGTATGGAAAATTATTTCTGGGATATATTAATGCACTCAGATATCCTATCTGAAATTGAGGTGTTTGCAGCAAGTGTCCACATAAGATGTCATGTGTTACAGAGTTGGGAACTTGGGTATCAGCCCCATAGGTGTCACCCACGAGGTGTGTCATTGGAGGAAGCCATCTGACTTCTCAGGGTCTGCACACCTGCTTCTATATCAAGGGGTTCCAGGCATTACAGTGCTCCATGTGCTATCCATAGGGATTTTGGGGGATCATGTTGGCCCCCATTTGAGCGCAGGGAACTAAAGCTGACAGAATCTGGTGTTAGATTGTGTTTATACCCATTTGTTCTTGGCACTCAAAGCAAATATCCAGTTGAGAGCTTTGGTTCTGTTGGAGTCATGCACATGAATGAATGAATGAATGAATGAGTCCAATCGTTTCTCACTTTTTCTACAATTACCAGCTGGGCTTTTGAAATAGTCTCTATCCAAAATGAATGGGAGAAGGCTTCCATTGCGACAGCTCGGAGGAACTGCCTGTGTGAGATGGCCGTAAATGCTGTTTGGAATTGAACTGAAAATGTGCTGAACTGGGGACTGACTCAAATGTTGGAGCCCCAGCACTTGAACTGTGTTCAAGGACAGAGCTGAAATTAAAAAACAAAACAAAAAATGTAGAAGGCAGCTGCAGAAGAGAGAAGACACGAGGCTGCGGGCATCAGCTGGTGGCAGCTTGTCCTACTCCACTCAGCTTAGAGGCTCTGCTGTCCCAGTAGGTGGCTGCACCGGGAACAGGTGAGAGTCTGCTTGAGTGGCCAGAGCCTGTAGGTGGTCTGCTGTGTCATTGCTGTCAGTCAGCAGACACCCCACCAACTGGAATGAAAATTTCATCTTCTCTCAAGTCATTGTTTTTGTGAACAGTATCAAGCCATGCACATCCTCAAAACCAGGGCGCAGCAAACCTAATTTAATTGTGTTTAGCCTGAAATGCCTATGGCATCTCCTAACAACAGGGGACTTCTGATGTGTTTCCATGTCATTTGTGGTTTTGTCCTATTCATTCACTTGTTAATTCATTCAACAAATACTTTCTGAGCACTCCCTGTGTGCACAGGAGCACTCTGCATGTCAGGAATCCATCAGTGCACAAACCAGACAAAGATGGATGCTCTCCTATGAATTAAATTCCACTGATTTGCATAATTAAACGGAAAGAGCACTAGCTTTGGGGCCTGCTAGCTCTGGTCATTGAAGCTAATCCCCAAACTTGTAAGCTATGTGACGTAGCCTACTTCAGCTTCATATATCACAAATATAGATCATAATTCTAGATCTCAGAAGTCATGCAAGGCATGGAAGAAATAACAGCATGAGCAATGCCCAGCGCTCGGAAGGTACAAACCAGTGCTGACTTCGTCTCCATTTTCCCTGGCTGCATTCTTTACAACCTACTCACAAGACGTGACCCTGCCCTCTGCTGCCATGGTTCTGAGCCTCTTCCTGTGCCCGATGCCCTGTACAATCTGTCCATCATGTCCCCAGGATCCTATTTGTGCTACAACTGGTTAGAAGCTGGGTGGAAAGCAAGGGTGGCCACATGGATAGAATGGTAAGTTCCTGGTTCCCAGTTTGATGGTATTAGGAAGCCAGCTTGGGGGAGATAAGAGCTTAAGAGAAGTCACAGTGGTAAGGTCCTCAGGAAGGGACTCCTGTCCTTGTAAGAGAAGGGATAGCTCCATCTTCTCCATCCTGTGAGGGAGCATGCAGAGCCATGCACCTTAGCAACCCAGGAAGGGAGTGTCCCCAGATACCATCTTCTGGCAATTAGATCCTGGACTTCCCAGCCTCCACAGACGTGAGAGACATGTGTATTGATTATGCCACTCTGTCTCTGATGTTTTGTTCTGGCAATCTGTGCTAAGATGGTGGGCTTGATGTCAACTGGTAATAAATGAGGAGCCCACTACAGCTGGCATGCCTTGTTTAGTCATGTGAACACAGTACATATCCCTAGGAGTAATTGCAACAGGGATTCTTGAAACCTTCTGTCTCTCTGGAGACAGTAGGAGGAGCTTCAGGCCTAAAGGACATACTGCAGACCACAGACTCTCTTCTTAGTGCCCGGTGCCACAGCCGGCCCCTTTTGTGGGATCACACTGTAATTTATTGTCTTTAATGGCACAAGAAATTCAGATGTGCTTCCAAAACACTGTTTATAATTAGTTGAATCCAATATCCTTCCAACTATTTGGAAAACTTTTCTTTTCCTTTTTTTAAGCCTTTCCCTATTTTTTCTATCTTAATATTTCTGTCTAAATTAAACCAAACTAAACTAAACGGAGACTAATAATGGCCAAGCCATTTGCTCATAACTTCCGATGGGATCAGTGGAGGAGGGAATAGAGTCAGGCTGTGTAGTTTTCCCGTAAGTAGCAGAGGAAGAAAACAATTCAATATGTTTTAAGTTTTATATTTTGAATAATATCTTACTGTGCCATATGTAATACTGGAATATTATATATATTAATGACCAAAGATAAAAGTAAACAAAAGAAGAAAATAGGATTATTTCTATGACTTTTTATAAGTACAATAGTTTTGATAAACATGGGATTATCCTTTTTTTATTTTTGCTTTTTATTAGTTCCTTGAAATTTTGGTGGGATCTATTTCAGACAGATCCACCCTCCCTGCTACTGTCTTCCAGATCTAGCCCTTTCCCCTCTACACCCAACTTTGTGTCCTCAGTTTAAAAAAAAAAAAAAAAAAACAAAGCAAAGCAAACTGCCAAATCTAATTTATGCTGCCCGTAGATTCCTGAGTGTGTGGTCATCCCTGGGGTGAGGTTGATCTGCCAGTGATAAATTCCTAAGGAAAACCAATTCTGCCTCCCAGCAGCTATTTAACAAAACTCCTCAGCTAAGGTGGGGCTTTGTGCCCCATCCTTTCCATGATAGGGTTTTGTCTGGTTTGAGCTTGCGCTGGTCTCATGCACGATGTCAACACTGGCATGAGTTCACGTGTGCAGTTGTCTTGCTGTGTCCCCCAGATGTGTTTTTCTTGTAGTTACCCCTGAGGGGAGAACACACTTCTATACTCTGCTCCGTGGACGTAACATTAAACTGACTGCTGGTGACTGACTGCCATAGCCATGGATGAATTCATCTCTCCAGAGAAGCGTTGGCTGAGGTAGACAATGGCTCAAGTCGAGACCCACAACTGATCAGAGTGCAGTGAGAGACTGCAGAGTCCTCAACCCTAGATGAGACACCTGTGAGCATGGCACAATTTTTTCTGAGTCGTTCCCTGTCATTATTTTATGAAACGCCATTCTGCCATTCTAATTGACTCATCTGTTCCATTGTGTGGCTATGCTGTAATTTAATCAGCTTCTTCCTCCAGATCTTGTATTTTTTTTCTCACACCTTTTTGGCTGCCACTATCAATGCCACAGTGAAGCTGTATCTGTGTAAGCCACAGATCTCGCTCACGTATGTTTATTGTTTAATAATTTTCTAAAGATAAGATGGTGGGTCTCAAGTTACAACAAAATTTTATTAATTTATACAAGATTAATGGGAATCTTTTAAATGTCTACTATTTTTAGGTAATAATAATTATTGGAGTAAAGTCATTAGAACAAGGCATGAGATTTGCATCCTTCCAGAGCTTAGTCTCACAGAGTTGCTCACTGTATGTCCCTACGACAGGGCACACATGTGTTCGTCTAGGAGAAGCCTTTCACATCCCAGCGTGGGCTGACCCTTCCCAAGTTCTATAAATTTTCATAGAGTTGCATTTTAATTGAGAAGTATAAGTTTTCCTAATGTCTCAATATTGTGTTTTATAATATGCCTTACAGAAATTTATATTTTATTTCATTTTATGACACTTGAGACAGAAAATAACCCAGGGCCCCCCTACATGTGAAGGCAAGCACTCAGCCACCTATACGCCTGTATACCCTGAAAATTTTAAGATTTTTGTTTTCATCTTTAAGTGTGTGTGTGTGTGTGTGTGTGTGTGTGTGTGTGTGTGTGTAGACCACACATGTGAGTGAAGGTGTCAGCAGAGGTCAGAAGAAAGCATTGGCTACCCTGGAGCAAAGGTTATATGTCATGTTTGTGAGCTACCCAGTGCGGGTGCTGGGAACTGAACCTGGGTCCTCTGGAAGACACAAGTGCTCTTAACTGCTGAGCCACCTTTCCAGCCCCCACCCTCCCTCCCTGAGTCTGAAGCAGAGCTTTGCCACGGCTGCTTACAAAGTGATGCCTATTTACTACAGTTCTTGAAAGTGGGCATGAAAGTCTCAAAACCGATGAGTTAGTGTGTTTACACCTCAACTTAAAACTCCCATGTTCCTGTTTTAGCACCTCTGGGTGTGGAACGACCTGAACTTGGATGTTCTGTTTGAATGTCACTGGGCATTTGTGCCCAAACAAGTTACTGTCTGAAATGACTCAGATGGAAATGACAAGGGTCAAGGGACTGCACGGGACAACTTTGACACACCTGCTCTCCACTTTTCTTTCCTCCTTTGGCATTTTCCAAAGAGAAAGGAATCTTCAGAAAGAACAAAATACGTGAGTACTCAGATAGAAATTATTCTAAATCATTAACAACAACAACAACAAAAAATATCTATCTTCTCTCAACACAAAGAGATCCCAAAAATGTCATCCTCAGATTTGCACCAGAGAAAATCTGAACCATTGAAAATCAAGCATTAACCACGGTCACAAGATTGTCATCTCATCCTGACAGCTAAAATTACACAGGGACAGTCTGAAATACTGCTGTGGTTTTTTATAACTAGTAAAATAGCTTCATTTTACTCCACAAAGAAACAGGCTCCTTTGAACAATGAACAATATTAGATCTGCAGCTACCCTAGCCCTGCAAACTCTGCTGTAAGGTCAGTATTTCCTCCAGCTCTGCCCCAGCACAGTCCCAGGGCCCCTGTTGTCAGATAGCCCCAAGGTCCAGGGTCTGCGTTCTCTCTTCTGCTCTCTCATTTCTCCTGGACATTTTCTGATTCCCACTCATGCTAATTTTAGTTATGGACTAAGAGTCCATAACTAAGTTCAAGACAGCCTCCTGGGCAGGCGACTCTATGCCTAGAGAAGGCTGTGCAACACTTTCACTGCTGCTGGTGTTGATGATGCTTTTAAGGAAGTCGTGGACAAGAAGAAGTGGCATTGGAATGACAAGGTGTGGAAGCAGAAACCTTAGCATCAGAGGTGAGAACAGCCAGGGAGGGAAAGCAAGACTCTGCAAGTTCATCTCATTTGGGAGAAGGAGGCCAGCCCTCCTGGCGGTCTCTGTGCTGTGTCCTCAGCTCAGGAGCCTCCTGACACAAGGAACTGAAAACATTGGTTTCCCTTCCTCCTCATGCTTCTTGGATCTGAGCCAACCATCTCTACAGTGATTCTGAGGTGATGCTCAGCCATAGGGTGGCTAAGTCTGGACCACAAGATTGTGGGTATCAGTGAGACTGAAGACTTCTTGGGGACCTTGCTAAATGGCAGCGTTCCTACCCGAGCTCACTGTTATCATCATCCAGGCAGAGGCTTCCTGATACAGAGGCTCTGGAGGGAGAATGTATCTAAGCTTGGGGCTTGGCTTTGGACACACGATAGGGAAACTGGACTCTTATTTGGTGCCAGGTGAGGGTTTGGAAGAGACTTAGGATTCCATCACAGTTGTTGAGTGATTGGGTCAGTGTTTAAGCATAAGAAGAGGAATGACCATGTGGGTGGGTTGGTGGTAGTGCATGCCTTTAGTCCCAGCACTTGGGAGGCAGAGGCAAACAGATCTCTGTGAGTTCAAGGCCAGCCTGGTCTACAGAGTAAATTCTAGGACAGCCAGGGCTATACAGAGAAACCCTGTCTTGGTGGGTGGGGGAGAACAGGGATACATTGTCCCTATATTCCAAGTCCAGGCAAGGCCATGCCATCATATAGAAAGTAGCTTGGTCCTAAGCTGGCTCCATGTCTCTCACAGTGAACACAATACAACCCCCAGGTAATAGATAGTCAGCAGCAAGCAGACAGGAATGGGTGAGCAGTTTGCTACCTAGAATACCTTCCTTCTTTTGTTTTGTTTTTATTTCTTTGTGAGAATTCCATTAATAAATACTGTGTTTACATTTCTATTCCTCCAAACCCTCCCATGCTCCATCCAAATTCACGACCCCCTTTCCTTTAATTAGCTCGTTGTGTGGGGGTAAGGCATTTCGGGCTAACCACTCAGAACTGGATAGATCTCCCTGTCAGGAGCTGGTCTCTGGAGGAGACTGTGTCTCTCAGCAGTCACTGACTGCCTGTAGATTTTCATCTAGGAGTGAGCCTTGGGAGATTTTCCCCTTCCCGTTGGCATGTCAACCAGCATGGCTATTGTTCAGGTCTCCTTTAGGTGTAAACACTGTTGCTCTTTCACGGGTTCAGGTTCCTTGTCATGTCTAGAGGATGCTCTAGCAGCAGGTTAGGCCTGACCCTCAGGGTTCTACACTCTCTGTTCCTCTGCTGCAGCACTTCCTGAGCCATAGGTTCAAGCCTTGGATTGTAGATGAATAGATTGGGGCAGGCACCCCACAGCTTATTCTGGGCATTTTGACCCACTGTGGATTTCTGTAACACTTTCTGTCTGCTACAAAAAGAAGCTTCTTTGACCAGGGGTTAGGAGCTATACTTACCAGTGGGAATAGGGAAAAGTATTGAGTACACAGTTAGAAGTTATATTGGTTTAGAATTCTTATCGCAAAAGAGAGTCTGAGAGCTAAGGGACAATATGTGAATTGCAGAATAAAGAATTACTTTGTTTCTGAATTTCCCCGCCCTTCTGAGAAGGTAAGAAGTTCCCATTACCTGGAGGATAAAGTCCAGACTCCCCAGCTCAGTAAATCGAAGTACTTAATTGTCAGGCACCACCTACCTGCTCAGCTGTCTGGCAGCCCCAAATCCTGAGCCCTCCTCATGTGCCTTCTGCTCTACTCCAGCCCACTGTATGATGTCCCCTGAACACATGCTCCTGGAGAACATATATTGACCCTTCCAGTTCCCCTACCCATTCTGTACTCCCCTTTGAACCCTGCTCCAGAGACAACTGTAACCATTGCTCAAATTCTGGTGCTTTTCCCTGACAGAGAGATTTATCCAGTTCCAAATGGTCAGTCCTAAGCACCTCCACTCACCCACCCAAAATCGTTGCCTCCGATTCGAGAGATTTGAGGCAGCCTCACTAATGACTTCAGTGCTCCCTAATGTTCCCCGACCCAGAAACACAAACCCACGCTATTGGCTCCCAGAGCAGACTGCTGGGTTTGTTGTTTTTCACTGACACATTGGTGGTAAGATCACATGGTTTGGAGTTGAGTAATGCTGACTGTATATTTTCTGGGCATTTTAAATGTAAATGACCCAAACCATCAGGTTTCTTTGAGTAGACTCAGGAACAGATAGTCACAGAGCTGACAATTGCCTTTGGAACAAAGAAAGACCATACAGAGAAAGTCCAGTGTTACTCATCGGAACAGTTTGTAGCTCTCCCGGTTGCCGTGAAGGTCCTTGAGGGTGAGCTTGCCCTGGCCTCTACCTGGCACCTGATGACAGCTGTCACCTTCCCTGAGAAGCTGGGCTTCAGAGGGACAGACCAGTCAGTCAGGACCACACATAAATGCCTTTATTATTTAATTTTCAAGATTCTTTTTTTTCTTTTGCTTTTTTTTGTTTGTTTGTTTCTAGACAGTGTCTTCTTATAAAGCTCTGGCTGTCTTGGAATTCACTATGTAGAATAGGCTGCCCTCAGTGTAGACCAGGCTGCCCTCAAACTCAAAAAGATCCACCTGCTTCTGCCTCCCAAGTGCTGGTATTAAAGGCATATACCACCATGATGACAAGATTTTTATTCTCAACGTGAACTCATACATTTTAATAGTTCTAAATTTGTAGTACTGTTTGGAGTACAACCAATTTAAATTTATGCCTGGCTAGCTTACAAACAAATGAGACTCATATTATGGTCATTTTCTTGCTTTAGCAGTTACTTGGGCTAGCCCCTAATCTACTCTTCTAACTGTTAGCCTGCCTAGCTCCCCAGCAGTGGACCCTGGATACTTGCTGTTTCTCCTGGCCACGTGCTCTTGGTCCCTCTCCTCTCATGGCGGCTTCCTTTCGCCTCCTTCCTCCTCCTCTCGCTTCTCCACCTCCAACCAGACAACTCAAAATCCACCTGCCTCTAATCCCTCCAGTAACTGGCTGTAGCTAATTTTATTTAACCAATAATTTTAAATTAAGGACTAATGTTTGCACACAAACATCTTATAAATGTGAGAATTCACTTGTGGGCTTGGAACTTGAGATACAGAATTTAGCATTACTGTACACAGCAATGGACCAGACCTCAACAATTGTTTTTGTGCATCTGATCATTTATATGAACCTATTAAAGATTTGAACAAAATAGCATTGCTCAGTTATTCCAGAATTAGCTGGGTGTCTTATATAGTAACTTTTGCAGCTCTGTGTAGAAATGAAGAGGCTTGTATCATTCCCATGGTCACAGTTTCTAGCATGGGCTTGCTTGTCCCCAGGAGACCAGTAAACCATTGTAGTAGCATCCTGAGAATTCAACAGCCTAACCTACCTTCACCTCAAGAAACTGTAGGGTAAATGCCCACTTAAGGAAAACTAAAGACAAACCAAGACTATTCATTAAATTGGAGATCGTTTTATGCATCGATTTGTATCTTGGCACAGATCATTCACTTGGATATTGATTGAAACCTTCTGTCTGTCCAGAACTGTCCTGGATGTCAACATACGGACATGACTTCTCCAGTCTCATGACAACACTTGCCTGACACTTGTTCTCAGGCGTGTGGGGCTCTGAGACAGGCAGAAATAAGGATGTCTGCTCATGGAGGTGAGGGAGGTCTTAGGGAACCTCACAATAAATTTCTACCAGGCATGCAGTCTCACCGGAAGGGGAGGAGGTGCAAACACTTGCCAACAGTGGTAGACAGAGGGCATGCATCTCCAGGGAACCCCCCAAACATGTCATTTGGGTGAGAGAGGGTGAAGACATGTCAGGAAAGTCAGATAATGCTGAAGTGGATAATGGAGCTGAAAGGTTTGTCATGACAGAGAGCATCAGGAAGTGAGATGTTCGTGGTTCACATCTCCCTGAGCACACAGGCTCATATCCACACACTGGGCAAACACTGGCCAGTGAGAGAGACAAGGAGGCTTTGGCCGTGCTGTTGCGGATGTAAAATAATCCCACGGCAAACTGGCTGATTTGATCATTTTCTCCTCATGCTAATGTACCTGTCACACGCCCCGCCTCGCAGGAAGGGAACCCCTGACACACTTCAAAAGGGTAGCTTCCCCCAGTTCTCCTTGAGCACGTAGTTCAGAGACTAATGTGCTTCTAATTGCCAGAGGCATCTTTGTTCTTTTGACAGGGGCTTTCTCCAGCCCTTTGTGCCAGCATCTCAGTCAGCTTGACACGTCCTGTCAGCTCTGGGTTTGCCCTGATGGGCTTCTTTAGCACCGGGCTGCTGCTTTTTATCTGAAAGAGCGGGCTGCTAGAATTCAATAGATTATTTATTAAACAGCCAGCCCTGCCTTGAGAGATTTTTTTCTCCCTTTGAGTGTTTAATAACGACTCTTCTCTCGGATGCTCTCTGCATAAAAGAAGTTAGAGCACTGAAACACTTCAGCCATTTTAAAATAATACACTTTAGAATTCTTGATTTGAGATAAAGTAGACTTTTATTAACAAAGGGAAAAAATCTCATTTTCTCAGTGTTTTCCTCTTGGGAAGTCAAAACCAAGACTTGGGGGCCGTGTCTGGGCCATCGTCAACCCAGGTGACACTAACATAGAGTTCACTGTCCTGCTCATGAAACCCAAAGGTGTGTCTGTCTTCTGACCCCAACAAAAGCAAGAGAGACCAAGGGAAGGGTTCTGTATGAATAATATCTCTCTTCAGCATGCCTGTTGAGCGATTCTTGGGTCAATGAGCAGACATACAGATGCGGTTTCTCCATAATGTTAACTGGCATGTTTTGAATGTGGGGACAGTGTGAAGGCCTTGCAGGTGACATCAGGACTAACAGCTCTACTGTGCCAGATATAACTCTGCTTTATTTGACAGGTGAGCACAGGGTTGAGTCACTTGCCCCAGGTTAAACAGCTTCAGCCCCCAAGTGACAGCATCACACACACACACACACACACACACACACCACACAACACCACACATACACCACACTTTTACACACACACACACCACACACATACACACACACACACACATACACCACACACACACAAACACACACCACACACACACCACACTTTTACACACACATACACACCACACATACACCACACTTTTACACACACATATACACACCACACACACATACACCACACTTTTACACACACACACACATACACCACACACACATACACACACCACACACACACCACACTTTTACACACACATATACACCACACACACCACACTTTTACACACACATATACACACCACACACACATACACCACACTTTTACACACACACACACACATACACCACACACACATACACACACCACACACACACCACACTTTTACACACACATACACACCACACATACACCACACTTTTACACACACATATACACACCACACACACATACACACACCACACTTTTACACACACATACACCACACTTTTACACACACATACACCACAATTTTTACACACACACCACCACACATACACCACACTTTTACACACACACACACACACACACCCCGCTCTGTCTTCAGTGTACAGATTCCTAGCCAGTGACTGCCTTGCTCTACACTCTAAGACATACTTTCTAGTCTAAAGAGAATGTAGGCGGGCTTAGTGATTAAGGATGTAGAGGTTCCTAGCCAGTGACCACCTTGCGCTGGACGCTCTGACAGAAAATGGGCCTTCTAAAGAGAACATGGGTGTGGTTTGGCTCATAAAGGATGTGGAAAGTGAGTAACATCCTGGCTGAACAGACAAGGTCACAGCCACATCAAGGACACCTTGGAAATGGCAAGGCTGTCCACAGGTCGGTTCTGGTGTGAGGAAGGATATTGGCGGTGTGGGTAAACGCATCCACTGAAGCTTTCAAAGCCAGGATGTTGCGCCTCCTACAGGGACCAGGGAACCCACCTCCTCCTTACCTGTGTTGTTTACTGTGAACACAGTTTCCTGGCTGCTGGGGATCCATCAGAGTGTGGAGCCCACCCATCCCAGATTTGCTGTACATCTGTCTGTCATTTCTTATTCCCCTTCATCCTAGTCAGGTCAATCAATCCCAAAGCCACACTGTTCTCTCAGCACAAAGGTTTGGGTTCCTAGCAGCAATGAACACCCCCTGTAAACTGCCCCATGCTATAGAAAGCATTATATAATGCTATAATCAAAGCATTGATGCAGAGGTGCCAGGGTTAAAAATAATGAAGGGTGGAGACTGTGAGGTCATTAGAGGTAGCCATTGGGGTCACCAGTCTGCGTCTGTATTGGGTATGATCTATTGTAATCTGCCATAAAATTAGCCCTTTCTTGATTGCAAGAAATTGTGCCTGCTAACTCATAATGGAGAAAACCAGAAAGATATTTAGGAATAAGTCCTACTAGGAAATAACAGCTTGTTGAGAATTATAGCTTTTGTAAAAAAGAAAAGGAAAAAAAAAAAAAACAGAGTTAAGTCATTGTACTTTTTCAAGCCTTCTCCTTCCAAAAATAGAGTGCCTGCCTTTCTAAAGATAAACACTTTCAATATCTGGATTAAAATGGATAAAGCTTCTAATTATCTGCAGTCAACATCTGAATGTGATTTGTTTTTAAAGAAGAAAAGGATTCTGTTTAGACAAAGTTACATTTTATAAACTTTTGTGGAATACCCACCCACCCCCAGCTTCATTGATATGTAATTGACAAATATTGATTGTGTAGTGAGATAGTCTAGTTAGCTAAAACCTTTATCACATAGTAGCTGTGGGGTGTGGGTGTGTGTGTGTGTGTGTGTGTGTGTGTGTGACACTCCCAGGTCAACTCTCCCAGCAAATTTCATGCAAATAGTAGGTTAAATAGAGTCTGAAATAGACTTCCCTTGAAGGACTTCCACCACTGACCCAGCAAACAGAACAACTGTTCACACAGCAGACAGTCAGCACATGGAGTAAGGAACGGACCAGCATCTTGTTTAGCATCAAAAGAAGAAAGGAGACACTGAGGGCAAGGAAAGTCTACAGCCCCGCCCTCCCCGGACCTGGAGCATCTCTAGCAGGAGGTGACTGGGAACCACGTCCAGGCCACCACTGCCACAGTGAAGGCCAGTGTGGGGCAGGCTCCATGACCCTTCCTGCCAGGTCTGCATTCAGTAACTGCCCTTCTCTCAGTAGGCTGGATGCTCCACTTGCTGCAGAGTCAAGAGCAGACAAGGGAAGCTTGTGCAAGGTTGTCATGGAGCCCAGAGGTAGGCTTCTCCTGGGTCGATCAGCACCCAGTAGAGCCTGAGGACCACATGCTCAGGCCAGAGTTCAACAGGAGCCTCTGGACCAGCTCAGTGTTAGTCAGAGTCCTATTCTCTGCTTTCAGTTCTTTGAGGTCACCCTCTTTACTTCCATTCCAACAGGCATTAGGGGCTGGGAATGGCCGAAGGAAGATCCCAGACTCAAATAGTATGCAAAGGCAAAGGGTGTTTATTCTGCAGAAATTACCAGCATGCAGGGGTCAACCATTTATCAAAACAGTGATGACATGAGCGGCTTGCAGGGCTAGGAGAATTTTCCAGAAGAATTAGGTAACCTCTAATGATTGGTACGGGCAGAGCAGTGATATTAGTACAGTTCTGATAGGCTACTAAGTTAGTTTCATTTTATTTGGTAAGACTTTGAAGAATTTTGGAAACCAGCTTAGTTCTGGCCTTGTTATCTCCTCCGGCCAGGTGTCCAGAGGACTGTCTCAGCTCTGGAGCCATCCTCCCTAGATGAAGGTGGGTCCTAATCAATGACCCATTGTCAGTGGCTTCCTCTGATGAGCCCAGATTGCTTCCCAGGGTTTTCTGACCTCTCATAGGAAGAGGTCTGGGGATACACTAGCTTCTTCCTGAGGCTCTGCAGCCCCTATAACTGAGCACTGGGCTCTACCAGGTTCAGCACCAGGAAGCATCCTCTGGATGATGACTCAGTACTCAGGGCCACACTCAGTATTGCTGGACGATGTGCTAGCTCTATGTTTAGGTTATTGAGGACTTCATGCTGCCTCCCACAGTGCCAGTGCCAGTTTATATCCCTCAACATCGTCAAGGTCCTGGATCTCCACATTTTACCACCACTTAGTAGCTCAGCCTGTGGCAATATCTGTCCTCACCGGTGTAAGGTGATAATCCGTTGTGGTTTTGAGCCCATTTTTATGAAGCTGTTGTCCTGTGTGTCTTCTGAGAAATGTAAATAGCTATTCAGTCGAATTGCCCATTTGATAAAGGGTTTTTTCATTAATATATTTATTTATTCACTTCATATTCTGACAGCACCTCATCCCTCTTCTCCTCCCAGTCCTACCTTTACAAATCTCTCCCCCCATTGTCCATTCCCCTTCTCCTCACAGAAGGGGAAGCCCCCCTCCCTGTGCCGCCATAGGTACCTGTTGAGGACCGAACTGCCCCACGCTTTGGGGCTACTATGTTGCTGTCCACACTGCCCCACACTTTGGGGCTAAGTGCTCTGGTCAAGAGAGAGAGTGGGGATGGAGGGGCAAGAGACACGAAGAATGGAGACAAGACAGGGTGTGTGGTCAAGTCTCCTTTACTGTCTCCTATTCACTCATATTGACCTCTCCTATTGACCCTATTACAAGGAAATCCTGGGTATTTATAAGCACAAGCAGGAGAACACAGGTGAAGACACTTTACCACCATGTGTACCATGCAGCTGGGATCGCTAAATGGCAAAACAAGCTATGTGGGATAAACAAGGTGTTTGTCAGAGTGTGCTTCAGCTGTTGTAGGCTGTTGAAAAACAAGTCTCTATCAGAGTATATGGTTCAAGATGGCTGCAAAGTTGATAGCTGCCTTCTAGCTGCTTTCTAGCTGCTTTCTGCTTAAAGTCGGCTCCCAACAGGTACCAACCCACCTGAGGCATCAAGTCACAGCCGGACTAAGCACATCCTCTTCCACTGAGCTCTGACCAGGTGGTCCAACTAGGGGAAAGGGATCCAAAGGCAGGCAACAGAGTCAGAGTCAGCCCCTGCTCCAAATGTTAGGGGATCCACATGAAGACCAAGCTGCACATCTACTACAAATGTGTAGGGGGCCTAGGTCTCATGCTGACATGCTCTTTGGGTGGTGGTTCAGTCTCTGTGAACCCCCATGGGCTCAGGTTTGTTGACTCTGTAAATCTTCTTGTGTTGTCTCTGACACTTCAGGCTCCTTCATTCCCTTCCCCACTCTTCCAAAAGATTCCTCTGCCTCCATCCACTGTGGGATGAAGCCTTTCAGGAGACAGTTATGCTAGGCTCCTGTCTGCAAGCATAGCAGAGTATCATTAATAGTGTCAGCAGTTGGCTCTCTCCTGTGGGATGGGTCTCAAGTTGGGCCGGTCATTGGTTAGCTGTTCCCTCAGCCTCTAATGGCCACATGATAATTCGATCTATTAATGGGGTGCTGTGTGATGATTGGACTGTGCACATATAGTGTCATGACAAGATTAGAAAAATGACAACTCCCCTCACCTTAAACAGCTATCTGTCCTTTTCCCACTTTAAATCTATTACTTCATGTTTCAGATATTGAGTTGTAATTCCTGATAAACGTTGGATATCAACCTGTTATTAGATCATTGTTCAAATACAGCACGCTCTGGCTGTTAGAGGCCAGGTGATTTTAATCTTTGCATCATCATGTATCGATTTTAGGTGACAAAAATAACACGTCTCTTTCAGTCCTGCATGTAGCCTACCTGCCTGCTTTTGCTGTGCTCTATTTACCAATTCTGTGTTGGTTTATTGCACAAATAGAAGGCACGTTAGACAGATCACTAGCTGATGTGTAAGATATCTGGGTTGTTTTTGTTGTTTTGAGACAGTGTCTGTCTGTGTTGGTCTTGCACTTGCTGTATAGCCTAGGCTAGCCTCAAATGGGCATAGTAAAATTAATCCTGTCTTCTGGGCTTGCAGGCATGCATGCATGCATGCACCCCCATTCCTGGCTACATGCACATTCTGACTTTCATCAAGTTCCTGCTGTTGCTTCTTAAAAGTATCATGCCTTCCCCTGACTCAAAGCCTCTACACCTTTGCCCTCTCTGGACTGCTCAGCTCAGATATTTGTATGAAAACACCTTGTTCAACGTTAGGCATCCTATAAACACTGGTGGTTCAGCACCTGTTATTCTTCCCGTTACGGTTTGCTTTTCTCTGTAGTGTTTCTGTAACTTTGGAAGATTCCGTTTGCTTCTTTGCTCATCAGTGTCCCTTCACTGATGTTAGCTTCATGGTTTAAAACGTGCTGGGCTCTTTAGTCCCCATTGTGTGGCAAGTATGCAGAGCTAGACCGAGACCACAGTGACCACTTGGTCAAACTTGACTGAGTAGATTACAAATAAACATCTTATAGAAGGAGAACCCCGACATTCTCACGTCCGAGAATGTATCATCTGCCAAGGGCATTCCCCTTTTTTTTTTTTTTTTTTTTTTTTTTTTTGCAAAGTTTAGTAGATTTTATTTGTTTATAGATTTTCATTTTCACTTGTTTCTTTCTGTTACTGATTTCCTTTGCTATTTCAGTCCTGCCCATCCATTTCAAGTAATAGCTAAGCTACAAGTAAAGATGGTAGACAATGAAAGTCAGAATCATCTGTCTGTCTGCCTGTCTGTCTGTCTATCTATCTATCTATCTATCTATCTATCTATCTATCTAAGAGAGCCATGAAGTTAGAGCTTCAAAATGCTAGGCCAATTCTTTATCACTAAACCCTATCCAGAATCCTATTTGTTTAGTTTTTCTTTTTTTTTTTATATTTTATTTACATTTAAGATGCCATCCCCTTTCCACATTTCCTCTCCCTAGAACACCCCTGTCCCATGCCCCCCCCTTCCTTTTTGCTTTTATACAATTTTTTAAAAATGTTAATCAAAGGATTTATAAGTTTGGTAATGCTCAATCAGAAGCGTAACCCAATACCCAACCTAGATATAAAAACTATCTTTGACTGGTGGAGACATGTGAACATCTGCCTCCATGCCCCCTCTCTCTTTCTCTCTCTCATCACCTAGCTTCTACTCTTCTTCATCTTCTCTCTGCCAAGGGCATTCCTGGTGTCTACTGTATCCAGACTTCCAATATAAATTTGTGGATTAGGTAGGTGAACCAGTGAGCATCATAAAAACCACAGGGAAGCTTATTGGGTCTTTAAAGGAGGAAAAGAGGAAAGGAAGGGAGAGTCAGCAAGCATGGGTGTATCAGAGCTCGCTCACATCTCACACAGGTTTGACGGCAAGTCTATGTAGTTTATTACATTAAAGCTACAACAACATCAGATGCAATTTGCAATTCTGCTCAGAAGATAAGGATCAAATTGTGGTGAATATAGTTCATCTTATCGCCTCGGGTCAACTTCAGTTGGCTGGTTTTTTGTTTTTTTTTTTTTTTTGTTTTTTGTTTTTTGGTTTTTTTTTTTTTTCACTTCAGCACTGGTCACACTGATGAGGGTGTTTGACCATATGGTTCCTGAGTCTGGGTTATTCTAATCACATCTCCCAGCTGTAGATATATTGGATTCATATATAATCCAGCAACCATTTACTGAACATGGAAAATAAAATTACAGTTGCCATATCCATCCCTTGTAGATTCAGGGACAAAACAGACACATCAGTCAAGCGTTGAACCAATTATCACCCAGGAGGGTGCAGGGAGGCAAAAGGTAAGGGGGGTTTTAAGGAGGGGCTAGACCTGACGTTGAAAGTGCCTGTTTATTGCAGAAACAGGAAATGCTCAATGTTATTCTCTGCTGCTCAGAGGCAGAGCTGAACACAGAAGACAACAGTGCCTGTTAATGAGGCGTCTGCCCGCCAGCCACAGGCAAGCTCCAGATGCAGAAGTGAGGAGACACAGTCAGTTGCTAACCAAAATTGGCTTTCAGTATTTCAGGGTACATCTTGAACATGAAGGAGATTAAGCTAAGCTTTGGAATTTGGAACCTGGACATGTTTAAATAAAGCATTCATGTGTAGGACCAAGCCCAGGATCTGAACATGAAGGTTCAAGAACAGGGCGAAGCCATGTTGGTAAGATCTTAAGTTTACCCAGCAAATGCCCATTTAGGAGAAAGATTTTTGACATTGGCCTAGGAAAATAGATGGCTAGAGTTTGTGGTTTGGTATTTGCTGTAAGAGTTCATGGGGATGCCAGCTGGTCCATGTTTAATGTAGGATGCCATTTCTTATTTCATTGATGGCAAGCTTGGGTGTATGATTCTTACTGACCCATGGACCCAATGGAACGTGACATATGACTGGCAGCAGGACTGTGGCCCATATTTATGGCTAAACGTAAGCCAGTGAGGTGATATGTGTTTTGGCATGACACTCATACTGGGAGCCTTTACCACGAAGCTCTCCATATGTATCTGTCTACTTGCATATGAATGGAATAGAGAAAATTCCATTTTCAGTGGCCAGGTACATGTCTTAGCCAACCACAGAGTTCCAGGAACCCAACTGTTCCTTCTATAGTGCTCATCAGAATTACCAGGCTCTGGGCTTGCACATGACCAAGCTTTACCACATGTTAATACTGCTTCTGAATCTCTGGATATGGGCTTTATGCTCACTCTGTCATAGATTCCCCCATGCCATTTTATACAACCATTGGCTAAGTGTCTTACCTAAAATTAAAATGCAAAAACAGACGGGGTGAGAAACTAGGAAGCTGTTTGTTTGAAAGCCAGAGATTGGATCCTGTCTCTGTACCTCCCCAACCTGAAGCCTGTACTCCTTAGATCTGCCCAGTTCTACAGTTGTATTTCTCCTGTCTTCATTGGATGACAGCCACCCTACTGTGGCTACCTCACAACTCAGATTGCTCTGAAAACGGAATTCGTTTGTGCAAATGGAAACATTGTTACGGACAGTGTGTGCTGGGAGGTGGGCTTAGTCCCTCGTGACATCGGATTGGACTGAGCTGAAATAATTCAACCGGAGCCTAGGAGAGCAGGCTTGGTCTTATCAATGCTAATTTCATTTGGCCCTTTTAATAAACAATTAGCAAACGTTTTAGGGATTACTCAAGTCTAGAGCTGGCTTAATGTCTAAGCTGCTGAGCAGGGAGAGCAAGCATATTCTTGATACTTCTTGAAAACATGAATTTCTTACAGAAGCCAGGAAGAAAGAAGTTATTAGACACTCAGTAGAGGATTCATGAAGACTCCTCACCTCTCTCCTGTGCCTGGGAAGACAGGGCATTTCCTGAGTGCTCACTGGTGCCTGGCGCGGTGCCGAGCACGCTGATGACAATCATCTCCTGAGAGAGGACTTTTCAGCCCACTCTCCCATGCAGAGTGGAAGCAGAGAGCTACAGTGTTGTTTTGTCCAAGTACCTCATCTCATCAGTGAGGGGGGCGGGCTGTGACCCAGGCTCCTTCCCACATCCAGCACCCTTGCCTAGGACTCTGTATTAAGCAGATGTCATTGTCATCTCTGGCTCTTGGGTGTTGGAGATGAAAACAACCAGCATTCGTCACTTTTGTTTTTAAATGATATTATTTATTTCATTTTATAAATTCTGTTATTAAAAAAAAAAACTCACAAATAAAAATATCACTTCTACAGCCAGAAAAACAGCCACACTGTTTGAGCTTCATCACCCCGAAATCTAGCCATTCTACCTAAGAGAGGCAGAAAATTGGGGAAAAAAAAAGAAAAAAGAAAAAAAAAACCCCAAGTCCTTTGCTATTTGCCACCTTCTGACTTCACATTGAAAACCATCACTACCACCTCGCTGCAGAGACCCATGATTGTAGCACAGCTGTGCTTAGACGCCAGCTGAAGGGGTGGAAAGAAATAGAGTTTCGAGCTTCCAGGTTTGCTAATGTCACTGGGATCTAGTTACAAATCTAAGGATGAGGACAGAGAAGCACATTCACCGCTGCCAAGTCTTTCTTGTAATTATGAGGCTTTTTAAAAACGGCCACGCTGTGCCTCTTAAAATGCCACCCTTGATTTGCTCATCACTATAACCCAAAATAATTCCTGGAGGGAGGCACGCCAGAGGAAACTGTCTACAGTCATTAGCACCCGCCCCCGCTCCATAGTTTACAATCTCAGTGTGCTGAGTCATGGTTCACGGTGCTGAGTCATGGTTGTGTACCTGAAGATCGGACTGACCGGCTGGGATGCTGTGTACCTAATGTGTATCTGGGGGAAGGAGGCCAGGTTAGAATCCAGACTTCCCTCAAACTAACCGCTACAGTGTAACTAATGAACCGTAATCCTGCCTCCCCGTGGGTCTGATGGGTTTGGGGTTTGTTACACCATCTTCCCATCAAATCTCAGTGTTTGAAGTCAAGCAAAGCAAAGCTGATTCACAGCCCAGGCTGCTGAGTGGAGAACAGCACATTGTCAGAACAAATGAGTGGGTGTGGAGGCCTGACATGGACATTGTCTTGGTGTTCTTTCTCCTCACCTCTTCTTCCCCTCCCCCCTTCTATCTGACCCTTTCTTTCTCCTTTACCCTAACTTTTCCAGCAAAGGAGAAGAGGCATGGTTTGGGGAGAAGTGGGAGGGTAATATGGTAGAGACCAAACACAGCTGCAAAAATAAACAGGCCTCTCTGTTAGACTAAGTAATACATGAAAAAGAATCTGGGTTCACTCTGTTACTTTGTAAAAAGGACACCACAGTCTGTTTTCTCCTTTCTGCATTAGTAACTGTGTGGCCACAGTAGAGCATGCTACAGGCATTCCCCAGGCTACCTTAGGAGGTCACAGGGCTCTAGAGTGAAGCCCCTGCCCTGGAAATCTGCATCTGTGAACTCTGACTGCTGTCCCTGGGTGGGTGACCACAAACCCTCCTGGTTTATGTGCTTCTAGCACCTCTAAGCTGATGTCCCAAATCCCTGCACTGATGTCCCAAGTCATGCAAGGGGACAAGCTGGGTCTGTTATAAATTCAGTCCTCAGTTTCAACTGGACCCTTGGTGTGGACAAACAGTGGGCTTTCAATGTGAACAGATCCTGGCTCAGCTAGTTCTTGATGTTTTCAGAACCCCCAGGTTTCTCTTGTATGCTTGTCTTCAGTGATAACTTACTCCCAGAGAGAAGCAGGAGGTCAAGGAGTGGATTTTCTATTTTCCAAGCATCATGGCCTTACCCCTTCCAACCATACTTACACACTGGGGCTTCCCTTCTGAGAACAGTGTGAAGTTAATGGCTTGTGTTCCACCTTCTGTCCTCTGCAAGGCCTGTCACCTGGGGACCCTTGGCAGCAAGTGGCAAGTGAACATGGTCTGGTGTCTTCTACCTCACAAATTATTCTCCCTGAATGTTCTCCAGGTCATTTTGCTTCCCCTTTTGGGGGAGCGGGAGCTTGAGACAAGGTTTCTCTGTTTAGCTCTGGCTATCCTGGGACTCCAGACCAGGCTGGCTTCGAACTCAGAGGTCTACCTACCTCTGCCTCCTGGGTGCTGGGATTAAAGGCACAGCACCACCATACAAGTGATAGCAAGTGACTTTTCTCTACTCATTTAATTAAAGCATTAATATGTAATACAGAGTCTTCTGGTGCACAGTGTAAAACTGTAACACATGTATCCTGCACAGGTGAAGCCAGTGAGTTAACTCTATCATTTCCTTCTCATCCTTCATGGTTGGAACCTTCAGTCTCTTCTCTCTCAGCTCTGTCTCAGTGTGGAGCACTGTGTTTTTTTAAATATATTTCATTTAAATATAAAAATATTTTATTATAAAATATATTAATAATTATAAACTATTTTATTATAAAATAGTTTACTAATATGTATTATAAAATATTATCATAAAATAATTTTAAAATTAAATAAAAATATTTAATACATTTTTAACATAACACCATCACATTATTGCCATCTCTGCTGGCAACTTACCACTTCTGCATTAGTGTGTTCTGGGCAGTGGTTTTTGTTGCCATAGCTAATACAAGCTGGACTTCAAGAGAATGCCTTTCATTCCTTGTACGCCCACACATGGGCATCAACCTAAGGTGCCCTTTCATTTCTGCTCAAACAGCCTTTCTGTCCCTGTCACCGGCATTAGCAAGCTCAACAAACCAGGTAACTCAAAGTCTGTAAGCTGCCAGTGTTCATTCGAGGTATATCTTTTCCCATTCTCCTCAGCGGCACATGCATGAATAGAAAATATTCAGTTCGTCACAAGGAAAAGGTAACAATTAAAGAATAGGCAAGAAAAACTAATTTCAGGGTGCATGGTTCCTCCAGGTTGGCCTCAAAAGAGCCAAGGGATAAAATTCTTTAAAACTGTTCCTCAGTGAGTCAGGGAAACCAGCCTCTGTCCCTTTTCTCAGGACTATGACAAAAACTTGATAGCTTATTTCATTAATATAGCCTTAATGAAGACAGAATTATGGGAAAAAATGAAAAGACAATCCAGGCCCCAAAGCCACCTGCTTCCGATTGCCTGGGGCAGTCGTCAGACAGGTGGCACCTGTTCTTCGTCTGTATCTCCCACCTTCAGGATGGTGGAGATTAGTGTCCTGCCAAAGCCCTTGTTCTAGACATTACTGGTGTTGTGTGCTCACCCCCCTCCACTCACCTGAAACTGGAAGCCAGGACACATGCAGAAGATGGATGTGAACAATTTATTCTACATCCCACTGTTTCTTGCTTTCTGCAGCTGTCAGTTTCAAAGACAGAATGAATGGTTTCATAACACTTGTCCAGTCACTAATAGTCATAATAAATCTAGATTTCTTTCTACACTGACCTCTGTCCCAGAGCACTTCCCAAGCATGAGAAGAAATATAAACTTCCTACAAAGATTTCTTTATACAGTCAAAAACCATCTCCTGTGAAAGAGTTGATACTTGCTATTTCACAGCCCACAGACACCTTAGACAGCAGTTATGGCTATAGCATCCAATTGTAACTGAAGGCAGATTGGCGTGGTTGGAATCAGTTACTTCATATGCTCCCATTCTCTGGTTTGCACCTCTGTGAAGGGCAGTGGAGGCCTTCACAGCTCAGTGCTGTGTGAGCTTCCTTCTCTTTTTGAGGCAGAGCAGAGCAGACCAGCTAAATGTAGTCCTTAAGCAGAAAAGCTGGTTGCTTGACCTCTGGCCATGGCACTAGGAGCTCATACCAAAGATGTGCCTTCATTACAATTGCCAGCCCTCTCTCTTTGAGCCCAAGGACTCACTTTGTAGAGTTCTGTCTTTGTTTTTCTCTTGCTGTATCGGTTATTCCACTCTGAGGCTCGCATAATGTGACTGCCTTCCGTCTTTTGCTTGGGGCTTTTCACTAACTACCTTTTGGGCAAGCCTGTGCAAAGTAGTTCAGACTGGTAAATCATCTGTGGCTCCTTCTCTTCTGGAAGTCCCACTCTCTGCTGTCAGAGGCTCTGAGAACTTCTGGTTTTTGCTTAACTCAACCCTTCTGAAACATTTAGAGATATTGATTCTTCTTGTCCTGGGAAATAATTATGACTAGCCGGTGAAACTTGGCTTCTGAGG
The DNA here is from genome assembly GCF_011762505.2 of Arvicanthis niloticus. Classification (NCBI taxonomy): domain Eukaryota; kingdom Metazoa; phylum Chordata; class Mammalia; order Rodentia; family Muridae; genus Arvicanthis; species Arvicanthis niloticus. Next base: position 7,054,755 of record NC_047665.1, on the reverse strand, counting down.
TGGGGAACATTTGAAAAGCTGTTTTAGAGTGTGTTCCAGATTGCATTAACTACATCCAGGTTTTCTGCTTTGCTCGTTTATTTGTTTTGTGACAGGGCCTTGCTATGTAACCCTGGCTCACCTGGTACTTACTATGTTGACACGCACCGTTGTGCTTTGACGAGGTTTTCTTATCTGTAGAACAAACGCATTAGACTGGACGTTTTTTGGGAAACATATCAGCACTCCCTAAAAAGCCCAAACATGTAAATTATGTAAACTGTGGCACTGGAGGACACCCCAAGGTGACCCTGGGTCCACAGAACAGCATCATTATCCCTGGCACACACAGGGCCTTCCTTCTTCAGTATTCCAGGATGTTTTGAAGGAAGAATTCGGTTAATTGAAAGATGGGTGACTAGAATTCTGTGGAGAATTGTTGTCGTCTCACATTTGCATTCTGACCCCTCAGGTCCCAGGGTAGCAGTGATAGGTCACATGACCTTCCTCAGCTCACCTCTGCCGTGTCACTAAGTGATGGGTAGAGAAGCTAGGCATCTCATTTAATTCTGAGATGTCACTGAAAACCTAAGCTGCCAATTTCAGGACATAACCAGTTTATTGAGAGAGCATGCTGAGCCTGACGGGAGAAGGCGAGGGGCAACTGGTTTGTTGCCTTCTGCTGTCTGTATTATTTCCATGCATATAAACTATTGACTGTCTGGTGACTCTGGTCTGCACCAGTCAAGGATGGAGAGCCATGGGACAGGGATTCAGACAGGCACAGCTGCTACCCTCCAAAATACACAAACCATAGCTACACACAAGGAAAGAAGTGCTCAGGCCATCCATCCCTCTGTCCATCTATGGTTGTAGATGACAGAGTAGGTGCTGGGTACCAGAAACACAGAGGTTGGTGCAAACCGGTATGGCTCCCTCACTTGCAGAACAGACAGCACCGGGGAGGAAACTGACAGGAGTCACAAAACCATGGTGCCACTTTGACTTCCAAGTAAGAAGGGAGTTTGTCTCTATGGCAATGGGCATCCAGTGAGTCACCCCAGGCCAACAGGTCGGGGAAGGAATCTCTGAAGAAGTGATGGGTGAGGTTGGATGAGAAGGAAGTGGGCACAGGGAGAAACTGAGAAGGATGTCACAGGCCCCGTATTGTGATTCCTCACAGGAACTCAGCAACTCCAGATCAGACAAGATTGGTGGAGGCAGGGGAATCAGTGGAGTTACCCAGCTCCTTGGAGCCCTAGGGTGGACTCTGTCCCTGAAGCAAGATGTCAAATGGGTGTCCAGCTCAGAGTTTTCTAGGATCTGTCAGTCTGCTGTGGGGAACAGTTGCCCGAGATGACTGGAAGCAGGTACTTTCCACTTGTCTGGTGGGAGCTGCCAAGGGCCAAGGGCCAGAGGACATTTGCATCCTAAACCATCAGCCCCAATGGATATGTGAGGAGCAGTAGAGGAAGGTGTCAGGGCTGGCTTTGAAAATGATGTGGAAGCACCCTCTCTTATGAAAAGGTTTGTCACAACCCAATGGATGGAACAGTTACCAATGCAGAAGCAGGTGATTCTCCAGTTCCTTCCAGTCTCTCCGCCTGCAGGCCTCCTACCTCCAACTTCAGTGTCCAGTCTGAGACTTCTCACAGCGTATGCCCATGACCTTTTCCCAGACACTGACTGTGGAGACCTTTGGTGCTGAGCTTCTTCACAGGCACGATATACCCAAAGGCAAGGTTCCCTCGGCCCCACCCCCAACCCACCCCAGACAGCATCTAGCTCATGGCTGGTGTCTCCATTCCCAGCCAAGCTATATGTGGCTTCCCTAAGGGAAAAGTGAAGGCTGAGACCTCTCCTGAGATTCCACCTGGGCTTTGCCCTTTGCCCTTTGCCCTCTTTCCCATGCTCTCAACTCTCACTGGTCCCCCTGAAAACCCCACCCAAAAAATATTTGTTCTCCAGTCCTTATGGCGGAATCTCTATCAGGGAAGATGGGATCACAAAGATTATGAAGTCAAGATAACCCGAAACAGGCAGGCTGGAGACCAAGGAGGAGCTCCCGTCTGAACCTGAAGGCCCGAGAAGCAGGAGAACCATGCTATCAGTTCCGTGTCAAAGGTCAAGGGTCTGGAGATCCAAAAAGGTCCTGAGTTACAAGACTGAAAAGGACCAATAATGAGAGAGATCCCAGTTCAGGCAGGCAGGATGAGCTCCCTGCCACCCAGCTTCTGTACTACGCGCTGCCTCACCCACCAGCTCCAGCCAGAAGCACCTACACACCCACCCAGGATCGTGTGTATGGATGGACAATCTGTGGCCTGGTAAATCTACACCTTAAGTTAGCAGCCATACACAGAAATAGATTTCCTCCTAATGTTATTTGTCCTTTAACAGAGAGGTTCTTGTCTGGCAGAATATTGTTAATTCACTTATTTTTTTTTTTTATTTCAATGAATAGTAAATGGCTGCTGAGGTTGGAAGATGGCTTGGCCCCATGGAGACCATGATGAAACCTTATCTTCTGTGTGGCATTGTTAGAAGCAGGGTCCTGGGCAGGTGGGAGGCTGGTAATGCCATTACCAATAGATTAATGTTTTTTCAAAGACATTAAAAATATTATCATTGGTGTGTGTGCGTGTGTATGTATGTGTGTGTGAAGTTTGTGTACATGCATGTGTATTGCATACATATGTATATAAGTGCGTGTATGTATAAGTACTTGTGTAAGTGTGCATGTGTGTGTGCACCTATGTGGGGTGTGCGTGTGCAAGCCTGTGTGTGTGAGTGTGTGAGTGTCTGTATGTGTATATGCATGCATGTGTGTGTAAGCATATACAAGCATGTACATTTGTTGTCTTTGTTTAGAGCATAGGTTAACTTGTCTCCACACTGTGTTAGATCTCACAGAATGAGTTAGATTTTACAGGACTGGATTAGTATGTGATATCAGGTTGCAGCAAGGCAAACATTCTCATTTGCTCCCTACCCACACGGGCCTGCTTCCTCCTTCTTCTTTTCTACTATGGGGTCTCACCATAAGCTGAAGAGATGCCAGTGCCCTGCTCTCTTCAGCCTCCTAAAAGATTAGATTAAAAAAAAACCCACTTCTTCTTTATAAATGACCCAGCCTCTGGTATTCTATTATAGTGACAAAAAGCAGAATAGGATATACATGTCAATCATGTACCAGAAACTGTGCTAGAAACTAAGATTCCAGTGGCAGATAAGAGAGACTTCAACAGCATCAGCTCCACAGTGTAGTGAGCCGTAATCACACCTTGGTGCTCTGATACATAGAATGCAGAGTTACTTCTGACAGGAGCTTAGCTGCCCAGAAAGAATACAAAGCGGTTCTGAGGATAGGTCAAGAGCTCCTTGAGTTGCATAGTATGCTCTAGGCAAATAGACAGCACCGGCTAAGGTACCATTGGGTGGAAAAAGTGTAGAGTCTGTGCAAGGACCAATGCATCAGCACTTCTTCAGTGCTTGGCTGTTAAGATTTAGATTTGGGGGAGATAGGCATCCAGAGAGATGGCTCCAAGGCTAAGAGAAATGGACTCTTGCAGAGAATCTGAGTTCTGTTCCTAGCACTAAACTGGGGAGCTCTCAGACACATACACCTCTGACCCCCAGGGAACCTGACACCCTTGTCCGGCTTCCACTCATGCAGACAGACACACAGGAATACTGTTGTATGACAGAATACCCCTGGGGAGATGTAACACATGTCTGTCTACCCATCCCAAGTAGGAAGCCCACATCAGGCCAAAATATGGATACCACAAGTGTCAAGCTTGGTGAGCCATGAGCTTTATGAGTGAGGGTTATTTATAAGAACAGAAATTACTCAAAAACAGCCAGTACTCTGAACCACAGAACCATCTCTTCAGATCCCTACCTCCCTGAATCTAACTCAGCCAAGCCCTAATGTGTTGGTCTTTGTACAGGTTCCACACTCTCTTCCCCACACACCTCAGCATGGGGACAGCTCACAAACACTAGAAACCTGGAACCCACTGCACAGACTGCAGGTGGCTCAACAGGTTGGAGACTGTCCTTTCTAGGGAGTTCAGTTGGCCTAAGTCCCCTCCAGGTACCTCCTCCAGTTTCTTCTCCTCTCAGGCAGTTTGGCTAGCCTCTGCTCCTGCTAGGTGGCTGGTCTCAGAGTCTTCTTTGCAGCTTGGCTTATCTGAGAGTGAATCTCAATAGTCTTTACTGTTTGATCTTGAGGGTGGGGCTAGTAAATCTGATCAGTTTCAGGGATTTCCTGAAGTAATTTTGAGTTGTTTACTTTCTGTCTTAAGGGCTTTCCTGCAGAAATGTTTCAGACTGGAAGGAAATAGCTACACAACAAACACATATAAAAAAGAAAAGGAAAGGAAAGGAAACTGGGAAAGTTGACAGGGTAGCCAGAGAGGAGGTTGGGAAAATCCTAAGAGGTACATCAAGAGTGTTCTCATCCTCCAGACAGAAGAACAAAACACACAGATTTCACAACCTATAGTATGCACAGCAGACATTACTAGACAATTACTAGGATATTAACTACGCAATCAGTGTACATAGCAGACATTGCTAGTCAGTTGCTGGAATATTTGCTGCTGAGTCCAGTAGTATCAAACTGGAAGTCTGTCTATGCTCCAGAGCCTGCATTTGAAAGGATGCTTCTTTCTTGTTCCTTCCACACATGATAAGAAATGGTCACTGTTTCCCAGGCAATGTGTACATATGAAAAACTATTTCAGAGGAACCTCAATGAGCAGAGGACTGATTCTAGAAAAGTAACAGCTAAGGAATGGAGAATCTTCTAGTGTCCTTTGTTGCTGTGATAAAGCACTGACATTGGAGCTAAAGGGAGCTAAAGGGAAGAGAGTACTTATTTGGTTCATACTTCCTGTTTACAACCCATCACTGAAGGAAGTCAGAGCAAGAAATGAAACAGGAAACATGGAAGGAATGGCTTGTTGGCTCACTCTCTCTTACTCAGGCTCAAGCTTAGTTAGCTTCCTTACACAATCCAGGAAGACCTGAGTAGGGAATGGCCCCTCCCATAGTGGACAGGGCCCACCAACATCAATTAATACTCAGAACAGTCCCTCACAGATATGCCTGCAAGAGCAACATGATAGATACAGGTTACTCAGTTGAGACTCTTTCTTCAAGTGACTCTAGACTGTGTCAGGTTGACAGTTGCTGCTAACCTGGAGAGAGAGCAATTGCCTGGAGATGCGGGAATGCCAGCTAAGAACAGTTTCTACTGATTATGTTGTTTAATTATGGAGTGGCTATGGTAAAAAACTCATGCATATGTAAATGATAGTTTCTTCAGGCTTCCTAACATCAGCAGCAGCACAGGTTTGCATTACCCTGCTTTATAACTAAGGAAGCTGGCTCTGTGGAGGCTAAGCAGCGTGGTCTCTAAGCAGCTGAGCTGGCCCTTGGTCTTCTAAGCCTGGTCGGTGTATGCCCCTTGCTCCCTGTTGGGGCTTCCTTTACTAATGTCTTCCTCCTTCTTTGTATTCCAGACACACTAATTAGGCTTTCTTTCTTCCCTCATGCACTTCCTTAAGGTTGGTCCTTGGCAAAAGTGCATCTCCCCGTCACTGAGATAGCCAATCTTCTGTCTTCAGCATCTGAACTCTCTCATCTAAGATGTTACTTCTTTGAGTCTTACCATGAAGGCTTTTGCAAAGACTCTTGGCAAAGCCCTTACCCATCTTGGTAATGACATGTTTAAGTATTTATTGCTACAGTGTATATCTTGAATGTCCTCTGAGGGTTCATGTGGTGAAGGCCTGGTTCTGAACACACAGGGATATTGGGAGGCAGTGGAAGTGTCAGAAGATGGGGTTGGGTCACTAAAGTCATACTGAAAGGGTTGAAATTTTTCAAAAACTCCTAACAGGCAGAGCAGAACCAAGAGTGCAGGTCAGCTTGGTCATGAGCTCTGTGTTTCAGGAACTTGGCTAACCACAAGATAGATGGTTGGTTACGAATAGGCTCTTAGAGAATAGCCTATACAAAATGTTCCCTATGACTGTTCCTTGGACCCTGTCATAAACTGAATAATGGGCTGGGACTTTCCACAGGTACTCTCCAATAACCCTCCTTCACTCCCCTTGGGTTGTGGTTCCCCCCCTTCCCCCGAGTTGTGATTTTTGGCTTTAAATTCTCTCTGTCTTCAAAGCCCCGGGGTCAGACCCCATTGCCCCTGTATGGGTCGTGGGTCTTAACCTCAACATGTTGATTGAAATATATCTCTTGCTGATGACATCAAGTTTGGTGTCTTGTGAGTTAATGGGTGGCTGTGAATTCCTGAGGTTTGGGTGAGGTCCTCCTTTCATGGGGGGCTTACAATACTTCTCTGTCAATGCCTCCTCTGGGATGCACTGTCTAGCCACCGGCCAACCACGGAGGGAAACATTTGAAACTGTAAGCTAACCCAAGCCTCTCCCTTTTTATAAGTGGTCTATCTCAGGTAGTTAGCCATAATGGTTGGACCTTGGCCAACTTCTGTCATGATTTGATTAAGCTCTACCCAGAGGCCATGAGGGAGATGACTGTGGATGCTTTCTCTGGCCACTGTACCCCAAAAACTTAAAAACTGACTCTAAAGAAATTAAAAACTTCTTAGAATTTAATGAAAATGAAGGCTCATCATACCAAAACTTATGGGACACAATTAAAGCGGTGCAAGGGAAAAACTCATAGCTCTAAGTGTCTATAAAAAGAAACTGGAGAGAGCATATACTAGAAACTTGACAACACATCTGAAAGCTCTAGAACAAAAAGAAGCAAATACACCAAAGAGGAGTAGACTGCAGGAAATAATCAAACTCAGGGCTGAAATCAACCAAGTAGAAACAAAAAGAACTATACAAAGTATCAACAAAACCAGGAGCTGGTTCTTTGAGAAAATCAACAAGATAGATAAACCCTTAGCCAGACTAACCAGAAGGCACAGAGACAGTACCCACATTAATAAAATTAGTACTGAAAACGGAGACATAACAACAGAAGCTGATGAAATTCAAAAAATCATCAGATCCTTCTACAAAAACTTATACTCAACAAACTGAAAAATCTGGATGAAATGGACAATTTTCTAGACAGTCACCAGGTACCAAAGTTAAATCAGGATCAGATAAACCATCTAAACAGTCCCATAAACACTAAAGAAATAGCAGTATTCATTAAAAGTCTCCCCTCCAAAAAGAAACCAAGGACCAGATGATTTTAGTGCAGAATTCTATCAGACCTTCACGGAAGACCTAATACCAATTCTCTTCAAACTATTCCACAAAATAGAAACAGAAGGAACACTACCCAATTTGTTCTATGATGCTACAATAATGCTCATACCTAAACTTCACAAAGACCCAGCAAAGAAAGAGAACTTCAGACCAATCTCCCTTCTGAATATTGATGCAAAAATACACAATAAAATCCTCGCAAACCGAATCCAAGAACACATCAAAACATTTATCCATCCTGATCAAGTAGGCTTTATCCCAGGAATGCAGGGATGGTTCAGTATTTTGAAATCCATCAATGTAATCCATTATATAAACAAAATCAAAGAAAAAAACCACATGATCATCTCACTAGATGCTGAGAAAGCATTTGACAAAATTCAACATCCCTTCATGTTAAAAGTCTTAGGAAGATTAGGAATTCAAGGCCCATACCTAAACATAGTAAAATCGATATACAGCAAGCCAGTAGCCAACATCAAACTAAATGGAGAGAAACTTGAAGCAATCCCACTAAGATCAGGGACTAGACAAGGCTGCCCACTCTCTCTCTCTCTTCTTATTTAATATATTACTGGAAGTCCTAGCTAGAGCAATTAGACAACAAAAAGAATTCAAAGGGATACAAATAGGAAAGGGAGATGTCAAAATATCAGTATATGCAGGTGATATGATAGTATACTTAAGTGACCCCAAAACTTCCACCAGAGAACTCCTAAACCTGATAAACAACTTCAGCAAAGTGACTGGATATAAAATCAACTCAAACAAATCAGTAGCCTTCCCTACTTGAAAGATAAACAGGCCAAGAAAGAAATTAGGGGAATGACACCCTTCACAATAGTCAGAAATGATATAAAATACCTTGGTGTGAATCTAACCAAGCAAGTGAAAGATCTGTATGACAAGAACTTCAAGTCTTTGAAGAAAGAAATCAAAGATGATCTCAGAAGATGGAAAGATCTCCCATGCTCATGAATTGGCAGGATTAATTTAGTAGAAATGGCCATCTTGTCTAAAGCAATCTACAGATTCAATGCAATCCCTATTACAATTCCAACTCAACTTTTCACAGAGTTAGAAAGAGAAATTCTCAAATTCATTTGGAATAACAAAAAACACAGGATAGCAAAAACTATTCTCAACAATAAAAGAACTTCTGGAGGAATCACCATCCCTGATCTCAAGCTGTACTACAGAACAATAGTGATTTAAAAAAAAAAAAAAACAAACAAACAACTGCATGGTATTGGTACAGAGACAGGCAGGAAGATCAATGAAATAGAATTGAAGACCCAGAAATGAACCCACACACCTATGGTCACTTGATCTTTGACAAAGGAGCTAAACCATCCGGTGGAAAAAGGACAGCATTTTCAACAAATGGTGCTGGTTCAACTGGAGGACAACATGTAGAAGAATGCAAATCGATCCATTCTTATCTCCTTGTACAAAGCTCAAGTCCAAGTGGATAAAGGACCTTCACATAAAACCAGATACACTGAAACTAATAGAAGAGAAGGTGGGGAAGAACCTTGAATACTTGGGCACAGGGGGAAAGTTCCTGAATAGAACACAAGTGGCTTATGCTCTAAGATCAAGAATTGACAAATGGGACCTCATAAAACTGCAAAGCTTCTGTAAGGCAAAGGACACTGTCAATAGGACAAAATGGCAACCAACAGATTGGGAAAAGATCATTACCAATCCCACATCTGATAGAGGGCTAATATCCAATATATACAAAGAACTCAAGAAATTAGACTCCAGACAACCAAATAACCCTATCAAAAATGGGGTACAGAGGTAAACAAAGAATTCACAACTGAGGAAACTCGAATGGCTGAGAAGCACCTAAAGAAATGTTCAGCATCCCTAGCCATCAGGGAAATGCAAATCAAAACAACCCTGAGATTCTACCGCCCACCAGTCAGAATGGCTAAAATCAAAAACTCAGGTGATAGTAGATGCTGGCAAGGATGTGGATGTCAGGAAGTGCATGCTGACAGGAGCCTGATAGAGCTGTCTCCTTAGAGGTCTGCCAGAGTCTGACATATTCAGAGGCGGATGCTCACAGCTAACCATTGAACTGATCAAGGGGTTCCCAATGGAGAAGTTAGAAAGAAGGAGCTGAAGGAGCTGAAGGAGCTGAAAGAGTTTGCGACCCCATGAGGAGAGCAACAATACCAACCAACCACAGCCTCCAGGGTCTAAACCCCCAGCCTGGGAGCACATAAGGAGGGACCCATGGCTCCAGCTGTATATGTAGGGGAGGATGGCCTTATTGGGCATAGGTTAGAGAGGAGATCCTTGGTCCCATGAAGGCTGGATGCCTAGTGTGGGGGAATTCAAGGGTGGGGAAGTGGATGGGTGGGGGCACATCCTCATAGAAGCAGGAGGAGGGGGAATGGGATAGGGGGTTCCTGGGTGAGGGGGAAATGGGGTAAGGGGATAACATCTGAAATGTAAATAAAATATCCAATAAAAAAAAACTTATAAAAAATTGACTCGGGACCACCATATGTACTAGTTAATTAATCAGTTGATTAATTAATTAGTTGATTAATTAGTTAATTAGTTAAACTCTGCTGCCCTCATGACATGGCTGACCAGTGTATCACTTGCACTGTGGTAATAGTACAGGGAGGCTGATTATGGTTACAGTGTCGTCAGCCAAGATCAGAGAGCAAAGGTGATGGATGGGCAAGCCATGGATGACTACAATCATCTGGATGCTTCTAGAACTAACTGATAAACACAGGTAAGGCGCCGCCACCTTCAGGGGTTAAACGATGACCTTTCTGGCTTGTGGTAGAATAATTTGATCCCACTGGGTCTCCTTAGGAAACCACCAAACAAATGAAACCACCATCAATTCATCAAATTAAAGGAAGATAGGGTAAACCAGGAAGCAATTCTTAAACATGAGCCACAAACCCGTGTTTTATAGTTCAGACGTAAGGTAGAACAGTTAAGAGAACAGGAGCGTGGCTTCCCACGGAACTCACGGCATCCTTTTCCTGCCACCGCAATGCGAACACACACCTCCAACATCTTCAGCAGCAATGCTTTACTTAAAGGGTGGACACGTAAGCGTTTCTATGTGGCCGTATGCATTGTATTCTGATTTAGATGTGCAAACCCCAAATTGAAAACGCTCTACATCAGTCCAGGGAGTACCCTCGCCGGGTGTCTCTGATGGCAGAGTACTTATTTGGGAAATCAGTTTCACTCAGCCATATGTGTGCACCAAGCGTGCTATTCTTAAAGAAATATTTTGGGGATAGTGTTGGCTCAGTAGTTAGAGGGTTATACGTACCATACACATTAAATGCACGCACACATACAATTTTCTTTTCTTTCTTTCTTTCTTTCTTTCTTTCTTTCTTTCTTTTTTTGTGTGTGTTTTTTGGTTTTTGGTTTTTTGAGATAGGGTTTTTCTGAGTAGCCCTGGCTGTCCTGGAACTCACTCTGTAGACCAGGCTGGCCTCGAACTCAGAAATTCACCTTTCTTTTCATATGCTTTGATGTGTGTCGTACAGGCATGTGTGAACACATGAACACGCACCCAAATGCACGAAGAAGGAAAGTGGTAATTTGAAGTAACAGAGTTAGATGTAGTCAGCGTAAACATCTCACTGACTCGGATCTGTTAAAATCACAGACAACTTTCTGTAGCTAGACTGTACCAGCTTCAATCTTAGTCTCTTTGGGGGCAACCTTACCAATTCTGAAGTGTCTAGTGTGAACTTCATATCTGTAGTTGGTTGATCTGGAGTCGGGTAAGAATAATCAGGCTAAACAAATGGCTGTTGGGAGAAATCTCACAGCAGTGAAGTTGGGCTCCTCGCTTACACAATATATAAGAATAAAAACCAAAATGGATTATAGGTCTAAATAGCAGGGTAAAAAATGATCAAACAATTAGAAGAAGATATGAGAAAATAATCATGATCCGAGGCTAGGCAAAGCCTTCATCAATATGCCGCCAAGACGCCGGAGATGTAAGGAGCCAGAAGACTCATTTATCTGAATTGTCCTGTGCAGTCAAGTCCACAGGGGTGGAAAGCAGATTAGAAGTTGCCTCAGGCGGTGGGGAGGAGTTGAGGAAGCCTGGAAGTGATTGCCAATGGGTCCGAGCTTTGGGTCCCTGCTTTCACTCCCCGTAGATGAAGTGTTCCCACGTTGATGATGGTGATGCTTGCATGAATGCATACAATCGAAGCCATGAATCACACACGCTAAATGTGTGAACTGAGCGGGATGGATATCATGCTGCAATCTGACTGTTTTGAAGTAGAAAACGGCTGCTGTGTGTATTTGCACATATATTTCTGGGCTGTACAGAAGCATTTCTGTGCACACATTTAACAGAAAGCGAGAGTAATGGAGAATAATTTATTCTTCTGTTTCCTCCTATCCACTAGCATATTTGAGATGTTTTCATGAGCTCCCACAGAAGGAGCTTTATCTCCTATATGGCAATACTAAATTTTCTAAAAGGATATGCCATAATTCATCTAGCCATTTCCCTGTCATTGGCTTTTAGACTGTTTTGATATTTTTCCTCTGTAACAAAATGCATCATTATAACCATCATTAGAAATACATTTGAGCTCACGTGTGGGGCCTTCAGTAGGCTGAATTCTCACCAATGAAGCTGCCCAGTGGAAGGCTCTGTGCATTACTCATTAAGTAAATGCTGTCCAGCCCAACAACAGCTTGAAGGGAGCTCTAGTTCAGTCTCATGCTTTCTGCCATCATCCTGTGGCTAATAGGTAAGAGCAGCTGTTTGCAGGACCCTCCAGCACCCAGTGAAGTAGAAACACAATTGCCTTTCGTTTCTAATATAGGACACATCTTTGGTTTGCTGTGAGAGTAGACAGCTTTTGGCACTGCACAGCGGTGGGTTTTATTTCTTAATCGTATTTGAGTCGTCTCACCTTGCTGTGATTTGATTGTGTCTTAAAAGGAAGAGTTTGACCTACCCTGCCCCCATTTCAATCTCCCCTTCCTCTTTCCTTCCTCTCCTCCCTCCTCCTTCCCCCGTCTCATCTCCCCCTCATTCTCTCACCTTCTCTCATAAAAGACAGACCCAAACCCTCAGCAGAAGGTGGCTCCTCAATGCTTGCATTTTCAGCCTTCAGAAGCCTGAGAAATTAACCTTTCAGAAGTTCTCTGGGCTTCTGTCGCTGAAGCTCATGACGGACTAAGATCTAACACTCTATTGCTGAGGCCGAGAGAAGGAGAAGTTACATCAGCACAAAGTATTATGCTCTTACAGATTTTATTGCACACATCACAGGTGGGGACACCGCGCTGTGGAGAGCACGCAGTGGCATTGCCATTGTGGTGATGGATATCAACCTGCTGCCCTCTCACATGTTCACTGATTTGGCAAAACTTCCCCACACAATACAATGTTTTAAGCTGTAGCCTTCACAGTGTACAGCAGAGCTGTAGACTCACGTGACTTCTCTCAGCATCTTAGTGCTGCCATGTAGCAGCGGGTTCTAGGGGGACGTTGCACAGAGCCCTGAATTAGACCCCTCATGTTGCATAAAGCAAATGTGGTGGTGCACACCCAAAGTCCCAGTACTCCAGAGGTGCAAGCAGGAGGGCCCAGCACTCAAGCAAGTTTGGGGCTAGCCTGGGCTATGTGAGACCTGATCTTAAAATAACAGCAGCAACAAAACAGGAAAATTATATGGATTTCTATGTTCCTGGTTACCATCAGTTTTGTTGCTTTTACTTGGAACATATTATTGTGTAGTCTGGTGCTTGATTTCCTTAAGAAGACAAGATAATTCTTTCAAAAATAACTTCTGAAGGATGAATATTTAACTGAAGAATGCAGTCAGTGTTGCGGTGACTCACGTCAGGGATGGATGGGTTTTGGAAGGGGAGCTAGAAGGCAAAAGCATGACTTATAACTTGCTAATGGATTTTTAATTACTATTTTAGTACATGTACAAAGATGGATTTGATTTCTTTTCAAGGAAGCAATTGTACCCACGGTCAAGCCTGTGCTAGACAAACACTGTGCCACTGAGCTACACCTCGGCCCTAACACAATGGATTACTTTATTAGAGATTCATATATTTATGGCATGTGGTTATTTGACCCATTTCTGCCCCACTGCTTCCTTTGTTCCCAACCCTCTTCCTGTTGACTGGTCTCCTTTATTACCCAAATTAGTCCACACACACACACACACACACACACACACACACACACACACCTACATAACTGTTACATGCTCTCACTAGAATTGAAAAGAAAGCAGTAAGATTATGGGGCAGAGTTAAATTCAGAATGTTGATCTACAGAAGAGTGAGTTCTCCACTGCCTGTGTACTTTCTCCTGGCTCTATGATCAGCCTGTGAGCCCCATGCAAGCTGCACCTGGCAGTGTGGGCCACAATCTCTGAGAAAGGACCTTCTTCTCTTACCAGAGGAACTGTCTTAGTCAGGGTTGCTATTGGTGTGATGGCACCCATGGCCAAAAGCAACTCAGAGAGGAAAGGGTTTATTCGGCTTCCACATCACTGTTCACTGTCAGGGGGAGTCAGGACAGGAACTCAGGGCAGGAACCTGGAGGCAGGAGCTGATGCAGAGGCCATGGAGGGGGCTGCTTATTGGCTTGCTCCCCATGGCTTGCTCAGCCTGCTTTCTTATAGAACCCAGGACCACCAGCCCAGGGATGGCACCACCCACAGTGGGCTGGGCCTTCCCCTATCAATCACTAATTAAGAACATGCTCCACAGGCTTGCCTGCACCCAAATCTTAGGGCAGCATTTTCTTAATTGGGCTTCCCTCCTTTCATGGGATTCTAACTGGTGTCATGTTGACATACAGGCTATGCCCCACAGGAACCAGGAAAAGGAGCTCTGTCAATCACAGAGCTAGGCAGGCCCCTCCAGAACTTTGTCCGTGGTAGCTCAAGGAGTAAAGACAGGGAAACCCTGTCTCTTTGGCTAGAGGGATGGGCAAGACGTTCTGGGTGGGCTGTGGTTTGGCATCCATCACTCAGCACACACGGATGTTCTGAGCTCGTCGGAGCTATGTACGTGTAGGAATAATGAGGGCCATGGCAACTCGTTTGACAAATGAGCCACAATCAAACAACAAGGATCTGGGAACTGGGAAAGGTCAATTTAAAGCACCCTCATGTTCCAGAATGACCTGTGGCTAACAGTTGGGCAGGACAGAGTCATAGTAGCTAATTAAAAGCTTTTGAATCCTGAAGGGACTTCTCACAGGGAGGGAGAACCAAGGTGAGGTAACTTGCTTCTAAAATGACAAAAACCAACACCCTTTGCATCCTCTTAAGGAGTGCGACAGAAATCAGGATCCATGGACCATACATGTCAATGCATTTAGGCCACAGTTCTAAACTGTACAAAATAACAGGAGCCAGAAACATGTGACCAACTATCAGGATGCCTGAGCATCCAAGAGTCACTCTCCATACATATCTGTTGTAAGTCTCCTCAGTAGCCACGGCCCACAACAGAAAGATGCTTTTTCCACTCAGGGCTGAGAGCAGCTCTAATTTATGGGTACAACAACAAACCTTTAGAAAGCAATTTTACTGGCAAGATGTGGGTATTTAGTGAAACAGCAGCAGTGGTTTCCAGCTGGGGGTTATGACCTCCAGACACAAAAGCTTTCATCAAGTTTACAGTGACTGGTGTGGATCCCCCCCTCTGGAGTGGGTCTCAAACCCAACCAGAAAGCAATCACTTACTCCTGCCATCTTCTGGATAGGCTACAGGCACCGATGCCACAGACATGGATGCCACAGACTTGGATGTCGCAGACATGAATGCCACACGCATGAACTCCCAGCATCTGGGTTTGCTTACACAAGTCTTGCTCAAAATTTGGCCTGTCATTTTTCAGTCATAGATAAGTAGGGTCTCTTGGGAACGAGGACCCACCTCTCCACGAGGCGGTATTGGTCGTCAATGGATGCTGGGGAAGAGAGAAGCAATTTCACCAGTGTGTGTAGCTGCTCCAATTAGTTACACCCCTCCCCCACACACCCATCATGAAAGTAAAAGTCCGTCTAGTTGTGAAGGGGATGAGATCTGATAAGCTAGGCAAGGACAAGAGAAGACAGAGGTGACTGGCTGGAAATACAGTTTATACATATATGAAGTTGGTCTAAAAAGAAAGATTAACTTTGGAGGTGGGGAGTTCAAGACAAGATTCTTTCTGTGTAGCCCCGGCTGTTCTGGAACTTGCTTGTAGACCAGGCTGGCCTCAAATTCAGAGATCTGCCTGCCTCTGCCTCCTGAGTACTGAAATAAAGGCGTGCACCGTCTCAGGCTGGCTGAAGATTTAACTTTTAAAAACTAAAAACCGACGAAATATCAACGAAGACAAAATGTTTCCTTCAGGAAAGTGAGCAAAGCAGAGACCCTCTCCAACAAAGGAAGAGGCAAGGAGTTGGTCTCTACTCGTGATGGGTAATTGCAATTGTCAACCTGATGGGGTCTCCAAGCACATGGGAGACGCACTGCGCATGCCTGTTGCAACAGTCAACTGGGAATCTTGAAGCACCTAGAAGACCCACTGCGCATGCCTGCTGGGGAAGCGCTGGTTACTTTGAAGTCATTTGGAAAGAGAGACTCTCAGTTGAGAAAATCCCTCTGAGACTGGCAAACAGTCAAGTCTGTCAGACATTTTCCTGATTGATGATTGGTGTGAGAGGGCCCAGCCCACTGTGGGCGGTGCCAACCCTGGGCAGGTGGTCCTGGGATGGCTAAGAACACAAACCAAGACAGGAGAGTACCTTGATAGGGCCAGTTGATGTAAGAAGACCCAGCCACTATGAGTGGATCATTCCCTGGTAGGATTCCAGACTGAACAAAATGGAGAAGAGAGCTTGGCAGAAGCCCTCATTATTATTCCTTTTTAAAAAAATCACATGATGATGATGTTTATATAAGAACATGTGTGCATTGGTGTGTGTGTGTGTGTTCATTTGCATGTGCCTGAATGTGTGTCCCTGTAAGTGTGGAGGAGGTCAGAGGACAAATTGCAGAAGCTGGCTTTCTCCTTCTAGTGCATGAGACATGATGGTTAAACTCAGGTCACCAGGCTTGTGGCCAGCACCTTCACCCATGGAGCCATTTTGCTGGCCCCATTTTCTGCTTCTGTCCCAGGCTCCTGTGTCTTTGACAATTGAAGTGGGAGGCCCTGTGTCTTCTTCACCACCTCTGCCTGAGAGTCAAAACTTCTCTCTGAGGTTGCTGTTATCAGTGGGTTTTGTCATAGCAATAAGAAAGTGACTAGAACCCCTCCCTCCCTTCCTTCTTCCCTCCCTTCCTCCCTCTCTCCTTTTCTTCTTCCCTCCTTCCCTTTCTTTCTCCTTTCCTTCCTTCCTTTCTTTCTATAAAAAAGGCCACTAGAACTGTGGGTTGTAGTGTGTGGTCAGTGGTAGGATGCTTGACTAGCATGCATGTGGTCCTGAGTTCAATCCTATTACTGCAAAATAAATATATAAATAAAATAAGTAAATAAAGTAAAACAAAAGGATATAAAATATTTTAAATGACAACAAAAGGAAGCATGGAAATCCAGGGATGAAATGATAATTGCAATAAATGTCTGACTAGTTGGGTTTTTTGATATATATATATATATATATATATATATATATATTCTTTAAAATAAAGAATAATACTGAAAAATAAAAAGTATTAATACAACTTTGGCGGAGTTTTATAGATCATAACTGAAACATACAAGAAGAGGCTGGAGGAAGACAAGATTGAAAGACTTCTAAACTTGTGTTTGCAGTGCTAAATATCATCCCTGAGTTGTCAAAGTTGCTAAGAATATTTAATCCCCGGAGAAAACATGGAAAATAAAACAGTGGAAGAGACCCAGAGGAAAGACCTCAAGAGGAAATTAACACAACACAAACACATCCCAGTAATCAGAAGCCAGGAAACAAACACATGATACATAATGGAGCAGAAACAATGTGCCAGACGAACTTACATGAATAATTATGTAAAATTATGCAAACATACTCTCTGAACTGTTGGGGTTCCAGTGTGAAACACACCCACAGTCATGTATGCTCAAGTCTGCAGCCCAGTTCATGGCCCCCTCTGAGAAGCTGGAGAGACTGGAGTTCATCTGGGTGGAGGAAGCAGGTCATGGGAGTGCATCTATGAAGGGTGTGTCCAGAGATGACTCCATGGTTGAAAGTGATTGTTGCTGTGGTCAATTCTTGTGTCAGGTGTCTCACGGTGTCCAGTAAAACCAATTCCAGGGAGCACATACACACACAGAGACAGATACACACACAGACACACACACATGCTAGAGAAAGAGAGAGAGAGAGGAGAGACAGACACAGAGACAGATAGACAGACAGACAGACAGACAGACACACACAGACAGACAGACAGACAGAGAGAGAGAGAGAGAGAGAGAGAGAGAGAGAGAGAGAGCAATTCCCACCACCCTATCTGCCATGATACACTGCCTCACTGCAACCCAGGAATGATGGAGCCAGTCTACACTATCAGGCAAAACAAATCCTTCTCTGTAGTTTCTCTCACAGTCTTGTCACAGTGATGTAAAGCTGGGCCAGCAGCCACCTAAATAGCCATCAAGAGGCAGAGGCTTTCAGAGTGAATAAAAAAATTTGCAGATTCTAGCCACATACACTGGGCATTTGGCATTCATCAATGTTTGCAGTTCCTGGGAGAATTAAAGTTTTTTCAAGATAGAAGAATGTAAGTTGAGACATAGAACCACATGAATTACCTGGGCGCAGCAGAAGATGCAGCTGGACTCACAGTGTGTGCAAGCTTCTGAAGCTCCCTGTGCCCATGTGCTCCCTTACCTGGGCCTTCACAGTTTCTGTCTACTCTCACAGAGGTCTTGAGCCTCATAAGGGAGGAGATCGTGATGGGAGAAACAGGAGAAGCCGTCCCACTCTGCGCAAAGCACATGGAGCCAGGGCCAAGGAATGTTTTTGGTGCTAAGTCCCTGTGCCATTACATTTTCATACTCAACAGTTTGGGGTTGGAATACGTCCATTACTCAATTCTGAGCATGTCTTAAGTTGCTTTTGTTATGAAAAGTCACCATGTCCAAGGTAACATCTTGGAAGAAAGAATTTATTTGGGGCTTACAGTTTCAGAGCGTCTGTAACCAGCCTGGCAGGAGCTTGACAGGGGACAGGCAAGCATGCTGTTGGAGCAGTAGCCGGGAGTTTACTCCACAAGCCTGAGCCAGAGCTAACTAGCAATAGCAAGGACTTTTTGAAAACTCCAAGCCCAGCCCCCAGTGACACACCTCCTCCAACAAGGCCACACTTCCTGATCCTTCCCAAACAGTTCCACCATCAGGGGACAAAGTATTAAAATAGATGAGCTTGGGGGGGGGGGTTGCATTCTTATTCAAAGCACCACAGGAGGACACTCACTCCAGCTGCTATGATGGACTTCAGAGACCAGATCATAGCTAGGCCACCCTGAGGAGATAGTCTACTTCATATTTGTGTGTCTGGAAAGTGACCAATAACAAATCAAGCAGACACTCACATGTAGAAATGCATTAATGACCTGCTTCCCACCTGTAAAATGTGGGGGAACAGGCGGTCTGAAATAATTTATCCAAGGGTACCTTTGTCATGTAATTTACTTGGTAAACCACTGTGGAGAAATAAAGACATTTCTCTCAGGGAGCCTTCGTGGTTTTCTGGGCAAACGAAACATGTTTCAAGTTGACCACAGACTGGTGATGAAAGGGTTTCTGCAAATCCGCCTTAGATAGTAGACAAAACCAGTCCCAATTCATTGTACATATAAACCTTACTAAGACCCTGCCAGGAAATTTGATGGAAAGCCGTCTCTTTAATAAAGAGAAGATGTCAGAGAAAACTCTAAGATGGCATGCCTCCACCATAAGCGTGGGAGGCAGGGATGAGAAGACCTTGACAAGATGATAATCACACAAGCAGATCAACCCAGACCGCCAGTGGGCTCTGCCTCATGGTGTTTTCTGATTTCAAGGTCTTGTTTCTTTCTCAGTGAGCGAGGCTGCAGGGAAACCCTGAACAGGACTGCTCTGTGGGCGTGAAGAAAGATTTGTTGTAAATCTGAAACAGCCTGCATGGCTGTCTCACAGGTGGTAGAGAGAGAATAGCCAGAGGCATCTGGGGGGGAGTCCAGAGCTGCCGTGGCTGCCTCTTCAGGACAGAGAGAGTGGGGCAGACTGGTAACTGCCACGCTGTCTCTTGGGAGCAGGGAGGTAGAGTGGAAGTGGGAGTGTGTGAGGGGTGTGAGTGTGTGAGGTGTGAGTATGTGTGAGGGGTGTGAGTGTGTGAGGTGTGAGTATGTGTGAGGGGTGTGAGTGTGTGTGAGGGGGTGTGAGTGTGTGAGGCGGTGTGAGTGTGTATGAGTGTGTGAGTATGTGAGGGGTGTGAGTGTGTGAGGGGTGTGAGTGTATAATCCTGAGGCTACTTGTTTGCCATCTGAGTTCAGACTCATGGATTGATGGCTTCCAGTGCCTTACTGTGTAGCTCTTGGCACCATGGCCGAATGTCCATTATATGTTCTTAATGAACCAGGAAATTAAACCAATGGAAGGCTACCTATGCTGCCCGACCTCTGGGAGTACTTCATTTTTAACTAAGCACACAGAGGAAATACACTATTTTTATAACCTTTTTATTACCCAAACAGCATGTTTACTGTAGAAAAATTAGAAAAGCATAGATAAACAAAATGAAGAAATTAAAAGTCAACCTGTGTGCCTGAAGATAATTATTATTAACATTTTGGTGACGTCCTTTCTGACTTTCTCTATGTATGTGTATTAAGTGTTTAGATTGAATCACAATGTTTAAACTCTATAACATGACTTAATATTGTATGAATAAAATCTTTGTCAATAATAACTATCACATCTTAAATGACTACATTGTTAATGGAAATTCGTGGATATTTATTCATTTAGTTGACTCAACTACTGGGAGACATTTACAGTATTTCCTGTTTAAGTATTATAAAAAACATTGCAGCAAGAATTAATGAAATATTCATGCGCACAACAACGATTACTTGCCAAGTAAAAATAACGCAGAGTTTAACGGTTTTATAAGAGTCCGAACATTTTATATATTTTTACATATTATGAAATTCTCTCCTCAGAAAAGCCCTCCCAATTTATACTCACAAGAATATACTTCATGAGTCCTTGTGTTTCTTTACTCTTGGAACCTTAGGTGTTTTGCCCGTGACTGTTTCAGTGGCTGTCATAGAACACCCGACAGCAACAGCTTACAGGGGAAGGATTTATTCACATGCCTGCCCACAGTCTTAGAGACTCTCAGTCCACCATGGTGGTAAAGGCTCAGCACTTAGCGTGGTCCCTGCAGGCTTGCAGGGTAGCTTGTTTACATCCACAAACCATGGAGTGGAGAGCTTAGGTGAGAACTAGAAATAGAGATAATCTTCATTTACTCTTGGGCCCCCCTTCTGCCAGCAAAGGCCCACACCCAACAGTTCTGCTTCTCTCCAGGCAGCACCAGCAGGTGAGGAACAAGGGTGCTGACTCCTGGGCCTGTTGGTGTTTTGTACTCAAAACAAGAGATTCTGTCCTTGGTCCCCACAGGCTCATGACACAATGCACGTTTATTCCAGCATCAAAGCTGCTCACGTTATGAACAGTCCCAACAGGATCCCAAAACTTCCCTGATGCCTTCTGAGTTAGCAGGCTCTTCCCCGTGCGCCCCTGTAAAATGGAGAAGAAAGCTCCGCACTTGTGATATGTAATGGCACCAAGAAAAGGTTTGGTTCCCAAGGTGAACAATGCAATGTAGCTTAAGACAAAGCAAAAAGACCACGAGGACAAAGCAAGACTGAAAACAAGCAGGGACAACACTCAGCCACCTCCATGCCTAGCATCTGGAGCCTCTGGTGGCACTGGATGAGCTCCAAGTCTTGAGGTCTCTGTTGCAATTTAGGCTTCACTGTCATAGATCTGTATACTGACTGTCGGTGCCTACCTGCATGGAATCTAAATTCTGAAATACGTAGCTTGGTTTCCTTTGCTGCTGCTACCACTGCTGCTACTGCTTCTCTCCTCCTCTCTCCTCCTCTTCCTCTTCCTCCTCCCCTTCTTCCTCCTCCTCTTTCTCCTCTCTTTTATACCACAGTGCAAGCTTCCACTAGCTTATAACCCACACATATTGTATGTCTGAAAAGTTAATCATCACATGGAAAACGTCAGGTTCCGGTAGTAGCTTGAGCTGTCTTTTACGAGTTGCTATTGGCTTTGAGTTCTGGTTCAGCCAGACATAGGAGCACATTCCCTTCAGTGGCCAGGTGGGCAGGGTGACACTGGAGCAGTGTTTGTGCTAAGAAGATCTTTCACCAGGTACCCTTCTCCCAGGTAGACTTGTGTCCTGGAGCCTTCCGTGGCCAGGGTCTCACCTGGTGCTCAGAATATCTTTGGGATTGCCTCTATTCAGATAACGGCACTAATCCCTAATACTTAAAGCCTTGTCCACAGCTTTAAATGCTTGAGTGTTCCTTTCCTCACCAAACAGCATGTTTGTCACTTCCTTCTCCCTGCCTTTTGTTTTCAGTTCTCACTGTAAACCTGACTAAAAACAGCCAGCAGCGACCATGCTGCTGTACTGGAGCACTGCACTGTCTTGAGACCTCTTCTATTATGCTTGAATTCATATTCACGTTTTCAGCACAGCCAGAATGCAGCTAAACCCTCTGCCAGAATGTAAGGGGACCGACCTCCCACCTAGTTCCCAGTAGAGTCTTTGCTCCCTTCCAAAGCCTACTAACTTTCGAGGTGCTGCTCGTTGTTTCCATTTATCTGAGTGTTCGGTCCATCCAAACTCACAGTGAAAGGGCCCACTACGATCTGCTCACAGCAGTGTGGGGCCTCTCTGGCACACATCATAGAACTCCCCATGGCACTCCTCCCTTTCTCCAGCCCTTGTGTTCTTTGTGCCCCATTTTCTGAAATGTTCCTTGGGCATTGGGGGTAGAGATACAGATGCTTTGTTTAAGGCTGAGAGCTCAACAGTTTACCTTTCTAGCATTTTGACCAGATATTGGTCTCTGTGTTAACCATTTCCCTCTGCAAAAAAGGAGATCCTCTTAACAAGAGGCTCTGAGCATGGTAATCTGTGGGTGTAATTGTAAATGCATAGACAGAGTTCATCAATTGAGAAACAACAGTTGTCTCCTTCTCTTGGTCTTATGACTTCCCATCCAAAGGCTTTTGACCAGGTTGGTAATACCAGCTGGGTATTCCTTCCCACAGAATTGCCCTTTAATCCAGTCACAAAGTGTTGGTTTCCCCAAGATAGTCAAGTCACTCAGTACTGTACCAGCAGCATCTTACCTGGCGGGTCAGCGTGGCAGCATGCATGCTCTGGAGCCAGAACAGGATGTTGGTGACTCTTCTCTCCCAGCAGCCTGCGTAGCACCTTCCAGCACTGTGAATGTTTGTCAGCACAGTGGAAGCTTCTAGCTCAGTCCCAACTCCATCCCTTTGTGTCCTGCAACCAAGTGTGTCGAGTCTTCAGCTCAAGCAATAGGGTCTTACCATCTAGTTCTGGCAGGTAACAGGGCAACGGCAGTAGCCTGCATTCTTTTGGAAGCCTCTGAAAACTCTCTGACCAATTCATAGGGAGTATCCTACACAGGATATTGGGGTTTCAGTGGTTCTCAACCTCCCGGATACTGCGACCCTTTAATACAGTTCCTCATGTTGTGGTGACCCCCAACCATAAAATCATTTTGTTGCTACTTCATAACTGTAATTTTGCTACAGTTATGAATCATAATGCAAATATCTGATATGTAACCCCCAAAGGGATCGTGACCCACGGTTGAGAACCACTGCTTAAAGAGCTCATGAGTTCCGGAGTTACCTTATCCACCCATGGAGGACAGCTCCATTTCAAGCTCTTTGTTTATTTTAGTTAAAAATTATTTTATTATTGTTATTGCATGTGTGATGTGTGTGTGGTATGTGTGTGATGTGTGTGTGGTATGTGTGTGTATGTGATGTGTGTGTGATTTGTGTATGTAATGTGTATGTGTGTGATGTGTATGTGTTTGTGTATGATGTGTGTGATGTGTGTATGTAATGTGTATCTGTATGTGTGATGTGTATGATGTGTACATGTTTGTGTATGATGTGTATGTGATGTGTGTGATGTGTGTGTGTGATGTGTATGTGTGTGTGAGATGTGTGTGTGTGAGATGTGTGTGTGTGTGATGTGTATGTGTGTGAGATGTGTGTGTGTAATGTATATGTGTGTGTGTGATGTATATGTGGGGTGCACACACAGCACAGCATGCCTGTGCAGCTCAGAAGATCAGCTTTTAGAGTCAGTCCTCTGCCTGTCTTCATGTGGGGTCTAGGGATAAACCCAGGCCACCAGGCAGTGTGACAACCCAGGAGCTAGTTCATTGGCTTTATTTTTTAATTATACTTTTTAGCTTTTAAAGTAGCAGGTTTGTAGACGATTTTTTCACACATCCTTGGGTTTTTAATCAGCCTCCCCCCGTTCACACACATCTTCCCCACCCCACACTCCAACTTCACTTAAACCTCTTCACACTGAGGTTTCCCTAAGTGTGTTTGGCACCTGCCTGTTTTAGTGCCTGCCTTCTGCTCCCCTCACCTCCTCTCCCCTGCCTTCCCTTCCCCTCCCCTGCCCTCCCCCCCTTCCCCTGCCCTCCCCTCCCCTCCCCTTCCCTCCCCTGCCCTGCCCTCCCCTCCCCTCCCCTCCCCTCCCCTCCCCTCCCCTCCCCTCCCCTCCCTTCCCCTACCTTCCCCTCCTCTCCCTTCCCCTCCCCTCTCCTCCCCTCCCGTCCCCTCCCTTCTTCATCCCTCCCCTGCCCTCCCCTCCTGTCCCCTCCCCTCCCCTCCCCTGCCAGGGCTCCTTCACTGATTTCTGCTCTCTACAAACGCTAACTTAAACACAGAAATGTAAAATTTCAAAGCTAGGATCTGCGTATGAGAGAGAACATTCAGTGTTTGTCTTTCTGGACTTGGGTTACCTCACTCAGGAAAGATTTCCAGGTCCATCTATTTTCCCCATATTTTAAAAATTTTTAATGATTGAGTATAATTTCATTGTGTGTATTGTTAGGTCTCAAGCAGGACAAATGGCCAATGGAGGTGCCTATTTAACATATCAAAGCAAAACTGGCAACCAGGTTCTCCCAGTGTCCCTCAGTCCCTGTCACAGGGTATAGCTGGTGTACCCCTCACCCCCTCCCTTCTCTAAACTTCTCCAGCCAGGGTCTCTCCTGCCCTTCTCTATATAATCCCACTATTTTGGTTACCTGCCCCTTTTGTCTACCCTTTACTCTCCTGGCTCTTCCCCCCTCGTCCCCACTTCTCTTTGCATGGCCTGGCTCAGGTTGAAGCTCCCTCTGGACTCTCCCATTTGTCTCTGGCTATGCTCTCCCCTGTATCTACAATAAACATCTCCTCCACCAAACCTTGGAACAGTCATGTTCTTTTTCTATTTTTTTTTTAAATACATGTATGTACTATTGGGTAAATCCCTAAGAGAGGTAGAGCTGGATTGTGTGGAAATACTAGCTTTAGCTTTTTTGAGAAACCTTCATACCAATCTCCATAGTGACAACACTGTTTTGGACTCCTGCCAACAGTAAGTCAAGTTTCTCCTCCCCTGTCTCTTCATCAGCATCTGTTGTCATTTGACTTTTTTTTCTAGTCATTCTGGGATGAGATGGAATCTGAAAGTATTTTTTATTTGCTTTTTCCTGGTTGGGAAGTTATGCTAGACTTGTTTTCAATAGTTACTTTATGCCTTCCTCTGAGAACTCTGTTGAGTACCATGCCCCATGTTTTAACTGAGTCATTGCTTTTCTTGTTGACAAATGACAACAAAAGAGTGTACTCTGTAACAATGAATTTCAGACAAACAATTGTTTTTATTTTATTTCATTTCATTTTGTGTGAGAATACACCATGCCAGTTTTTTCCATACACTATTTTTATGCCAAAAGTTATTTATAGGGAATTCAAATTTAACTGGCTATCCTGTGCTCATCTGACTCCCCATCCTCCCCAGCAGCATACTGTCCAGTTGTCGCTGCTGACTGTCATGTGCTCAGAGTGTCCTTTCATAAAAGAGGTGGATTGCTTGCCCTTTCCTGGGGTCTGCAGCTTCCAAGTTTGTTCTTACTCTCCACTCAGCTGCTGTATTGGCTGTGCTGTAACACAAATCATAATTATAATTTATATTGTATTATAACAAAATCACAATCATGACAGTCCATTCCTAAGATCCTTCCATGGCATTCTCTCAGAACCTGTGGTTCCCTACCTGACCTGCTCCCACTTCACCTGGTGGACCTCACTCTGCCCCCTTTCCCACCATTCTCTGGCTCTTGTTTAGAAACTTGTGTTTGCTCCAAGAGCCTGCTGATCTTGTCAGTGTCCTTTTGTGTCTGCTACCCCTCTGTCTGGAAAGCTCTTCAGCTGAGTGTTTGTGTAGAGCCACCCTCTGGTTTCCAAGGCCCCTGCTCAAGTGTCTTGTCAGAGATTGCCTTTGACAACCTAGTCAAAGCAAGCTGTCATCCCTCAGCGGTCACTTTCTGGCAGATTAACTCATTTCTGTTCTAACAGTTCAATGCCATTCAAATGACCTCCCTCACTCACATGTTTGTATAATCAGCGTGTCACCTCTCTGGGAAAGTCATCTGCCTTCGTGCTCCTCACGCATCCATATCTCCAGCCCATGGGGTAGAGCCTGGTGCAAGCTGAGAGCTCTGGAGGTAGTGGAGTCAATTCTGAGGAACGAGAGTGCTGTGTTCATGACAGCAGATATCGGAGTTGGGGCTGATCAAGGACAGTCTCTGAGGTGAAAATGTGTGTGCATCTAACCTTTCATGGAAGGTTTTCAAGGTACATATGTGTGAGAAGGAGAGGGAGAAACTAAAGAAGACAAAACAAAAACAAAAAGTATGTTAAGCTCTTGATCCACATCTGATCCCTAGGACACTCAAGCCAGATTGCACCCTCTTGTGACAGGCAGGTGCATCCTGGGAGCCTATCAGCACCCAGGTGTTTAGGCTCCCAGTATTGGCTGATGCAGCAACAATAACCAATAGACAGCAATTTGATGAATTGTGTGTGACCCACCCATGTGACCCACCAGGAGCAAATACCAGAGCAGCCAAGGGCAGGCACACAGAGCCAGTAAGGGCATCTGGGAAGACGGGGTTCCTCTAGTGTCTTTGACAGCGGTCTTGGGGAAGGACTCCCCACATCAGCAGGACAGTTTGCCATCCTCCTTACTAAGCTATCTGCTGTTGTTGCTAGGAGCCTGCGGGATGGTTGAGCCAAGTCTAGCAGTGTGTGATGACTCTGGAGCACCAAGGGTCAGGGACAAAGAGAGCACCTGTTTCCATCCTGAGGGACACTGCTGTCTGGCCAGGGTTCTTCAAGAACAAAAGCACAAGTGATTGTCCCCTCGGGGTGGGCGGTGCAGGTGGGAGAGGTGGGTGGTGCAGGTGGGAGAGGTGGGCGGAGCATCTTTTTTAAAAGTCATGACCTCCAAGGTGTGAAGGTAACAAGGACAGGAACTGAGAATATCGATTATCATGTAATTGAAGAACCACATGTCAGAGAGCAGTAGAAACATCCAAGTGCTCCAGTGAAACAGCCACACACATGTAACACAGGTCCGATCTTAAAAACGACCAAGGAATGTGTGCATCACCTTTTGGAATGTGATAGTCACACGGGGTGGCACTCAGAAGTTGGCAAGCATCCACCTAAATCGCATGGCGGTTTTGCGACCACTGCTTTATATTGCTGTAATCCATCAGTTTAACATCATAATGAAAATTTTCTCATACATTATGACAAAGCCACAATTGCTTAGATGTGAGTAGCATCTGAAGCTATGGACCAAGTCTCACTGAGTTATTAGCCTATTTATTTGCAGATCGACTGCAAGCTGCCTGGCTTTGAGAAGAACTCTCTTCTTCCCAAGAGAAGGAATCATCCTCCACAAGCCAAGCTGCAGTCTGAACTCATTGAGAAACATCTCCATCCCTATCATGACACACCCAGTAATGTCCCTGTCATGTTGATCATGTATTCTCTAAGACTTTACAAAGAATTACTCCACTTGTTATTATTGTATATGTCAGGTAAGGCTTTGGGAGTCTGTCCTCTTCTTCACTGTGGGATCCAGGGATGGAACTCCTGCTCAGCAAGTGTCTTCACCCACTGAGCCATTGCATGGGCTTTGACCATATTGTGTGTCTTAGTTAGGGTTTTACTGCTGTGAACAGACACCATGACCAAAGCAACTCTTTTTTTTTTTTTTTTTTTTTTTTTTTTTTGTTTTTTTTTAGAAAGGGTTTATCTGTGTAGCCCTGGCTGTCCTGGAACTCACTCTGTAGACCAGGCTGGCCTCGAACTCAGAAATCCGCCTGCCTCTGCCTCCCAAGTGCTGGGATTAAAGGCGTGCGCCACCACCACCCGGCCAAAGCAACTCTTATAAGGACAACATTTAATTGGGGCTGGCTTACAGGTTCAGAGGTTCAGTCCTTTATCATCAAGGTGGGAACATGGCAGCATCCAGGCAGGCATGCTGCAGGAGGAACTGAGAGTTCTACATCTTCTTCTGAAGGTTGCTAGGAGAATACTCATTTCCAGGCAGCTAGGATGAGGGTCTTAAAACTCACACCCACAGTGACACACCTGCTCCAACAAGGCCAACAAGGCCACACCTCCAAATAGTGCCACTCCCTGGGCTAAGCATATACAAACCATCAAATCATGTATTCTGAATCCCCAACTATATACAAATAACTCTTGCCCAGATACCCAGTTCTAAATAATTCAAGCATTTTAAAGACGGAAAGCGTTAGGAATGCTATTCGCGGAATTTAATAGGTTCACTTTGGTTCAAAACAAAACAAAATAAAACAAATCAACAACAATAACTAACAGTTTGAAAGGACCCACAGTATGGGCCACCCCTTTAGAAATCAGTTCTTTCAACAGTCTCTTAATATTCCAGCCTCATGTCCTCATTCTCATTACATAAGAACAAATGACCAGAAAAAGTCAATCTTCAAAAGAATGTATTTGCATCTCTTCTTTCCTGTACAAGCAGACCCATGCATCTGGCCCACTGTGGACAGTATCAAATGATATGTTTAAAAGTGTAAGTGTTGTTTTAAAGTAAATGAAATTCACCAATAAAGACACAGGCCCGCCCTTGTCATTATGGACTAGAGGAAGGTATGAATGAAAAGTCGTTAAAGCCCCACCAGAGTAGGAGCAGAGAGGGATGTTCACAGGAAGTAGCTGTGTAAGAACAGGGCTTCAACCTGTCCACATGGGAGAGTGGACCTGCCAGGCCACTCAAAGATAAGTCAAGGCTGTGCCTCAGCTCTTCAGCCCTTGTAGCTCTGTGTTCTAGAAGTTTTAACACCCCCCCCCCCCGGCCAGGTATGAAGAGGAAGAATCTCTCTTACCTGCCCACCCATCTCCTCAGCCCTACAATCAAGACACAGTCTCATGTCGGCCTTTGCAAGCTCAAACTCGCTATGGAAGTGAGGAAGTCCTTGGACATCTAATCCTCCTTTCACCTCCTAAGGGCTGGACTCTAGGTGTACACCACCGTGCCCTATATGGAGAGGTGGTGCTAGAACTCAGGCCTGTGTCTGCTA
The DNA here is from genome assembly GCF_011762505.2 of Arvicanthis niloticus. Classification (NCBI taxonomy): domain Eukaryota; kingdom Metazoa; phylum Chordata; class Mammalia; order Rodentia; family Muridae; genus Arvicanthis; species Arvicanthis niloticus. The sequence goes on along the minus strand of NC_047665.1, from coordinate 7,025,776 downwards.
GACAAGGACTACCACCAGCACTACAGCCTCTGCCCTGATAATGATATGCTGTAAACTATGAGGGATGTGGCATACACTTAAAATCCCAGCACTTAGGAGGCTGATATAGGAGAATCACAAGCTCTAGGGTAGCCTGGGCTACATAGGGAGGCTCTGTCTTTAAAAAAAACGTGTCATGAAATATCTATGCCATCCATGTTTGGAAGCAAAGAGAATAGTCATTGAATGATACACACACACACACAGGCAAGAAATGGGGAGTACCCCACTCTGGGAAGGGGTGGCGTGTAAGGGTCTGGATGAGTGAGTTTTCATTGTATCCGTTATATAATCTGATTTTGAAAACAAATACATTTACCTTCCAAACAGCAGCTTTATGGGAATGAATATAATTTATGGGCCGTAAGATTTAGTCTTGAATGCATTCAGTTTTACAGTACTGCTGTCATCTATGTTTTCATCCCCCGCCCCCAGCCCCACCCCCGTCCCACCCAAGGAAACCCATTAACAGTAAACTCTAGTTCTTCTCTCCAGAAACTGCCAACAGTGAACATACATTCTGTCAGTATGGATTCGCCTGTTCTGGACATTTCATCTAAATGTAATTAAACAGGATGTCGAGAGCTTTTTGCAGCGTGATGCCTGTAAGGTTCACTCATGTGCTAGCCCTGTCAGTAATTCAGGGTTTCCTTCCTGCTCACATAATGTCCCACCTTAAGGATAGTCTTCATTTTGCCCACCTGCAAGATGATCATTTGAGTGTTTTTCACTCTGGACTATAGTGAATTATTGTGCCATGAAACTTGGTGTATATTTTTGGGTAGACACATCTTTGCACTCCTCTTCGCTACATCAGAGAAATGGAACAGATGGGTGGTAGGTTCTGTACACTCGAGAAACTGTTTTCTGCCATGCTTCCCTTTCTCATGAGTGGTACCAGTTCAGATCTCCCCAACTCTTCTCATCTATCTGATTTAATCCATCCCAGGAGGTCCATGTGATGTCTCTGATGCTGATTCCCATTTCACAGAAGGCCCATAGTTCTGGGCCTCATTTAACTGTTGACAACTTGAATACCTTCTTGGAAAATGCCTGCTTGAGTCCTTTGCTCAGTCACAAATGGAGATCATGTTATTGTTGACCAGAGAGTTCATGATTCACCCTGAACAAGACTCTTGGTAGACACCTGACCTGATGGTGCCCCTTGGCACACTGAGGTACACTGATGTTTACTCTTCTGGTGGCATCCTCTGGAGTCAAGTGTGCCTACTCTTTATCTTGCTGCTGCTTCTCAATGTACTATGAAGACAGCTCTTCCCAACCTCAGGCTACAAAGGATTCATCTTTGACCCCAGCCTGGCTCCTGCCTTGTGTTACTCTTCCAATGGGGCGTGTAGTCCTTCTGTGTTCTGCATGTGCGTATGCAGTAGTCACCACAGTTTGAGTGACTATTCTTCCCCCCACCCACACACTTTAGAAACCTTGACAGAATCAGTCAATAAGATACAGGCTTATTTCTGGACTTTGGCTTTATTCCAGTGATGGCCTTCTTGCCACAGAACCACACTCTTAGTTACGGTAAATCTGCCCTAGAACATAGCAACCCAAGCACCCGACTTCTAAGTTGTCAGGCTCATTGCCTTGTATGTCTATCAATGTTGGGGTAAGCTTTGGGATGCTGGTGGTGATGACAGTGTCTGATGAGCCACTGAGAGAAGATTTCCTTTTAACAATACCCACCTTTCCTAGCCATAATCAGGAGATGTCTTCACATTTCTTAAACTCTTAGTTTGCCAGTGTTTTGTGGTATTGTGTTGATGCATCTGTGCATTTAGCCCTGGATATTGTATTCTTAAGTGTTTGATAGCTGCTTTACTCCCAAGTTCAGATCTAAGTTGTTCTTGGTAATATGGGAAAGGAGACCAAGTTCAATGCAGTGCATATGGTCTGCCATTCTTCTAAGCCCGTTTATTTGCTCTAATTTCTTTCCTTGCTTTCCTTAGGATTTCTTATAGATAATTCCCGGCATCCTGCAGAGAGATAATTTGGTTTCTTTCTCTTCCACGGTTACCTGGCGTAGAATGCTAAGACTTTGTTGAGAAGTGACTAGACAGAGACACCCCTGGACTGGTTCTGAATGTAGGGAGAACATTTGGTCGTTCACCATTAGTAAGGGTGGTCTCTACGTTAGTTACAGATTTCCGTTGTCAGATGGTGAAGTTTCCAGTTGCTTGTTTCCTGAACATTTTTATCATAAAAACTGAACTAGATTTTGTTAAATACGTTTCCTTTATCTGATGACCTAAATGGCCGCAGGGTTTGTGTCCTCAATGCTTTCAATATACTATGTTACAGTGAATGACTAGGAGATTAAGCTCACCTTGCATTGCTAGAGAATATTTTCCTTGGATATTGAACATAATCCTTTTCAATATTACTGGGTTTGTTCTCCTAGCATTTTGTTGATGAATTTTCCATCCACATTCCCAAGGGGCACTGGGGTATCATTTTATTTAGATTTTTCTTTCCCTTTCAGATTACATTAATTGCCTAAAGTAAAGGGGTTCTTATCCACCTCACCAGCTCCTGTTGGTTGTTTCCTATACTTGTGGCTTTCTTGTATTATTTATTTCAGATTCCATGTATGAATAGAGACATGAGGTGCTTGTTTATGGGGATGATGTCCTAAGTAAATGTGTACTGATTTACATGGGCGTGGCCATGTCGAGGACCACAGCCTCAGGCCCATAGGAAATGGCAAAGCTTTTCCCCATGGGTAAGGTTCATAGGTATGGCAAAGCCTTCCTCTGGCCCATGTGCAGATGTTGATAGTGCATGCAGAATGTGTCCTTTATTCCTGCTGGGTGTTTACAGCCTAAAGACCACTCCCACAGAGATGGTTCCTAACTAAACTAGCCTTAAGCTGCCTCCTTGTGTGTAATAAATGTCTTTTTGTTTGTTTGTATGTAATAGCCACACCTCCTGTTCTGCTGTGTTCAATGACCCCACCTCCCTGTTTGACTCTATATAATAAATATAATAAATATGCTGAACTTCTGGGGGTACTGCAGTTTCTCCCTCAGCGAGCCCAGTCTGCCTGGTCCCGGCTGTCTCTGTGTATCTGACTATTTCCTTCCCTCACCGCCCCAGTCGTGTCATATTCTGCTTAACAAGATGAACCAGGTTCTCTCCATTTCCTACACAGTTTCTAGAGTTGGTGTTAGCTCCATCCTTCTGGCTGAGTGCTGTGCCAGGTATTTACTAGGCTTTCTTTATCTGTTCATCTGTTGACAGTCCTAGACTATATCCACACTGTGGCTATGGTGAACTCTGCCACAGTAAACACAGTTGTGCAGGTGTCTGTCTGTCTATCTATCTATCTATCTATCTATCTATCTATCTATCTATCTATCTATCTAGTGATGGTTAAACTTGGCCTAGGGAGTGGCACTATTAGAAGGTGTGACCTTGTTGGAGTAGGTATGCCCTTGTTGGAGTGGGTGTAGCCTTGTTGGAGTGGGTGTGGCCTTGTTGGAGTAGGTGTGTCACTGTGGGTGTGGGCTTTAAGACCCTCCCCTAGCTGCCTGGAAGCCAGTATTCTGCCAGCAGCCTTCAGATGAAGATGTAGAACTCTCAGCTCCTCCTGTACCATGCCTGCCTTGATGCTGCCATGCTCCTGCCTTGATGATAATGGACTGAACCTCTGAACCTATAAGCCAGCCCCAATTAAATATTGTCCTTATAAGAGTTGCCTTGGTCATGGTGTCTGTTCACAGCAGTAAAACCCTAAGACACACACACACACACACACACACACACACACATTCTTTGATTCTTCTGAGTGTGGCCTGGATGCACCAGAATCATATAGTGGTTCTCCTTAGCTTTTGGACAAGCGTCACTCTGATTTCCCATGGCTTAATTTGCATGTCCACAAACAATGAAGAAGGATTTCTTCCACCCTGTATGGTTCCCAGAATTAAAACAAACAAACAGAATGTGCTCCTTGGGGAAATGGTGTTTTAAACTGACTAACCCATCCCTTGCTGTACTGTGAGTAACACCCCTACCCCAACCCCCATCTCTTTGTGTGTGTGTGTGTGTGTGTGTGCTCTCTCCTGCCTCCCCTCCCCCAACTCTCTGTTCCATTGGCTCTGTACTGTTTCTTGGTCTCCATTTCATTCATTTTGGCTCTAATCTTTATTATTTCTTACTTTCCTCTAATCTTGTATTTGTCTTATTCTTGTTTCCCTAAGACCTTGAGATACATAATTAGGTATTTAGTTGAGATCTCTCGGGGCTTTTGACATAAAGCCTCGTGGTTATTAAGGGCCTCTTTTAGAACTGCCTCTATTGTATCTCAAAGATTCTGATTCATTGTCTTTCCTTTTTTGAGATTCTAGGGAATTTCCATTCCCGTCCTCTGAGTTCTTCAACCGCCCGCTGTTTGTTCAAACACTGTCATGTTAGTTGTGGATGGACATGGACTCCTGCAGTTTCTCCTGCCCTTGATTTCTAGTCTCATTCCATCACGATCTGACACAATAGTGAAATCAATTCATTGGTTGGTATTTGTTAAGATTTGCTTTATGGCCTAATACATGATTTATTTTGGACACAACTCCATGGGCTGTCAAATGGAATTTTCCATAGGTATCTGTTAAGACCATTTGGCCTAGGGTGAGATTTCACTGTGACAGTCTCTGTGGGCTTTGTCTGTAGGATCCGAAGCCACCCACTTATTTTTGTGCCTGGGCCATTCTATCCCTTGCATCCCATAGTGTTTGTTTTAGGAGACTGGGCTCCACAGTACCCAGTGCACGCATGCTTGCCGATTACAACCCCTCTGTCTCCTGGATGGGTTGTCTCTTTGGGTGTTCATCTTCACTGTTCCGACTGATCTCAGCTTGGAACTTACCTTGTTGGAAGGATAGCTACAGCCATTCCCTTGGAACACGGTTTTCTCACTGTCCACACTTCCTGCTTCAGACTGGGCCGGCTCCACTGTGGACAAAAACACCAACACCTATTGATCTGGAGTCCAAGAGGCCAGTCTTATCTTTGAACTGGAGGGCCATTCCATTTTCATCTCCGATGCATGACTAAGAGGTGCACACTGATTTCTGTTCGAACCTTTTTCCTGGTTCTCAGCACACGCTCCGCTCCTTATGTACTTGCTGTAGGGCTGGCCAGTTAACTGCTTGGCAGCATGCTAATTTCCCTTAATCCTTTCTCAAGGGTTTGGTTGGCTGTCTCTTCAGACTGCCCAAACGTTCTGCTGACTGAGCCTCACAAGGTTTTTATTTCAGTCATTAGAGTTTTTCATTGAAGGATTTCTTTGTAGTGTTTTGTGGGTTTTTTTGGGTTTTTTTTTTTTTTTTTTTTTTTTTTTTAATTTTTTCCCCTTTTTTTTTTTAAAAAAAAAAAAATCACATATTTTGTAAGACTCTGATCCTGTACTTCCCTGAGTGTTTTGGTCATTTCCTCCACAGAGCTTCAAGAAAACCTTACAATACAACCTTGGTTTAAAGTCTGCCCTAGTGCCTAGGGTTCCTCCTGGGCCGTTCTGTTGACTCTGCCCCCTCCCCTGCGGAGTGTGTGTGGGGAGGGTGGGGGGTGGAGGGAGGCTGGCTTAGGTTTCCACCAGGCCAGCTCCATTGACTCCGCCCCCTCCCCTGCAATGTGCCAGCCTTGTTTATCCATTTCTCCTCTTGTGGGTTTGTTTGCAGTATTGCAATTTGAACCCAGGACTTCTGTGCATGTAGGGCATGCCCGTGCATTCTATCACAAAGGTGCAACACCCGACGGCCATATATCAACTAAAAAAACCGACAACTTAGTTTATACTATATGACTATTTTGGAAATCAGATGTCCCCCCCCGCCCCCCCGCAGGATGTACTGTCATGCATGTTTGTTGTTAATATTGCATCTGTTTATTTAGTGACTTTCCTGTGTGAATTCTATAGAAATGCTTTGTCTGAGGCCTCTGCTTTCTTATTTCATTACTATGGAAACATTTCAAAGGTATATATTAATTGTAGAAATAATAAGTTTAGTTGCAACATTTCAAATGAGTACTTTGAATCATAGTCAGTTCCTATCACTCCTCCTGACATTCGAAAGAGAAGAAACAGTTCCACAATTTGGAGACAAATTTGAAGCAAACTTTAATTAAGTACTGACCAGGTTGGACTCTGGTTAGGTTTCTGCAATCCCAGTTAGTAGTGACAAGTCATGTGTTGTTAGGGGGGGTTTAAGGCCAAAACCACATGGCCACCGTATTTCCCACGTGGCGTTGTGTTTTCTTAAAGAACTGCAACTCCCAGCATTCCAGGAAAGATACCTGGTCCTTGAGCAGGCAGGGCTTACGGTTGACTTTGCTTCATAACACTCTTTGTGAACACAATGGCTATAAACAGAATTATAAATTGTCCGTGTATTGAAACCACCACAGTATAACCCAGAGCTGTGGCAAAGGCTGGGAGACACATATCAAGAAAAAAAAAAAAAAGACTTCTTTGTTTTGAGGCAACCTGTAACAATTTCACAATTTATAATGTTTGCTTTAGTCTTTACTTTCCGTTTGTTTGTTCAGAGCTTCAAGGTCACCCAGAGGTCAAACAGTTGGATCTTCTTAAGTTTTTTTCCTGGGCTTTCACACAGCCCTTCATGCAGGGAGGAGATTCTGGGACTCCTGGGATATAATGTGTCTTTCAGAATGCCTATGAAAGTCTTTCTTGTTCTCTGATTATCTTTTCAATCCCATCGTGAGGAGTTCTCTCTCTCTCTCTCTCTCTCTCTCTCTCTCTCTCTCTCTCTCTCTCTCTCTCTCTCTCTCTCTCTCTCTCTCCAGATTCTGCTGACTCAGGCGGCTGAGGTACCTAGTCAGTTTCCTGCTTGTCAGCCAACACCTTGGGGAACTGAGCCTTTTGCATAGATCATGCTTTGAGTCAGGTCAAATAAAGATAAACATTGTAAATTGGGGGTTTTCCAAGGAGCTGCCAGGCGGCTGCAGTAGTGATGGCCTCTGGGCATGGAGCTTTGGGGAGAGCCCCTCACCCATCTCTGCCTCTCTGCTGACTGAGGCAATGTGAGCATGCAGCCAGCATTGGTGACTCTGAAGCTCCTTGTTTTCAAGTTTGCTGCCAATCTCAGGAGAAGCAGAGGAAATAATGTAAGTTAAAAATCCCACGAACCTTGCTGTTCTTAACATTCGGCTCACACACTGTGCTGAGCTTTTTGGTTAATTTCCAGACCACTGGCAAGGATTGCGTTGGCATCTCCCCTGGTGTTTTTGTGTGGTTTTGGAGGCAGGGTTCTGAGTTCTTTACTCTGCTGCACAACAAAAGCCTCTCTATGAGTGCTAGTTTGCAATGGAAAAGTATTCCATTTTTAAATATCTCTGAAAGACCAGTGGGGTTATTTATGGTAATGATTTACTAGGAAAAACCTTAAATTAAAAAAAAAAAAAAGCTTTCTCCCTTTGCGGCAGAGTCTGTGTGACCATGGCTAGCCTGGAACTTGCTCTGTAGGCCAGACTGCTCTTGAACTCATAGATATCCACCTGCCTCTGCCTCCCAGGTGCTGGACTAACACTATGTTCTACTAAGCCTGGAAAAATTGCTTTTAAGGGAAGAATGTATGCAATCACTTGAGTATGGCAGTGTGCAGTATGGATGTGAAAAATAATGACAGTGCATATCTATAAAAGTGACAAATACATTTCAAATATTTACATCATTTATTTGAGGAAGAGCAGAATTATGGGTAATTTATTTTAAAAAATTAATTCCATATTTTTTATAATACATGATCTCTCTGTGTTATATGTCAGTGTAGTTTTTTCAATTAAAATATATGTGCAATATAAAATATATGTTCCTAGTTAAAGGAATATGCATGACTGTACCATAGTTTGTTCAGAATAGCATAGGTGGCTCAGTGGCAGAATCCTCCCCTGCCATAGTCTGTCCAGAATTAACATGAAACACAATTGCTGGGCTGCAACTTTAAATGGACCTAGACCCCTGATTGAAAGGACGTCTACCTGCATTGTTCCTTGGAACCATAGGTCATGCTGAGCAAACAAACGAGACCCTGCCCCTCCAACCTTCAGGTTAAGTGGGGTGCTGGCCTGTTGAGGTGGGTTCCAGAGAGTAACGCCTGTCATCTCCAGAGCTGCTTCTGCTGGTAGATCTGCATGGATCCCTGGGAAAGTATAATTTCCCCATTGCCTAGCAACGGTTCCATTATTTTCAGGAACTCGTTAAACGAATGAATGCATTTTGATGACAAGACAGCTTTATTCATGCCATGCTCTGGGCCATCATGTAATAAGAAGAGATAACAAAATGAAATATTGCGGAGATCATGTCCCCAGTCCCTTCTTCCTGCAGACCCCTCAGAGACGTGGCTTGGTAAAAGAACTTTCTATGCAAACAGCTTTGAAAAGCTAATAGAAAAAGCATATTGATTCTGAGTAATTATATTGTATGTGCACACATACACATTCCCCCTTTATCAGTTGCTGGATAGTCTCTGTGCATAAAATATTAGCAGAGGCGCTCCAGGAATAAGAGACTTTGATGGTTTTAAAATCTCCCAAATGTCCCCGATTTTCTCTATATTCACATGTGCCACGGTTCCCAATTCTCTAGCAAGCGCACACATTTGGCTGAAGAAGAATGTGGAACATAACCCCTGCAGACCCAGTTCATGCTGCACCAGATACATGCTGTGCACCTGCATCCTTTTAAATAGAAAGGATTCTAACCAATCCTGGCTTAACATATTTCCAACAGGAAACTCAGAGAAACATTTTGGCACCTAAATTCTAATAATGGGTTTTCCTCTGCGGTCCTGAAAGATCAAAATTTCCTTCTAAGAGAATTGGAGAAAACACACACACTGGATGTTAGACAGTTCTGAGATACAACCTTATGGCACATGGATATAGGAAATACTGTCATGTACGCCAGGCTGTGCTTGAATTCCCTGTTTAGCTGTGAATGCGCCTGAGTTTGGATTGTACAGTGTTCACTTCCTGAGTGCTGGGATTATAGGCTTTTATCAACATCATGCTGGGGATGGGACCCACAAATTCAGCTTTCTGCATGCAAGGCAAGCATTGTGCTGACTGAGCTACACCGGCAGTCCCTAAGCATACGTTACTCAAGAGCACACTTTTGAGAAGCTAAGTATAGAGTTAAGCATCAGGTGGACAGTAGCAGGCCTCCGCCATCCTCCTTAGTTCCTTCTCCTTCAGTTAGCAAACCCCAAGGTTCATCCAAGGAGGAGATAGCCCTGGAGTCCAGTGCCTTCTACATCTGGTCTGTGGTCTTCCAAATGTCCACTCCATTCTTCTTGCCCCGAGCTTTAAGCTCAGGTTAAAACTCACTTTACATTTATAAATTAAAGTTTGTAGGTGGTGTGATGCATCAGTAAGTACAGGAGCTTGCTGCCTGAGTCGGATGACCTGATGTCAGCCTGTGGGTATCACATGATGGAGGGAGAGAATCAGCTCCTTTGAGCTGTCCCCTGACCTCCTGGGTGTGTGCTGTGGCACACACTGCCCACCACCCTACCACATCACATACAAATAAATAAAAACATTTTAACTGATACAAAATCAAAATAATTCAGGGATACACAAAGTAAAATTTGTAATTCTTCTTTAATGCCCCCATGTGTAGAATTTTAACATGAGCAGAGAGTACTACATTTGGTAACTTCGAAATGGCACATAAAAACTTCAGTTAGGTGGCATAGTTTAATCAGCAATGAATGTCCCTGGCATGTGTGTGTAAGCATCAGAACTTGGGATGGAAGTGGGACAAAGGCTGGACAGACAGACATACATATCTTCAATGGGCTCATGGACATTTGGGGAAAAGAAAGCATAAACGGGTCACAACTCATAAAGGCAATATTAAAATGTGTCAAGTGAGGAGGTGTTCCTTAATCCAGAAAAGAACAGTTTATCCACGAACCTTCCAGAGGGGAGTGGAAGTTGTGATGGCTCACAACCACCTGTAACTCCAGTTCCAGGGTATCTGCTCCTCTCTCTGAACCTCTGTGGGTACCAGGCAAACACACGCAATTCATACACATGGGCAAAATACCCAAATTATCCCAATAGGACATCTGAACTTTAAATGCTCCCCACTCGAGGGTTCACAGCTAGCAGGATCTGGGCTTCCATTCTCTCTCTTCTGGTCTGCTCTGGCATGACCAGCTTTGGGGGTTGGACCTGATCGTGTCTCCTCCTTCCCTGCCCCCACCACAAGTTCTCTGGAGACATCTTGCCAAGCATCTCTGTGTCTGTTTCTACCTCTGGCAAGCCTTTGCGCAGATGTGCTCATTAAAGCGACAAACCTCACTGTTCCCATTTTCCAGTCGCAAAACTGTTCTCGAGTCAAGGATGACTGGGTACGCTGATGATTGCTTCTAATGAGCAGACAGAAAAAAAAATCAATCAGTTCTTTCTCAGAGAAAAAGGCACTTGAGTGTGCTCACCTCTAATATGAGCAAGGCGACGCTTCCTTAGCAAGAAAAACATTGATGGTTAAAAGAAACAGAGTGGGAGCTGCTGTGACCTCAAGCCAGGAAGACTCTGAAGAGGGCAGACGTCATTCACGGGCAGACTCTCTGACCACAAGATCTCATCAAGTACAATGGGCTTTCCACCAAGACACATTAGCCTGACTTGCGGGGAACGCCCACTGCTGTCTTTGTCCATTCCTTACTTTCTATTGGAAAACATCCAGAAAATGCCTGAGAGTTGAGTTTGGTTTAACAAATGCAAGACACACACATGTGAGGCCAAGAGGCAGATGGTTCTGAGCGCCGTGGGATATCTCCACACCTCTTCTCGTGACATCATGGCCACCTCTTCCCTTACCCCACCTGTGTGGTAGTCCGCTCTGTTCATGCAGCACAGCACTGCAGCCACACCTGTTGATGGGCCTGCAGGCCGTGCTCAATTCAGGGCCGTTGTGAGTAGACCTGAGCACCCCTGTGGTTTTTTTTTTTTTTTTTTTTTTTTTTTTTTTTTTTTCTGACGTGCATGTGCAGATTTCTTTGGGCAAGGTACCCAGGAGCAGAATCACAGGCTTATATAATATGTGGATCTTCAACTTTGGTGAAAAATGATCATTGTTATTCTAAATTATACTCTTGCCAATGGAGAAGAAGGAACTTCTGGGAGGGGAAGGGGATTTTCATTACATCACCACGTATTTACTGCTACATGGGATTCATCTGTCTAAAGCTTTGTGACCTACCTTCCTTCTACGGCCTGAGCACTATGTCCTCAGACACTGACAGAGCCCAGCTGAGTCCCGGCCTCTTGTGTTAGTTAACATGCCTTGGGCCTTATTTGGCGTGTTGTAAGACTCCAATGTAATGGCCGTCTCTCCATTATTTTAACAATTATTTTCCCTCGTGATCTCCATTGTAAGCCTAGCAGTGAGAAAGATCGGGAAACCTTAGCGTCGCCTGTCTGTGTCCACATTTTTTCCGATAATGCCAACCCTCAGGAAACAGTTTCAGAAAAGGGGAAGAGGCAGCGCGTATCTTATAAACTCAGACCGTGTTGTGCCAGTCCAGTATCTGAAAATGAATAGACGTTTGTCAAGACGTTGCCTCCCAGGTCACCCTGACAGGTCTCCACTTCCTGGTACTTCACAGTTCCGATAGTTGCCCTGGGCTCTCCCCACTCCACCAGGGACTCTGAGTGCTCGGCTCTCCAGTTTTAGAGACAGCCACCTGGCATGCCCCCGAGTCCCAAGACCACAGCTGTGTGGCAGTGACATCAGGTTGAGCTGAACTCTGGAATACAGCTGCCAGCATCTGTCCCAGAGGACAATAGTGGCTGGCAGCCAACAGTGTGGAGAAACAGGAATCACAGAAGCCAGGATCAGGGTGGAAATGATTGTAAAAATGTCCTTCAGTGAATGGGTAGGAAGGCTGCCAGTGCCCCTCTGTGTCCCAACCGCTTAATCCCCTGGCAGCTCCTCTCCACTGCCCGATCCTGTTGTCTGTTCTCCCAGGAAGATGCCTGGCAGGCATTGAAGACTGCTCGTTCTAGAAGCAGGACTTTAATAAACCTCTGCCTGAGAAGCCCACTACGGGCGCTCCTGACGGGAAGAGGGAGACAGCTGTAAAGGAGCTGGGAAGAAGTGAGTCCAGGAGCTATGATGAAGGTGCGGACGCAGAGTGGATTATGAGGTCTGTTTGCGCGCTGATTCAGTGAGACCACCCTTTAGATGACACCACCATCCTTTTAAGATTAAGCGTCCTGCTTAGGATGCGCTTCATCTGGAACAGATGTATAAGAGGAGACTCAAGCATCAACAGGGCTGGCCTGGGGTTACACTCATCTGTATGCCTACTAACTCCAAATGGGCTCGCTGGGAACGGGTGTCAGAACTGGCTCTAACTGACTTCCGGTCACGCCAGCGCACTCACGCTCTCCATGCTGTGTGCCACAGTTACAGGCTCTACTAATAGTCTCTCCGCCCTGCGTCCCTCTGTGTCTCCCCACTTTCTCTTGCTGTCTTTACTCCTCCATAGGATAGCCTGAGTGAGGCTTGTTCCCAGTCGGCAGTGTTGTTTGGGTGGATTTAGGAGCTGCTGGAGGAATTATATGTCACTGGAGATGAGCTTTGAGAGTAAAAAGCTTGACTGCCTACCTCTAGTTGCGCCCTCTGCTTCATGCCTCTGTTTGGTTCAAGATGGAAGCTTTCTACTCGCTACTCCGGCCACTGTGCCAGCTGCCTGCTGCTCCAGCTCTACCATCGTGGTTTCTAACCCCATGGAAGCAAAACCCAAATGAACTCTTCAGTTAGTTGCCTTGGTCATGTGTTTGATTACAGCAATAGAAAAGTAATAAATATACTTCATTATTACAAAATATGTTGGTTATATTAAGGTTAACTAATATATGTTTATCTAACAAGGTGATGGATTTCATGACACTATAATTTAAGTATATCATATACTTTGACCATATTTACCCACATTATCCTCCCCGGTCTCCCAGTCAGTGACCTTCAGCTTTTTGGATTATTCTTTTTTTATGTTTATATTCTTTTTTTCTGTGTGTGTGTGTGTGTGTGTGTGTGTGTCACACGCACATGCTCACATTCTTCTAAGTTCCATATATGAGAGAGAAATATGCATTTGTGTTCCTGATTCTGTCTCATTTTGCTTAATAATATCTCTGCTTCCGTGTGTTTCCCACAAATGGTTTAATTTTATTCATTAACATTATCGAAATAATTGTTACTTCACACCACTCTGTACTCCAAAAGGCTCTTAGTTCCTAAGAAATAATTGAAAAAATATGTCTGGAACTTAATGTCTTTCACCTTTGCTGACTTTAAAATTTTTAATTTCTTATTACTTTTAAAGTGAGTTCTCCTCTTCAAGTTGGGGAATTCATCTTCTCATAGGTAGCAACCTCCTACTGAGGGGCCAGTAACTTACAATAACTAGGAAGTTGTGACCCATCAGTGGCAAGTCGGACATGCGCTGATCAGCAGCCTAGCCCGGTTCTCTCTTTCCGGAAATGTGTGTTGCTCACAGAAACTGCCATCTAGTCAGTGTGTGAAATATAATCAGATTGGAACTGAGGTTCTTTCACTCATATTTGGGCTTATAATGAGATTTTTACATACTAAGGCGAGCCTGGGTTGGGTGTGTAAACACTGGTGATCAAATGGTTACACGGGGAGTTACTAATAAATCTACACACCATGCTCTGGCAAGTTGTATGTGAAGTGTGACCACCACAAAAACAACCGTGTTGATTCCAATGCTGCTGAGTTGTCGCATAGGAAGGTAGTGTTTTATTAGAACAGCAGAAAAGGAACTGACACTTCCTCATTGCAAAGTTGTATTTGTTATATCAAGCTTAACTAAAATATTTATATAACACAAAGTGACAAGTTTCATAACGACATTTTAATCAACACTAACTTCTCATCACCCTCTCCTGTCTCCCAAGCAGTCTCCTTTTTGTTCTGCATTATTTTTTCCTCTATGTTAGCTTGGTGTGTATGCACACTCTAAATTGCATATGTGATAGAAAAATATGTATCTGTGTTGGTATTCTTGAGTCTGAAGATGCCTTGTTTTGCCTAATATGATTGTTCTGAGGTTTTAAGGAGAACATCATGCTTTCTTGTCAGGAGCCATCATAGGAGAAGCTGATCACAAGCAGATGATCCTGCCTTGGGTTAAAATCCACAACAGATTTTCTCTCATAGGCAAGGTCCAGAAGAAATTCCCCTTAGGAAAGATTCCTGTTATTACTATGCTTTTAATGTTATTATTAAATATATAACTATCATAGGTATTAGCCAACCCTTTTGAGCAGATCTCTGCAGAACAATGAAGATGCACTGTCTTGTAGTGGTGCTATATAGACAAATAGACAATAATTCTATAGAATTCTTGATTTGATTCAAATAATTTTTAGTAAGAAGGTTTTTAGAGACAGTTGTAGTTGCTAGAAAGGTGTAATGAAGTTAGAATAAAGAATAGAATGTGCCCACTCCTCAGAATAGCAAGTAAAGGCTGCATAATAAGAAATACAGTGAGGTTTCACAATCTCACTAAAAATAGAAACAGACTTGAGACAAATTTTGTGTTCAAGGAAAAACATTTAGGTCCAAGGATAATGTCACAAGCATGCAAGGCCATCCATGTGAAACGTGTTGCTTTGAACTTATACTGAGTATATTATAATGAAACACTGCTTTGAACTTTATATCAACATTCTTCTATAATTCCCATTTTATGTAACATTTTATCTCTGAGGTAATTTTCTAAAGAACTTTTTGTCTAAGGAGGTATAAAAAAACAGAGAAAAGAAATAAAGATGTTGGTTGTTGGTTGAATGGTTTGGCTTGGGGAACTTTGCCCCATCCATTTGTCCATCTGTCTGTCCATCCATCCATCCATCCATCCACCCATCCATCCATCCATCCAAATGTGTGTCTATTCTTCTGTATGTTTATGTGTAGGGTATATGTGTATATGTGTAAGCACGCATGAATACTTGTGGAGTTGACTGCAACAGATGATCAGGCAGTGCCAGAGAGTGGGTGTACAAATGATGGAATGTATATGTGTCTGTGCACAGTGCTTGAACACAGCATCTTAATTTTTTTTCCTTCTCTCTCACAAAGAGTTCACCATCCAGACCAATGAAGGGCTTCTGGCTGGTTGGCCAGAAGAAGGAGCACCAGAAATAAGTCCTTTCACCCAATTCCCTGCTGCTAACAGTTTGTGTTTATTGACAGATATTAGTGATTATTGAAGCACAAATAAGAAACACTTAAGTTTTGGGCACGTAATGAAGCCCAGACCAGTAAGAAAGAGTTAAGTTTTCCTCGTGTTTATTTAAGTATTAAGAGTTAGGAGAAGCACAAAGAGTTATAATATTTAATAAAGCACAGAGTTAAGGAGAAAAGAAACCAGCATTTTTTAACCATGAAATAAGCAAGGAAGTCTTTAGAATCTTTTAGAAGTTATCAGCAAGCATTTTGTATAGTTAGAGAGCTAGAAGGCTGGAGACCATCGGTCTTTAAAGCAACAGGTGTGTTCCAATTCAAGCCCATTCCAGGCTGGGCAGGCCCAGGGCACTTTTCTAATGAGATTGTTTGTCCATGAGGTCATATATAAAATTGGGAATGGTTTTACAAATTGGAATAATTTCTTCACCTGATCCATTTAAGGTTATTTTTGGAAAAGTAGTTTATATTGGGTCAGACATAGTGGTACATTCCTATAGTCTCAGCATTCAGAAGTAGAGGCAGGAAGATTGACCAGTTTAGGTAGCAGATTCTAGGCCATCCAGAACCACATAGGGAGACACTGCCACAAACAGACAGACAAGGGTTTATACAGTGTTTCCAATCCTTCTCAGGTAACACAAGGTAGGGTCACCTGGGAAGAAGGAAACTCAATTGAGAAAGTGTCTCCATCAGACTGACCGTGCAGGCAAGTCTATAGGGCCTTTTCCTGATTGATGATTGATGTGTGAGCCATGTCAGCAGAGCCATCCCTGCACAGGTGGTCTTGGGTTGTATCAGTCTGAGTAAGCCATGGGGAGCGAGCAGCCCTTCTCTGTGATTCCTGCCTCTGACCCCATTTCAGGATCCTGCTCTGTTATCCTCCAGTGATGAGCTGCAATGTGGGTAACCCAAACCAACCCTTTCCTTTCCCATGATGCTTTTGGTCACAACAGAAGGTAAAGTGGGACAGGTACATAGCAAAGTGACACAGCAAACTAGAGCCTTCAAGTTCATGCCATGGGAAGGGGCTGGGTTTCCACAGTGCACACCGATGCTGTCATTAACTCTACAGACACCCACTAATGTATTCTGAGTAGCACACAGAGAGTACTTGGAAAACTTTCCAAATGTTTTTATTCAAGAAGAATAAAGATATTTCCCTTATTTAGAATATTATCACATGATAATATGGTATAAGCATGGAACTTGCTGCAATTGATTTTTATTTATTTTATTTTATGTGTATGAGTGTTTTACCAGCATGTATATCTGTGCTATTCATGCATGCAGTGCCCATGGGGGCCAGCAGAGGGCCTCAGATTCCCTGAAGATGAAGTTACAGATGGTGTGAGCCTTCCTGTGGCTGGACACTGTTCTCCCATCCTCTGGAAGAGTAGCCAGTGCTTACCCATGGAACCACCTCTGCAGCCCTTTCAGCTGGCTTTTGAAACATCAATTTGGTTAGAAATAGATTCCCAGGATTCAATTCTGGTAATTTCTTTTTTTCTGTTTCATTCTTCACACATTCAATCTGTTTAGACAGCTACACACTCAAGCTAGCTCATTAGGACTGGATCTCTCTTCACCTAGAAACAAGTAGTTCTGAGTAACAAGCTTTCCTTCTGAATGATTCTGTATTTTTAAGTGTATACCTCTATGGATTGATCATTTGAAGTATTATCCATTTCCCTACTTATTTCTTTTGGATTTAAATGTCAAACCCAATGACTTTTTTTTTTATGCATTATGTTTTATCTAATTATGGCCATGATATAAAGTTCTGTTCAAGAATACACTGGAGAGAAAATGAGTTGGTCTAAAGAAAAACACAAGTAGATAAAAATGTGTGTTTTCAGCAGACATGGTCCTGTCTGTGTCACGAGACTGAGACTAGCCAATCCTTTAGAAACCATGCTTTGGTTGAGGCAACTTTATTGAAGTCAAGGAAAAGTTTTCTTCCTCTAGGAAGTTCTCTGTGACCTGTCTGTCTATTCAGATTTAAAACTGTTTGTCTTTTTTTTTTTTTTTCCTTGCCATTCTTAACAAGTTCCTGGCGTTATTCTTTCCTTAGCTGAAAGATACCCGACTCAGGGGATAGACCCAAATGTCATTTTCACACCAAGGCAGGAAGGTGGTGCGGTGAAGACAGTCTGCTGTAGGCTCAGGCGGCGAGGACTGTACTGACTGTAGTGAATTTCAAACCAGCCGAACAAGCTGAAATGCCATCTCCCTTTTATTATCCTGTGCCAGCAATTCTAGACATAAGTGATAAAAGTCTCCCTTCCAGAAAAATCTCTTGTTAGGCCACATCCTGAATAATTGCTGTGGGACTGGTAGAATTTAGTCACTGTGCACACAAGTTTCAAAGGAGCATGTTAACCACCCATCCTCCAGCAAGCACCAGGATGTACATGAGTAATTCATAGAGAACCCACAGCAACATGGTTAGCCCCTGGCAAGCCAGTATCCAGTGCATCTTAAGACCAACATATTTGAGTCTATAGTCATGAGTTCAGCATGGTTTAGAGTTGCTGAACTCAGCATCTGGGTGACACCACCAATCCTATGCCATTACATCCTTTTGTATTTAAGCAAAAAAGATTAGAGACAAGCAATTCTGGCTCAAGAAATGGAGCTACTGAGAGTGTTTGCTTTGTAAAAAAATTAAAACCATCAAAATGATGGTGTAGGTTGGAGGGATGTGGTGCTTTTGTTTAATTAGCATAGATTTTAGTTCATATTAATATCCAATGGATTTGAGTAGTATTTTTAAATTATCATAGAGCTAAATAACATACGAGGAAAATAATGACTATCCAGGATAACCTGCGATTTTGTTATACGTAGGAGGAATATATTCTAAACGATCTGATATGTTAATAGAAAACTCAATACTATGTACCAGAAAAGGGATACATTTACCATAGTTAAATTACAACTCAATTTAAAAAGGACACTATCAAGTGTGCTAGGTATGCCACTAAAATCGAGAAAGACCAGGCTGTCTTACTTACAAGTGTAGAAGGGCTGACGTGAGGAGGAACTGGTGTGCTCGGGGAACAGGCATGGAGGCTTCACACCATGGGCCCAGCGTCTTCTCTCCACTGGCTTGTGATGGAGACTTCCTTGAAGAGGGAGCAAATCGCTGCCATGCAGTTTGGCCAGTCGCTACATGGGATGACAACTCAGATTGGCCTTTCCCTCCGGTCCAAGTCCTTACCTTCTCTGGTTATCTGTCACACCTCAGACAACAGGAAGCCTAGTGAAGACCCTCGTGCTGTGGCAGCTGGAACCCTCAGGGATGGATTCTTGATACTTCTCATGATCTGACATTTGTCCTGCCTTTGATCCATGTCAGCATTTTCCATATGGACTTTATTAATAAACATGGTAACACAGGACAGTGTGCTGGATCTGACATCTCTTTTCCACCCTTGGGTGGACTTGACTTATTTTTTAATGGTCTAGAAATCTAAATACCTTGTTAATTAAACCATGGATACTATGGAGTTTGGCTTTTTTTTCTCTCTCCATAGTTCTATCATTTCCAACCTAAGTATCATAATTGATTTAAAAATTTAAGGCCCATAAATATGTATAATTATTATGTGCCAATAAAACAAATTTCCCACAAAACCTTTCTCCTTTGTTCTCATGCTCCTTTGGCAACTGTTGAAAATAATGAGGCCCGGAGAGTGCAGGAGGCTTGCTCTGAGTCTGGGGCCAAGACTTGCCAATCAAGTTTCCTTCCTCACAGCCCGGTACTTTCTTCATAAATAATGAAATACATGTGTTTGGGCCAGGTCACAAGCTGCATTTATTTACAAGGTGTTGGCCACGGAGAAGGAAAAGTATACGTGAGCAAAATCTCTCATCACTTCCAACTGAGTGAATCACAGACATAATTCACTCATTGATATGGGCCCAGATAGCTGAGAATGAGTTCAGAATTTCCGAAGAGTAGACTCTTCAAAGACCCCCCCACGGCAGAACCATCCATATACACAGGCATTTCTGGAGAAATATGTATATTGCTGTCCATCAACTTCAGAGTTTTTACTTTGAGCCTGTCTCTTCTGCTATCCACCATAGTCTGGCTTGAATGGACTGGATGTCGTCTGGATTTGTGTTCTTGGGGGTGATTGATGGTAGCACCCCAAATTTTTGGTGGCTTTTTTTAACAGAATGATTTACATTTTCTTCCTTCCCAACACTTAGTTCTGTGATGAAATTCACCGTAAACAAGATTTATCCCAAAAAAGTAAGAAATGATGGGACTGTTGGACCCTCCTTCTCAACCCAGTTCCAGCTAAAGACTCTGCACTCTGGCAATGCACCGTGCTGAAGGGGTCAGAGCCCATACCACCCTGTTCACAATGTGACACGACCCAGACCCACCAGAATCACAAGAAGCCTCCTTTGGAAAGACCATGGCCCTGGGTGTGGCACGTCTTAAGAACTTAGTCACTTTCTAACAACAACAAGGGTCTTTAATTGTAAGGGTGACATCAAGGTCCTGTGTGCCTACAGAGTAAACTACCTTAGAAGCAGATGTAATCTCCTGAGGATTCCCCACCCTGCAATGGCTTCTGAAGATCATGGGCTCAGCTGGAAGCCTTCCTCAGTAAACTGGTCACCTGTCTTTTATATACTTCTCATCTCAGATCTGTCACTTAAAGTGGATGTCCAAAGACGGCAATGGCTCTGAGATCAAAGACTGAGGCAGCATCCGCTATGGACGAGGGATAAAAATTGTGATGGAGTCAAGATTCATTTGACTCCTCTCATGGGAGCAATCGTTTATAGATGACAACTGTGATGCTCTGTAAATGCTCGGCCCAGGGAGTGGCACTACTAGAAGTTGTGGCTCTGTTGGAGTAGGTGTGTCACTGTGGGTGTGGGCTTTAAGACCCTGGCTGCCTAGAAGTCAGTCTTCCACTAACTGACTTCAGAAGAACATGTAGAACTCTCAGCTCCTCCTGTACCATGCCTACCTGGATGCTGCCATGTTTCAGCCTTGATGATGATGGACTGAACCTCTGAACCTATAAGTCAGCCCCAACTAAATGTTGTCCTTTATAAGACTTACCTTGGTCATGGTGTATGTTTACAGCAGTAAAACCCTAAGACAACAACAAACTTGCAATCCCATAATATCCATTAGTCATGTTTATTGTTGGCTACTTAACTCTAGTGGGTGCTTTCTAGCAAGCTTGGCCGGCTAAGGTGGGATGAACATGCAGGGGCTCTCAGCGTAGTGCAAAGGCTCAATAGAGTCTTTAGAGATCTTTAGTGCAAGCTGAAATCCCAGACACACAGGACAGAGGACACAGGGGAGAGAGTAGCTACGCCCATGTGCTCGAAGAAAAAGTTGAAGAAGATGGTGGGTCTCTTCCTGTGGATCTTATGCTTGACTTATGGTTCTAGGAGGGGAAGCAGAAAGGACAGAAAGCATCCAATGTTAACTGGGGTACTACCTATCAGTGAATATGGGAGTCTCAGAGACAAACCAACCTGGTTGCCATTCTCTTTTCTCATTGGAAGAGAAAGAGGGTAAGGGGGAGGGAGGGGCTGAGTAGTGTTCCTCCTCCTTAGAAAGCATATCTAGAATTTTCTTATTGAAGTGAGCACTAATTCTAGGAGGCCCGTGTGTGTGTATGTGTGTGTGTGTGTGTGTGTGTGTGTGTGTGTGTGTATGTGTCTGTCTGTATATATGTATGTGTGTGTCTGTGTGTCTGTGTCTATATGTGTATCTGTGTATGTGTATATGTCTGTGTCTATATGTGTGTCTATATGTGTATCTGTGTATGTCTGTGTGTGTGTCTGTGTGTCTATATGTGTATCTGTGTATGTGTGTATGTCTGTGTGTGTGTATTGTGTCTATATGTATGTCTGTGTGTGTTTATGGGAGGTTTCCTCTTTTAGGATTGAAAATTTAATGGAAAAACGAAGCAAACATATTAAGAGGAGTAAGGTAAATGACTCTATGCTCATCTCTGCCTGGAAACTCTGGGGATCTGGGTTGACCAGAAGAGTCAAGTCAGGCTTAGCTGGGCTGTGAAGCTAATGAAACCATTAGCTCTGGAGACATGGAGAAAGAATAGTACCTGGTACTCAGATCCAGCAGATGTGGTTTGTATCCTAGATCCACATCTTGTAAAGTTGATCTTGCTCCTCAATTGCCCCAAGGCTCCATCCCCTTGTATAGAGTCTGGAAATACCGTTCCTCTCTACTTATGGTGGGGTTGTCACCCAGCCCATTACAAAACCAAAAGTCCTAAACTGAGCCTTACAGGTCAGGGGTCTTCCCTGACCTCTCAAAGTGTGCTTTTGTGGAGATTGAATGAGATAAACCATGGAAGGTGCCCTCTACTCAGAGTTATCAGGTGATGGCGTATCTTGGCTGCCCACCATAACAGGTGGTGGGGAACCTGAGAGGAACAGCATCCGCAGATGTATAGGGGAGACTGGGAGACTGGGAGACTGGGAGACTGAGACAACCTGATACAACTGGCTAGAGAAAATACATCATGTGAGGTTGTGGACAGCCAGGGTAGATGGTGTCACAGGCCTGGGTATTAGGGAGACTCAGATTTTCCAAAAGTGTCACTTACAGGGCAGGAACAGTGCAGTCAGTAAAGGGTTCAACTGCTTTTCCTTTGAGAATGAGGCTACAGGCTTCCTTCTCTGAGTCACCCTTGCTCCATCCATAGCATGAGAGAGAAGGTTGCATTTAACTTCAGATAACTAGGGATGCCACAGAGACTTGCAGAAGACCAAGTGAAGGGTCTGTCATGACATGGTTGCCCGTAGATCAGTGGTACCCAAGTGCAGCGGCCATGGCTGCCTGTAAATACAATATCTAAGGGAGGGACTCAGATGAAAAGTGACATTAGAGTCTCATTGAGAAAGCTTATAATTTACATTACAAACAAAAGTCAAGCAAACCAAGCCAGATAAAAGACACTGGGCCTCTAATTTGTATTCCGACCTGATTAGAAGATGACTAATGTCTTTACTGGGCTCTTTAATTTCCACCCATGTTTTCCTCACCCACCTGCCCGATGACTCTAACACAGGAGCAAGCTGTCTTCACTCTTGGACATATGTGGCTTTGGTTTTGATGTCCGTTTTGCATAAAGCCAATGGCTCTTGGTTCCCCACAGCCTTTCTGATGATTTCAGCTTGACCTCGCCCAAGACTCTGCCTATCTATCTGGTCCTTTTATGGCTATTTTTGGCTTGTTCTTAGAAATAAAATAGATATGGATATAGTTCATTGAAATTCTAATCACAGCGAGAATGAAAGTGAGATCAAAACTTACAGCCCGATTTGAGCAATCCCAAAGGTTTATTCTAGCCAAGTATGATAAACTTGGATGGTAACATATTACACAAGCATGTGTCGCCTGATACTTTGGTTTAGTATTTAGATTCCTATGTCTTATATTCTCAATATATAGTCAATATATTGTATATTTATGTATGTATATATGTATATATGTATATGTATATATGTGTATATGTATATATGTATATACATATATATGTATGTATGTATGTATATATGATGTATATATGTATATGTGTATGTGCGTATGTGCGTGTGTGTGCGTGTGTGTGTGTGTGTGTGTGTGTGTGTGTGTATGCTACAGTTCTAGACTGGCTATCTCTAGAAATCTGTAGCTAAAGTTGAGAGTCAGATTTCTCTCCTGCCTGTCCTATACTAATTCCTTGTCTGTACTAGAGATGCCTGTGGACTATGAGAATGACAGAGTGCCTTGTTTCTAAATACTCATCAGTGGCATAACAGAGACACAAGGATTGACATAGACTGTTTTATTATGAGTATTTTGGGGGTGTGTTCACATGTGCTGCAGTGTGGTATGGCAGAATGTCTTACCTGGCATTTAACTTTCTTGTGTTAACTATTTTTGGGTGTATGTGTGTGTGCGCACAGGTGTGCACATACTTCAGCATGTGTGTGGAAGTCAGATGGTAGCTCCTTGGACCAGTTCTCTCTTGTTCCCTTGTGGGATCCAAAGAGTAAACTGAGATCATCGTGGACCGGTGCTGAGGCCTCTGGCCACCCTGCAATTGCTTTGCTGTGAGTGTCACACTGTGTCATTATGAGCTCCAGATGCTGCTTCCAGAGGAAGCTCGTACTCGGGAGCAGCCATGTGCTTGGAGAAGAAAGGGACACAGCTGAAAAGCAGCCCAGAAAACTAGAGTTAAAAAGGAGAAAGGAGATAGACAAGAAGAAAGACATTTAAGTCCCAGACAGAGGAATGACAAAACAGGAAATGGTGCTTCTGTCTGTGTCCTTCAGGAGGCCGGGTCTCCTCACCAGGATGGGTCCAGGACGGTGTCTTGAATTGTCCACGAAGAATTACGTTTCAAATCATGTTTCTTCTTGTTAAGCCATGGCTTTTTGACTCAGAATTAGGAAAGTGGCCACCAGCAGGAAAGTGATAAAAATAAATGTCTCCCAAGTTACATGGACGTCGCAGACATATTTAGCAATCATCTTCTGGTCCTGGGGAGATTACTGAATGTAACCCATTATTGAGAGCAAGTGAGTTACACACATTACAATAGACAGTATTAGCTCTGCTGATTGCTTCTTTGAATTAATTATGGCCAGCAGGGACTTCTTGGAACTAACTGTTGCTGAATTCACATTTTGTTTTTCTTAGCGCCTGTATGAGTCCTTTTAGTTGGCACTTGGAAAATGTTTTTCTGGTGCTTTTAGGAGTCAGGTTTTTTATTAGATTGTACAATTACTAGAATTTAGATGTGAGGTGCTTTTGATTTTAATTATTATAATCCAATGTGTGTCACATAAAGAGTAGCATGCCCTTTAAAAGAAAACAGGGAATGTGTAAATGGCCAATACAGAAAAAAAATGACATATAAGAAAGAAAAATAAATAAATATTAATGAAAATAGATTCAAGAATAATAACTACAAACATATGAAGCTTTTATTTGTGATGTTGCTGTTTGCCTAGAGTATGTGAGTGTGTGCATATGTATATATGTGTGTGTGTATATACATGTGTGTGCATATGTATATATATGTATGTGTGCATATATATATACATGTGTATATGTGTGTGTGCATGTGTGTGTGTGTGTGTATTTCCGAAAGGCAGAGGCAGGTAAATCTCTGAGTTCCAGGCCTGTAGCATGACCCTGTCTGTCAGTGCCAGGGAACTTAATGAACCCAGTCTCCTGATATGGTCAAGGGGATGAAAACCAGGCTGGGTTGGAGGGATCTCAGCAGGACTGAGGCTGAGGCAAGTTTATTCTAAGCAATTCGCCTTTTTGTACACTTATGAAAACAGAGTAGAGTGGTGGTTGCCAGGATACAATGACGGTATCAAGCTAGATGGATTACATACCATTAATGTATAAGGCCAACCATTCAGCTGAG
Source organism: Arvicanthis niloticus (assembly GCF_011762505.2). Lineage (NCBI taxonomy): Eukaryota > Metazoa > Chordata > Mammalia > Rodentia > Muridae > Arvicanthis > Arvicanthis niloticus. Next base: position 7,001,038 of record NC_047665.1, on the reverse strand, counting down.
TGTCTACAGGCTTTGCTGACTCCTAGAGAACTCTGGGATACATAGGTGGCCTGAATGCCTCTCAGTTTCTCTGGAACTGAAAGGCACATAGTGCCCCAGGAGCCATGGTCTCTACTATGAACAACCTCTCAAGGCAGCTAGACTAGACCAACCCCATAATTCCCTGCACCTGGGTAAACAAACAAACAAAAAGCCAAACAAATGTTGCATGTATGTATGAAACTAGTTCCCTGTCTTGTGACAGCTTTGTTGCGTCGGCTCATTCCCATTGTCTTGGTGGCTATGGATCACTTCTCTTCAATGGTAGGACTCTCCGGCAGTGACCACAGTGTTTCCCTGCTTGCTTAGTCTGCATCAAGCACAGATTTTCTTATCCCAACTGAAGGTCTAAAGAAATCATTTGTTTGTGCTTCTTATTTCTGCCTTACATTCTAACTATAATCCAGACTGAAGCAGCCAGCATCAACTGCACTACAATCCAGATATTTCACTGCCTTGGAATTTCTCCCACTAAGTTAGTTTGTCCATATCTTCTGAATGTAGCCTCACCCGACCTTTGTGATATGGGGAGAAGGTAGCCAGAACCTACCATGAATAGCCTCTGCTCCAGTTTCCCACCAGTCCAAACTGAGGCTTCCCAAGCGCCCTGTTTACTGATGGCTTTCCTGTTGGCGTGCTGATCTTCCAGGCTTGCGCCAGAACTTCCTGTCAGCCTCCCCTCATGATGATCCGGCTCTTCTCTAGGCTGCACACAAGCTCTTCCCAACATGTCCAAAGGCTCCAGAGCTGCACGCTTGGGTTTGTCACAGCAAGAGACCAGCTCCTCTGGCACTGACTTTGCATGTCACTTCCTTTCTGTTGACTGTGGCTAACCACTTGACAGAAGCATCTGAAGGGAGTGCGTGAGTCCTGTTACACATGGTTGGCATAAAATTCTTCATAAAAGCAACTCATAGAAGGAAAGATTTGTTTTAGCTCACAGTTGGAGGACACCATTCATCAAGGTGTCAAGAGCTTGACTGAGGTGGCTGACACATGGTATCTGCAGTCAGGCAGGAGAGCGATACAAATGGCCAGACTCAGCTCATTATCCCTATTTTACACAGCTAAGAACCACAGCCCTTTGAATGACCCATGCTTAAGGTGGGTCTTTTCACCCAGGCTAGCCTAATCTAAACAATCCCTCATAGAGAAGCTCAGAAATGTGTTTTCCCAGTGATACTGTAGCTTGCCACGGTGACAGTCAAGATAAACGTTGTAGGCGAGAAGGATGTATTCTGGCTCAGATTTGCACAGGGTTTAGTCTGTCCCAGTGGGGAGGATATGGTGGAGTGGACTTAACATTGTTCACAAGGAAGATCCAGGGGTTGGTATCTTCTTCAAAGGCTATTGCTTGCAGCCTGCTTCTGCTCCTCAGGCCTCTCCTCTGAAAGACTCCATAGCCTTCAAAACAACATAAGCTGCCAACCAAGCACTCAACACAGGAGCCTTTGAAGGGGGCGAACATTTCTAGTTAGACCCCAAGCTTTCTTCCTATTGGGCTTCCACCTCCCCCACCCCTGACTTTTGGTAGAGGAAAGGGCTTTGAGTGTTTCTGTTTGTTGTTTGTTCTTATTGTTGATGATCATAAGGAAATGATGGATGTTGAAGAGATGATATTCCTAATCTGATTTGAACGTTACACAGTAAGTCCACTATTGAAATGGTGTGGTACCTCATCAGTTCGTACACTTCTCGTGTGTTTATGTGCCAGTTACAAATATTCCCGACAACCTGGAAGCTTCTGCTACTCACATCACCATTTTGTCAGATGAGGTTATGAGGAGAAAATTGGCTTAGTGACTTCGCCTAACTATCCCTGCTAGCTCATCGGTGGAAGTAAAATCAAGCTGTTTCATTCCCACCCTTGGTCTTTTCCCTATAGAACTGTCCTGCCTCATAGTGGGCACACAGTAGGACTAGTCTGAGATGGCACATGAACACAGTTGAAGGGTGGCTCCTCAGAAGGGGCTCATGGAGGAGGATGACTGGGGGTAGCTTCTGTTGGTGTGGGTGGGCCAGAGGAACAGATTGTGGAGGGGAAGTTAGATGGCAAAGGAGTGTGACAACGTCTTCTGTCAGTCTTATAGTGAATGCTGAGATGGAGTGGCCATTGGGTGTGTCCTGATGTGGAGCAAGAAGCCTGGCTCTTTATAAGCCAGTCATAGAGCATGAACCATCCCAGCTGACGGCTTTACCTTGTGTTGGGAAAGTCCCTTGGACTGAAGAGAATTACCGGGACTCAGCTGTGTGCTTGGGGTTAAGCATCTTTGGTAGCTCGGGAAGTGAGGGTCTGTATTAAAAAGAGGGGCTAAGCACAAAACCCACTGACAATCCGCAATGGGACAGCTACCTCCTTAGTTAGATACACATCCAAATTCTTGTTTGTTTTTTGTCCCTTTAAGGCATTCTACCTGGGCAAAGAGAGACCACAAGAACCCCATTTGTTAGCTGGTATTGTCCCAGAGTGTTCAAGGTTGATTTTCCTTCCCAATTTAATCTGGGTGATTCTGATGGCCCAAGTCCTCTTCCCTAGCCATACGAGGTGGAGGAGCAAAGGCCCCTAGCAACAAAGGCTGAGGAGCAAATGCCCCTAGCAACAGAGGTGGGTTAAAGCGAAAGCGTCTTTAAGGCAAAGAGAGCCCCTCCCGTGACTTTCATGTTTAGGAAAGAGACTCTGTCTACACACTTGCCTCCTGTGGCTAGAAGTGGCTCTGCCTTTGCTTAGGGAGAATTTATTTACAAACTGTAGGAAGAGAGAACTTAGGCGGAGACAGACACAGGCAGAGAGGGCCCCATTTGGAGATGCCCGAGCTAGTTTTGCCCTGACATCATTCTCCCATCTTTTACGGCACCCAAGCAAGTCACTCTCTTTTTCTCCTCTTCGGGTTATAGCCTCCACTTTTGAAATCATTCTCGGAACAGAAGGTGGTGTGAGCATTCACAGCAGTGCTTCTCAACCTTCCTGATGCTGTGACCCTCTGATACAGTTCCTTATCTTGTGGTGACCCCAGCCATAACATTATTTTTGTTGCTACTTCGTAACTGTAATTTTGTTACTGTTATGAATTGTAGTGTAAATATCTGATATGCAGGACTTGTCAAAGGGTCATTATATCCCCCTCTCCAGAGGGGTCACGACCCGCAGGCTGAGAAGCACAGGTATAAAGTTACAAAATGATGTCCTTGACTCTCAGCTGCAGATGAGAGGAGCCTGGCTTCCTGGTCACTACAGAGGATGGCTGTGAGGAACAAAGTAGAGACAGAACTTCCTTATAGTTACACGAATGTTAGGGAAACCCAGTCAGCGGGCATGCCCTCTGACAGACCCTCCAAATACAGAGAAAGAAGCTAAATGTGGACCTACCCTCCCCAAAATGCTTACCTAAGAACATCCAGATATAGATGGCAGGCTGGGTGACCTGGAGCCCTCTGTGTGCTAAGAAGGTTGCAAAGAAGGACCAGCCTGAACTCTGTCCTTGAGGGACTCTGTAAAAACTTAGCTTACAATCGATATGTTTATGATGGAACTGACAAGAGTTTTGTAGCGATACAGAGAAGATGAGAGTGAGAGGTGGGACACTTTTAGTCAAGATGATTTGCTTAGGGTGGGGGGAGCAGGAGCAATCAATGAATTCTGGGTGGCTGAGGCTTTCTTGTCATGGAAAGAGGCCTGCCTGGGCTTCCTTTAGTTTAGTTTCTCCCTCTCCCTCTCCTCCCTCTCCCTCCTCCTCCCCCGTCCCCTTTCCCCCTCCTCTTCTCCTCCTCCTCCCCCTCCCCTTACTCTTCTTTTCTTCTCTTCTCTTCTCTTCTCTATCTCTCTCTCTCTCTCTCTCTCTCTCTCTCTCTCTCTCTCTCTCTAGAATAACAGAGGCAGATGTTTCTGAAGCCCAAGAGGCACCAGATGTCACTATATTCCACTCAAGGGATGAAGTAATGGATGCTCGTATAGATTCTGGATCCTCTTCCTTACCTGGTCCTACCCCACTCGCTGCTTTAACAGCTGTCAAGGATGTTCTCATGATGTGGCTCCCTGCTTACCAGAGTGTCTTCATCTCTCCTGTCTCCCTTCCTAAATGCTAAACGCTGATAAGAATTTGTGTCTAAACAGATTCAGATGTTGTGTTCAGTTTTTCTATTTCGTAAATTGTTCAATTTCATCAGACAATGACCTCGATCTAGCCCAGAATAATGAAGGCAATTATCAGTTACTTTGTTGCCTGAATAAGCCCTACTTTTACATTTTCAATGTGGTAAGTGTCTGCCAGAATCTTCAGCTTTCTTTGTCTCAGAATGGAAGCAAACCTCACAGGCCTCACTAGTCAAGCTCCTGACTAAAAGACTAAGACGTGCGAGGAGAACAGTCTCATGTAGTATCTATATATCCCTGAGCTAGAACACTCTATTCTGGTCAAAGACGACTAGAGTCACTTAACACTTTACCAGAAATGTGTTACTATGGGAACACAGGGCGTTAGAGGGCACAACATGAACTCTGTTCTTTTTTCTGACTATTGGTCCCATCATGTGCCATCTGACACTTTTTGGATACTGTCCTAATTAGGGTTACTGTCCCTGTGAAGAAACACCATGACCAAAAGCAACTTGGCAAGAATAGGGTTTGTTGATTTACGTATCCCAAATCACTGTTCATCATCAAAGGAAGTCGGGACAGGAACTCAAACAGGGCAGGAACCTGGAGGCAGCAGCTGATGAAGAGGCCATGAAAGGGTGCTACTTACCACCTTGCTCCTCATGGCTTGCTTGCACTGCTTTCTTATACAACCCAGGGCCACCTGCCCACAGGAAGGTGGCCCCACCCACAATGGGCTGACCCCCTCTCTCAATCACTAATTAAGAAAATGCCCTACCTACCGCTTGCCTACAGCCCAATCTTACAGAGGGATTTTCTCAATTGAAGTTTCTTCATCTCAGGTGACTATAGCTTGCTTGTGTCAAGTTGACATAAAACTACCCAGCGCAATTAATTGACCCCTGGTCAACTTGATACACCAGCCTATCATTGTTACGCAATAACCTTTCTTTTTCATACCCAAGATCTCACGACAATATCAACATCACAATATAAACTATTCTGACTTTTAAAAGTCCTCCGTCTTTAAAATTTCAGACATTTTAAAATTCAAAGGTCTCTTTAAAGGACCAAAACTCTCTCTTAATATCCAAAGTCTTTACAAAACTCTAAGATACCTTTAAAAGTTTAAAGTATCTCAACTGTAGGCTCCTGTAAAATCAAAAATCAACTAATACTTTATTACTTCTAGAGGAAGAAACATGACATAGGCACAACTAGTTCGAAGCAAAAACTAAACCCCCGAAGTGTAATTAACTCAGTGTCTAGTGTCTCAGATGCACTGTCTTCTCTGGTCACGTCTCCCACTCTGCCCTCTGCAGCCCACACAGATTGTCTTCTAAGCTCAGACTGGCTTTACTCCCAGGCTACTGCTGTTCTTGGTTGTCATCCATGGTGCCGGCATCTAAAAATTCTTGGGTTTTCTGCTGCAGCTGGGCTTCACTTTCACCACTAGCCTCTCCTGGGGTCTCCTCAGGGACTCTAGCCCTGCCACATAGTGTTAGACCTCAGCTGCTCTTATGACCTCTCATGTCTTCAGCACCACCTGGGTGACCTTACACTACCAAGTTTGTCTTACCAGCACAAGGCACATCTTTAGTAGCTTCTGGAAAACAGCTACTATGTACTACCCTGAAAAAAACATTTCCCAGAAGATTTCACATCAGTGATGCTACTCTCCTCTTAATCACCGCTAATTTCTCAGCTCTAGCTAACCAGCATTGATTATTCCAACAAAGCAAAGGTTTCGCCTTAGTGATTCTGCTATCTTGTTAATCTTGCCCTATTCTTCAGCCCCGATAGATAACCAGAGCCACAGGTTCTTAACTCAGAATAGCAAATGGCCCTGACAGGGCCATTAAAGGCCCTTCCCTACCCCCCCCCCCCTGGAAGTTCACAAGCCAGTCCTCCATCATCTGCAATCTTCTTTTCACTCTTTCTTTGTCTCCAAGCTCCCACAGAATGGCTCTCCAAGCTTTGAAAACCCAATGGCTTTCTAGCCCAATGTTCCAATGTCCTTCTGCGAACCTTCCAAAAACGCACAGTCAGGTTTGTCCCAGCAATACCCCAAGATGCTGGTACTAATTTCTGACTTATTGGGTTTCTTTTTCTGTAATGATACATGATGACCACAAGCATCTGGGGTGGGTAGTGCTTCCATATCACTTCCACATCACTGTTCATCAATGAAGGAAGTCAGAGCAGGAACTCAAGCAGGGCAGAAACCTGGAGGCAGGAGCTGAGGCAGAGACTATGGGGGAGTGCTGCTTTCTGGCTTGCTCCTCATGGCTTGCCTAGCCTACATTCTTACAGAACCCAGGACCACCATCCCAGGGGTGGCCCCATTTACATGGTCTGAGCCCTCCCCCATCAATCACTAGTAAAAGAAAATGCCCGTCAGCCTGATGTTAGAGAGGCATGTTCTCAATCACTGTTCCTCATCTCAGCTGACTATAGCCTGTATCAAGCTGACATAAAACCAGCTAGCACAGATGCCCACTATGTGTGATTAATGTGGGATGACTCAGCCTGCTGTGGGCAGTATGTCTTCAGCAGGTGGGCCTAGGATACATAAGAAAGGTAGCTAAGAGGATCCTGGAGCAAGCCACCAGTAAGCAGTGATCCTCTGTGGGTTTCTGCTTCAAGCTCCTGCCTTGGCTTCCCTTGATCACAGGCTGTAATGTGTAAGTTAAAATAAACCCTTTCTTCCCAGAGTTACTTTTGGACATGTATTTATCACAGCAACAGAAAGCAAACTAGCGTAGATGCCAAATAAGATTTGGATAAAATCCAAGTACTCTTTTTGGTTAAAAATAAACCTTCAGTGTAAACTTGGGACCTGAATGGGACCTGTGGTAGTTTGAACAGGAATGCCCCCCCCCCAAGACTCATGTATTTTAATGCTTAGTCCATATGGAGTGGCACTGTTAGGAGGTGTGGCCTTGTTGGAGGAAGTGTGTCACTCACCGTAAGGATGGGCTTTGAGGTCTGCTATGGTCAAGTTCCACCCAGTGTGGGATGCAGTCTCCTTCAGCTGACTGCTGATGAAGATGTAGAACTCTCAGCTACCTCTCTAGCACCATGTCTTCCTGCCATGAAGATTAAGATGCAGAACTCTCAGCTCCTCCAGCACCATGCCTGCCTGGATGCTGCCATGCTTCCCACCATGATGATAATGGACTAAACCTCTGAACCTGTAAGCCAGCCCCAATTAAATGTACCTTTATAAGAGGTACCTTGGTCATGGTGTCTCTTCAGAGCAATGAAACCCTAACGAATAGTTTATACATTAAGTACACACACACACACACACACACACACACACACACACACACACACGTGTGCACATGCATACATGAGTGGTCTCCTTTCCAGAATTACATTTCAAAATTATGGACAAGAGACTATTGATCTTAAGCACAAAAGTTTCACTGGCCATTGTGCACTGCCCTTCCCCCAATATCTAGCTCCACACTGGAGTCAATTCCCCCCACCCCCACACACATACACACACATCTGTCTCTACACTGGAATGAATCCCCTCAGTCTATCCTCTCACTGGGTGAATCTCCTTTCACATCCACCTGGACCCCTCATCTCTGCATACCCAGAGGCAGGAGGAACAGCTCCCTATGCCACACATTGGCCTTGGGGCATGATACACCTCTTGCTCCCTCAGTGGCTGCCAGGCTCCAGCCCTCTGGGACTCACATCTCTTTGGCCCCTCAACACTCAGGTCTATTGCTTGGGCTTTTCTGTTCTCTAATCCCTCCTGGACATCTACATTCACTGGCAATGTCCTCATTTCTGCTGTCTTAGGGGTCACCCAGCTTGGCTGTCTTTCGTGTGCTTATCAGGGACACTCGGATTGTATGTTACCCTCCAAAAATTCCCTAGTGCTTTCAGAAGGCTGCTGTCATTTAAACACCCCTGAGGCCTCCTCTCACCTTCCACACCTGGCTTCATGTCCCCCAAATCCCTACATATGAGGACTTGTTATCTCTCACAGGCTCCGTGAGCATGCCTGTCTCTGTACCCTGACCTGTGCCTACCTTTTCTTTTATGTAGCTAGCTGTAACTTATCTTCTATGGAGGACGCCAGAATGTTTTCCCTCTTAAAGAAGGCCTTGAACATTCTAGCAAAAAATATCCTAGGAACTCCTGTTACACCATCACTTAGGCCCTTTGCTTGTTGCCTACCCACACCCCAGCTCCCTGGTCCATTCTTTGGGAAAAGCTTGCAAGCATCAGGACAACAAGGCCATTGCTAGGACCCAGTCTTTGAACCCAGCCCTGTCCCTCACATGTCCTAGCCACACATGGCATCTTTACAAGCCTCTGTTTTCTCATCTATAAAGTAAGGGGATGGAAGTGATTTCTCTCATCTGGTTCTCCTTAGAGCACTTGGCCATTTTGCCACATAAACAAACCATTCAGCAGTGTCAGGGTATGGAGCATGTGACAAATGTTTGAAACTAGTTTCATGGTCTTAACATTACGTGCCTCATGAGGGAGGCATGAGTGGAGGGAACAGCTCGGCCGTCGTTTAACTCTGTGGTGGTGTTGGCCTCTCACACATGGCGCAGTGATCATTTATCGCGTGACAGTCTTATGGCGTTACTCTCTACCTCGGGATTTAGTTGTTTCAAGTCCTGAAGTAAAGCTGTAAATAAAGCATAGAGCCAAAGCTTGTTCATAGACAAAATCTTTTTGGGCAAACATACCAGTCGTGAGGTGATATATCTGTTTATTTGAATAGCTAAGCCCACATACAATCTAGAGAAGTCTGTGTCTGGACTCCGGGCACTGAGGAATAGCAATGTGAGGGAAGAGGGAGAATCAATCAGTCTGGAGCAGAGAGAATGGCCATCTGGCAGAGGCAATGGGAAGCTTCATTAAGGTCTGTTAAGCCCCAAATACTAGGTCATTAACAGAGGGATTTGTAAAGCTGTAAGTATGTCTGATTGTACTGTGTAACCCAACTGAACCATCGCCTATTCTGAGGTGTTCTGGTGCCTCTCCAGATGCTACTCCAGATGTTATCCTGTGTCCCAAAGCCTCCCCCAGAGTCAGAGTCTACTCCTCAGTGGAAGCCATGCTAACTAAGGTGGTCAGGCATCCCTTACTGGAACCACTAGTGAGACAGGTAGATGGCCGTCTTTCCTGGGCCTCTCTAGGAAAACTCCGGTACATTGCATGAGATAGCTTTACCTTAAAGGACTGGCAACTGACCAGAGAAGAGCAACCCCTTGGTGATTGTGAGCCATCTGATGGCAGTCTAACTGCTAGCAGCCCATCCTATCCAGATGTCTGGGTGCCTCACAGGACAAGGCAGGGAAATAAAGTCCATTCCTTTCCTGGGAATCTGATGGCTTTGTGACAGACTGCTTTGCTACCAACCTGTGGGGCTTGACTAGAGCATGTCTTACAGGGAGGACAAGGCTGGCAGCTGAGCTGAGGACTGAAGCTTCAGACACTCAACAGAGAGGTGCATCCATCCCACAATCAGACTCAGCAGGAAGTCACAGGGCACATAGTCAAGAGGCAGATGGACAGAGGAAGGCTGCTTCTGGTCATCGTTTCCAGCTTGGAGGTGGGTGGACCCTGCAGGTACAGTTCAGGGTCCTAGCTGGACACAGCAAAGACTTGAATGTGCAGTCCTAATTATAGGGCTTTTTACTAGGGTCTCTTCCAACACATAATCCATTCATGATAGGACCCTTATTTTGGGGGATCGGGAGTGGAGACTTATCACACCCCATGGTATGCTAAGTTAAGTTGTGGTAGAAACCCTAAGGCGTGTTCCCACAAACCTCGTAGCCTTGACCCTGACCATGCAGTGTCTCCATGTTTCCTTTCAGAAAAACACCCTTCCTGCTGAAGTCTGCTAAGACATGTTCATGCCTTTAGCTGGAAAACCCCCAGACAAATCCTGACCAACTATTTGACTTTTTTAACCTTCCATTCCTTCTAGCTCTCACCCAGACAGTATCCAGGGATTAAAGGACATTTATTTCCCAGAGACTTAGAAAGAAGGGAAACACTTCCATTAGCAAGCGAGCCAGGGCATGGGCTGCAGGCAGTTTGAGTCACAGTCTGTTGACTATAGCTCTGGGGGCTGCTCTTGGCCTCATGGGGAAGTGCAGGCTGAAGTGGCCAGATCATGAGCTAAATGTCTTAACTGTCTATGCCCTGGGGTTGGAAACTTTTTCTGAAGTTTACTGAAAAGTTGTACATTTCCGTGTCAGGGCCACATGCTGTCAGCAGCAGCCCTTGTTGAAGACACTTAAAGCTTCGTGATTCTGTTCTGACTCCTGTGTCATTTGAGAGCTGTTGTGTGCTGAGTTCCCACGAATCACTTCATGATTCTTATCGGTAAACATGAGTCAGCCCACTATGTCCATCTGCTAATTTCCAAGGGGCTTGAAACCAGGAAATGAGTGAAGAGGGTGTTGGGTAAGGAATGGCCACAGTACCTTCCTGTGCAGCAGAGTGTCTCCTGTTCTCAAGTGGTACAGCGGCCAGCACTGGCCTCCAGTCATGGGGTCATCAGTGTGCTAAGGGTGAAGTTTACAGCTCTCAGCCTTTACCCCATTTTCTCTGTGGTTCCCCTCTCCACTACAACTGACTTGCAGACAGAGGGACAATGTGGGTATTTGGATCCCAGGTCTCAGACAATGAATGACACAATCATCAGAATCCGTGGCGTTCTAACCAGGCTGGTATCATTGCAGCCTGTTTCTGAGATTGGAGGAGGCGTGAAAGGCCTAACAGGTAGCTTGGTTACATAACACGCCATCTAGAGTCTAGATTTAAATAGCTTGTTTCTGTATGACTCACTGGGTTAGAAATTAGGGACAGACTCAGTTGGAGTGGCTTATTTCTGTTCTACTTTTTCCTACCTGGGGACTTCGGCTGGGTCGCCTGGAGAAGAAGGGAGTTGGTTCTATGTGTTCCCCATCTTTCCTACTGCAGGAAGCCAAGGCAGGTTTCCCATGAGTGCCAGCCTCAAAGTCAACAGAGGATGCCTGAGTACTTGGTACCTCTGTTCAGAATTCACACAATGTAACTCCTGTTCTGTTCTGCCAGTCAGAGTGAGTGACAGGCCCAGTAAGAGTCCCGGGACCAGTGCTAACTCTAGGAGCAGAGGGACAGACTGCCTGTTAGATGCTGCAGAGATTTGGGCCATATTCAACTGACCACAGCGGGGACTCCAAATCCATTACTTTGATAGAAGACTAATTAAGCACAAAGCCTGATTTGGAAACACTTGTCATTCTGATTGGTGCTTGTGAATTCACCAAGAGCATTCGAATTATTTCCCTTATCATAGGACAAACTTCTGAAGTGTGTCCCTTCCTATTTTTCAAATGAGGAATAGAAACTCACCTACTCAGAGTCTCAGCTGCACGGAGACCTCAACTCCTCTGTCTGTTCCCTAGGTTGTGCTGGTAAAGAATTCCATTTACCTCCAGACAGGCTGCTTGGCTTAATTGTAATTATGTTTGAGATCAGAAGGGAAGCTTTTCTTTCCCCCAGGCTGCCACCCAATATCCCAGAGCTGTCTTGTTTGGAAGGCACTTGTTTCTCGCCATGCTTACAAATTCCAGACAAGCTTCCCAGGAGTCTCTTTCATTGTAGCTGAACAGGGTGAATAGAGTTGGCTCAATAAGAAAAAGGTAGCAGAGGGAAGGTGAGTGGTACAGCCTCTGAGTCTATACAGAGAAATCTTTGCCTTCAGAAACACACTGCATCTAGCTATCTCATCGAATGGGGGATGCATGGCATCCCTCTGGAGCCCAACTGAAAGTATTGGGTTTGGCTGGAAGCATATTTGAGCTGCAAGAACTCAACCAGGAAAAGAAGGGAGATAGGAAGGAGACAGGGAGGGATAGAGCAAACCTCAGCCTGAGAAATTATTAAACATTGCTTTAAAAATAAAACATGCATTGATTATACGGAGCTGAGCCCCTGTGATGGTGGGGGGAGGCTCAAGAGTGTGAAGAAGGGGTTGGAGACTCGTTGTCCACAGAGTCTGTCTTAAAACGATGATGTTGATAGCATCCATTTCAACCCACAATGTTTAAAATCTTTCTTCAGTTTCAAATGATGCCAGAGAATCAGTGGGCAAGGCTCTTAAGAATCTGAGAATCTGTGCTCGTTCCCCATATGGTGCTTAGCGGGACACAGTCACTCGTGCGGCTCCAGGCTTTGCATTTCATCAGATCAAGGACTCTTGCTAATGGTTTATCTTCTTATCCTGGCTTTGTGATAGCCAGGGCAAATTCTCCAGTATTTGAGTGAGGATGCTGAATGAATTGGCTGAACAAGTCACGATGGAGGCAGTCACTAAAGATGGGGCTGCTGTTCCGATCACACTGTTGTTTTTTAAAATGAACATGCAGCTCTGCTGACTATTTTATAGATAGAAATATGTGCTTGATGAAAACGAAAACAAAATCTTGCTTGACATCCAGAACAGGTCAGTAGAAATCTTTTTTTTTTTTTTTTTTTTTTTTGGGACTGATGTGATTTTAAATTCAAAGAGATTTTATCTGACATCTTTGTTGTTGTATAAACAGGTCAAGAAGATTTTCCCAACTTATTCTGAAATCTTGGCAAGCACAACCATAGTAGATCACACGTATATTCTAGAAACCACGTACTCAGGACCCCATTGTGTGACACTTCTGTAGTGTGACTTTGCTATCATAAGTAACGTGCACACGAAGGTCTCTACTCCTGCTTTCAAGCCAGACTTATGAGACTAGAGGGTCAAAGGCCATTGTGACTGCTGGGGCATCTAACATTCCTTACATTATAAACGTGCCTGTTGAGTTCAAGTGAAGCACAATCTGCCATAAAACATTTTTATTTAACAACAGTTACTTTCATTGATTGAAACAGACTGGCCTTGGGCTCCTTGTGCACTACCAATGGCCTTGAACTTCTGAGCCTCCTTCCCCTATGCCCCGAGTGCTAGGATTTGCAGGCATATGCCACCATGTCCTGTTTATACAGTGTTGGGGTTCAAGCCCAGGGCCTTGTGTACAGCAAGCACTCCACTGACTGAGCCTCAACCATGGCCCCACAACAGTCACTGGAGGCTCTCCCTGCTAAAGAGGCCCTCTGTGGAGTGTGGTGATGACAGTAAACTGCTTCCCCCTCTGAATGTCTGCTCTGCTCCTAGAGACCGTCTCAAGGTGGACCATTTGCTGTACCTAGGGCACCTCGTCACTCCTCCCATGTTCCTGGGCCCACTGTTTTGTTAGATGCTACTGAAAACTGCTTACTTGGGGGGAGATTATTACTTCTGCCTTCTCTACAGCACAAAGTCATTCCTAGTTTACTCTGGGATTTCAAAGTACCTGCATCAGGCTTCTGAAAGAGAGAGAATTCCTGTCTGGATGAAGCAAAGCAAGGGTCAGTGAGCAAGGAGGAGACACACCTCCCTGAGAAGAGATGCGCTGTCATTTGTAACTTTGGCTGCTTTTATGTCTCTCAGTGCTGCGCATTGCAGGGATACAGTAATAATTTATAGTAATTTTTATTTTTGCAATGGTAATATAATCACATCATCTCCCTCCTTCCCTTTTCTCCCTCTAATGCCTTCCATGCAGCCACCTCTGTTGCTTTCTGGCAAATTCATGGACTCTTTCTCTTTGAATGTTGTTTAATATATATACATACATATATATGTATATATGTGTGTGTGCACATTTATATATGTATATATATTGTGTGTATGTATATATGTATATATATTGTTTATATATGTGTGTATATATATGCATGTATAAACAACATACATGCACTGTATGTATATATGAGTAGCAAGCAGTGGCCTAGACCTGGTAGAGTACGAAGATAACACAGAACTCATGTGCTGAGGACTTAAACTCATGTCACTTAGCTGTCAGTCACATTGACAAAAAGCCAGCGTGGATGGGGGTGATGCCAGAACAAAGAAATGGTTCATCTTGCTCACGGTTTATAAGGCTTCAGCTGGTGGCTGGCTGGCTCCATTGCTGTACCTTAGGTCCAGCAATGATTGGTTTCTCCATGAAAGCTGACTGATTGCTGAATTAAAGCTGCTCCCTCTTTTCCTGATTTCTGATTTGCTCAAAATATTACATCATTTTTCTATTACTGTTTGGTGAACTCGTGGGTGAAGCCGTCTATCTCTGGAGGTTTTCTTTGCAGGAAGAGTTAAGTCCTTAATTAAATGTCTACAACAGTTCTAAGAGTATTCAGTTTGATGTTTTTCCTGTTTCTGGTTTTTGTTTTTTGTAGGTAAAATTTTCCTAGAAAGAGTCAAATTCTTAAATTTCACTTTCATCAGCATACTTAGTGCAGGGATCTAACATTCTTCATGATAACGACTCAGGGCTAGATGTCCACTGTCACTCCTTCTATTCAGTGCAGATGGTACAGTAAAGCAAGAAAAGAAAATTTAAAATGCAAGGGCTAGGACAGATGAGAAAACTGCCATTATCTGAAGATGGTATATTTGTGCAATGACCAAAAAATAGCTTCTGATAACATCTGTGACAAGTACCCTGGCATCAGAAACTTCAAACACCCAATTAAAGTCCATGGCACCTGGCATGACCACCCCCTCCCCCAAAAAGCATACAGTGCCATTAGAATAAACTTTAAAATAGACAGGCGATTGAGATATTCATTCATCTATAGACTGCAGGGCTGTATAAAGTTTCATTTTCTTTAATTGGCCTTGTGCATTTGTGGAGCATTCCAGAGGCTCTTCTTGGAAAGTCAGGAGCTAATTCTGTATGTTAGCCACAGGAAGAAAGCCCCAGAAAACCACAGGAAGGTAACAGCGCACATCCACCAGAGCGCTAAAGCAGAGAAGGCTGACAGTACTGGGCATCCAGCAGGGATTTGAAAGAGGCAAAGGCTTTACACTGCTTCTGGAGAGAGCATTTTGTCATTGTTAAAACTGAACACGCGCATTCTGCTTGAATAATTCCATTCCTAGCTCCATACTTCCTCCCCCATCCAATGGCTGTATGACTGTGTTAAAAGGTATATTTCCCAGGATGACATCTTTATAAAACCTCCAAATTAAACATGACCCAAATAAGGTGGGTGCGGGGGTGAAGCCCCCTTCCTCCCCTGACACCTGCAGTAGGCAGGAAAGCTGATACTGAGTTTATGAGAGAGGGACACCTAGCCCTGTCCCCTCACTGGTTGTAGCACTCCAGAGAGCAGGCCTTGTATCTTGTCTGGGCAACACAGTGGAGCTGGCCCTGATGGCAAAAGTCCTGTGAGCCAGCCCCAAGTTTGCGAGAGCTGGAGAGCTGGCCCAGCCCCTCATGTCTGCAGTACTGGGGAAAGTAGGCCTGGCACCTTGACTGGGCAGCAGCATTGAGTTGGCTGTGGAGAAAAAGGTGTGGGTAAGATAGCCTGAGAGCTGGCGGGTGTGCAGGCAAGTGAGCAAGCAGACTTTGCCTCCTGCTGATGGCAATGTTGAGGGAACCATCCAGAGCAATGCTGGAGCACTTGCCCTGGTGGTGCAGAACAACACGCTGACCGGCTCAGCTGCCACCCAGGCTCAGATTCAGGGTTCTAAGCTGTCCCACCTCAAAGTCTACATCATCTGCAAAAGGTTGGGACACAGGAAAGGACCAGTCCTGCAGATCCAGAGCCGCAGGAACTTCATGACACAGACCAACACCAGGATAATAAGGAGGAGTCCTGTGAGGATCCAACACTGATGGTGTCACAGAAGCCAGACATCTCGAAACAGACCAATAACCATCGCAATGAACATTTGCAAGTGAAGATGTGTGGACAGAGGGATGTACTGTGGGACATACTGTGACACACTACAGCTTCCATGAGGAGATGTCTTCTATGCTTTGTTGTTGTGGTGGTGGTAATAGTGGTGTGTGTGTGTGTGTGTATGTATGTGTAGTATGTGTGTTTTATTCTGCAGGTAAGGCTTCAAGGACAAAGGGCAGATATGAGGAGAAGGGGAGATGAAGGGACTGGGCTGCATGATGTGAAACTCAAAAGAATCAATAAAGAGTTTTAAGTAATGACCCAAATATCCATAAAGTATAGATGTGTTCACATAACAAAATATAATCCAAGATGAAAAGCAGTAGACTTAAAACCTACATTAAAAGTAGAGGCACAGATGAATCAGATATAAAAGCAGAGCCAAAGAATATGGACAGAAGTAATGTGTATTATGTAATTCCAGCTCAGAGCAGAAGAATGTAGCCTGTGGGACTGGCACAGGGCGAGCAGCTGCCTGCTACAGGATGGACGATGGGACAGTAAGAAAGAGGCCTTAGGCAATGGGATTCAGGAGGAAATGCACTAGTCAGTCTCCTGGGTGTGGCCACTGTCTCAACTGACCATCAAAATATGAAGACACACACATGCACACACATGAGTACACGTACACACACTTATGCACATATGCATACACATACACGCACGTGCCCACACACACTCACACACATACACGCACTTGCACGTACATGAACACACATACGCACATATGCACACATGTACACGCATGCATGCATACACATACACACTCACACACATACACACGAGCACAGGCAAATGCATGTACATAAGCACACGTACATACACACATGTACATACACACATACACACACATATACACTCACACACGTGTACATAGGCACATACATACATGCATGCACACATATGTGCACACGTGCATATTCATACACATGCACATAGACACATACATATACTCACGCACATACATGCATGCACACACCATGCAATGAAAGCCATAGGCTAGACAGATTGAAGCTCTAAATGCAGCCACTGAATAGAAAATGGAGCACCAATGTGCAGACTGAGTTCCTTTAGAAAGAGTGAGAGCTGGGAAAAGAAAGAAAACCATAAAGTAGAATGCAGATCAGTGAGACAGAGCAGAGGGACAAACTCAAGCACTTGGTTTAATGACTAATAAAACCTAGCAGAAATGAACTGGCATCTTAACAACAGAAAGCAAGGTGTGTCTTCACATTCCTACATTTAAAGGAAAGGTGTATTATGAAAACTTTATTCTGTTTAAATTGAAATTTTAGAAGAATTGAACTCTTTCTAGGAAACTTTTCCCTATAAAACAGAAAAATAACTAGGAAAAAAATCAACCTGAATAATCTTAAAACTGTTGTAGACATTTAATTAACAGCTTAAACCTTCCTGCAAAGAAAACCTCCAGAGATTGACGGCTTCACCCACAAGTTCACCAAACAGTAATAGAAAAATGATGAAATATTTTGGGCAAATCAGAAATCAGGAAAAGAGGGAGCAGCTTTAATTCAGCAATCAGTCAGCTTTCACGGCAAAGCCAATCAAGAACCTAGGTACAGCAGGTGCCCACACTGCCTAGCCTTGAAAGTGTAGCCCAGTGATACAGGTTCAGTCGTCATGAACAGAGGCGATTTAATTATCCAAATGCAATTCCGTGCAGCCTTTAAAAAAAAAAATCAATGGGATTGACTATATCAAAAGAATAAATAAATTCATACAACCATCTCCAGGTACATTTTTGAAAAATGAAAAGTAAAAGCCAATGACAATTTTCAAAACTCTGAGCAAACTAGACTTTGAAAGGAACAAGGTGCATGGAAAATGAACTTCCTTTGAGGGCCAAGAACAAGATGCTCTTGAGAGCACTCATGTTTAACCTTGAAAGGCAGGCTTTCCTGAGGCAGTGCCATACAAAACAGGAGGCAGAGCTGGGAGGACTGAGCTTACGTCAGCAGTGAACTGCTGGATTAAAGTCAGTACACAGGAAGTAAAGATATTTGTGCCAGTCTGGAGCATTTAGGGCATAATCACTTAAAATATAAACCTTTGCCATTTAGCATCAGCAATACCAGGCCTCTGCAAGTAAACAGACACTTTTCAGAACTGGCAGGGGAGTTAACTAAGGGAGACCGGAAGCCCGTGGTCACTGAAGGCCTGTTATAAGGGCGTCTTTTCGCTAACTGTACCTGAGTATCCATACAGTTCTGTACCAGGAAAACCCAGCAGCATTTCTTACTATGGACTTGAGTTAACTCCGCAATATTTATGAAAATCCAAGGCATCAAGAACAGTGAAGCTAATTTCAAAAGAAAAAAACTCCCTTCCAGACACCAAGACTTTATGGTGTTGAATCGAACTGCAATTAGATATGGGAACAGAAAGTTGGCCAATTCTATAATGTAAAAATAGCGGTTCTCAGTGGAAGTAATAGGATTACTGTTGAAATAATGGTAACTAGAGGTAAGTTAGAGCTTCAAAAGAAGCTCGATTTCAAACCTCCCTCCCTCCTCCTCTTTCCCTCTCTCTCTTTTGTTTGGAGAGACAGAGTCTTGGGTGGTCCACACTGGCCTTGAATTTGCTGTGTTCATGTAGTTGAAGATATCTTGAACTATGGCTTCCGAGTGCTAGCTTTACACGTGTATACATTGTCTACAGGTGGACATTATATATGTCTACTTTGCCCGGGTAAGAGAAGAAAACGTTGCCAGTAGCTGAGTTCTGTCACTATCAGGAGAGAAAACTTATTATAAAAATACTTTTTATTTGGGAACAGATAATACTATGATTATATTCAAAGATATGTGTATATGTGTTTTTATTTAATACAGATCTGTATATATAGATGGCTTCGGCTTTGGTTTTTATTATATTATATATAACTATATAGTTATATATTATATGATATATATATATATAACTGTATATAATCATTTTCTTTAAAAATCATCAGCCCTTTTTCTCCTTAAGTCTTGTATTCTTGTAAGGGAATTGTTCATAGGCTCAGTTAGAATCTGATTAAGAGAGATATCTATCATATTTTTTTGCTAAGGGACAAAGAAAATTTCAGTTTTTATAACCTACATGGTAGAGAGAATATTGATTTGAATGTTCCTTACAGAGTTCTTTGCATACTTATTTTGATTTCTCTCCAGACTCACTCCCGCCCCTCCCTTCTGTGATTTCCATTTGTTATTATCATCCCATAGAGTTTTCAAAGGAAAATAACCCTGCAATTACATGTTGTGACTGTTGGATAATTGCAAGCACGGTGCCTGAGTGCCCCACACAGTGAGTTGGTACAAAGACGAGACCCTTCCAGGTCATCTTGGCCACAGCTATTTATCATCAGAAGGATGTAAATACAGTCATCTGGGGGGGGGGGAGAATCAAATTCAAAGCATATTCAATGAGAGTGGCCGGACTCTCAGTCTACAAACTCACCAGCAAATGGGAATAAGGAAACACAAGAAGCCATGGGTGGCATTCGGTTAGAGCCAAATGAAAGGAGGCTTCTGGGAAAGAAGCCAAAGAGAGCAGGGTGGACTCAGGCCCTCAGACAATCCTTGAAAATGTCATGACTAAGGTGTAAGAGTGAGTATGCATCCCACTCGATGCAAGGACTGGTGACAGCCAGTAAGCCACTCTGTGAGCTCAGCTGCAGAGACGGTCATGAAACCGTTGAGGCATAAGAAGATGGACACAGGCATTCTAGAAGGAAAAACCTAGAAGCACGGGGGTGGGGGGGTGGGGGGAGGATGTGATGTGGGAAGTATTACCCTGACAATCTGTGGAAGGTCTGCTCTCTGTACCTAAGGGCTAGTGTGTGAGTCTAGAAAGCTGAACTTTGGGTAAACACTTATCACCCTTACTTAACAAGGGGGCTTAGAAGGTGGCTGCAAAACAGCGGCTGGTGCGAAAAGCAGGTAAAGCAAGGGCAGGAGGGCCCTGGAGATGAGCTGGCTCTGCTTTTCTCCAAAATGTCTAGGAATTAGGATCACAACCACAACGTCACAGAGTCAGCATGAGCACAGGCTGCCTAAGTCGTTGCATCTGAGAAGAGAGAAAACAAAATGGCCCAGGTGCGTGCAGTGTCGGGGAGTTGTAGAATCAGGCAGGAAACAGCCATCTGTTGTCTCTGCAGCCCCAGACAGGTGGGCAGTAAACAGCACATGGACATGCGTGCACACACACGCACACGCGCGCGCACACATACACAGAACAGCATGAGCCAGAATAGCTATTATTTACATAAGACAATATGCTTTAAGACAAAACTTCTTATTAGGGACATAAAGGACATTTTTTAGTGATACAAGCAGAAAGAAAATAAACCATTAAAACTCCATATGTGCCTCGCACGAAGCCAATTGGACAGAATTGACGGGAATCGGCTAAATCATCTGGCTGTTGGAAACATCAGCGCCCCATTTTCTGTAATGGCTGGAACAACAGACATTCAGCAATCAGGAAAGAAGAGGCAGGGAATGCGCTCAGAAAACAGCAGCACACTCTAACCAGCAAGAGCAGAAAGGACAATGTTTTCACGGGACCACAGGTTGGGCCATAAGTGAGCCTCCTGGGTTTACAACAACTAACCTCATGCAAGCTTTATGTTGCACCAGCAAAGGAGATGAATGAGAAGTCAATAACACCATAAACTTTAGAGAAATTACAGATGTATAAATTACATATTCCTAAGCTGCGTGGGGGAGAAAAAAATCCCATTGGAGAATAGCTTTGGGTGAAGAGAAAAATTATCAACACCAAGGGGAAAAAAGGAAAAAGCAAAACAAAATGATAGGTTGCAGCTTGTCTTAGTTAGGGTTTTACTGCTGTGAACAGACACCATGATCAAGGCAACTCTTATAAGGACAACATTTAATTGGGGTTGGCATACAGGTTCAGAGGGTCAGTCCATTATCGTGAGGGCAGGAGCATGGCAGCATCCAGGCAGGCATGGTGCAGGAGGAGCCGGAAGTTCTACATCTTCATCTGAAGGCTGCTCGTATAATACTGGCTTCCAGGCAGCTAGGAGGAGGTCTTAAAGCCCACACCCACAGTGACACTCCCACTCCAACAAGGCCACACCTACTCCAACTGGGCCACGCCTTCTAATAGTGCCACTCCCTGGGCCAAGCATATACAAACCATCACACAGCTAAAGTGTGCTGAGAAAATGTGTTGCCCTTGGTAACTCTGTCTTACAATGAAGAGCTATCTCAGATCAATATCCTAATCCTTCATTTTAGGAGACTAAAATGAACACGGACAGAATAGTAAATCTAAACCGATAGAATAAAATTAAAAAAAAAAAAGAACCACAGATTAGATTAGAACAGATGAAGTTCTTGAGAAATAGAAAGACAACAGAGATCCAGTAATCATAACTGAGTGTCTGTGTGCCAGTTGCTTGTGAGATACAGTTGTTGCCATGAGGTGTGCCCACCATACCATATTAAACACTAAATCAAAGACTCACCCAAAGTTGGACAGACTGTGTGTGCCAACAATATAATGTTAAAGGTACCATCCATGTTCCAGTGTGCTCTGGAGACAGCATTTGATAGGCACTACTGAACATGACAGCATCTGAGGCTGTCCTCTAACAGATAATGTCCAGTGTCATGGACAATGCACCTCCTGACCTCCAGGCTAACATCCAGGCTGGCACTCCCAAAATGAAAATCTTCCTGCAACAAAGGCCTTTTATAACCCTTAGCCCGCCAGGCTTGTTGTTTGGTTGAAGCAGACCCTAGTAATTTCCAGATGAAATGGATTTCCCAAGTTTTAAAAGGGCTGAACTGCTTGGGAACTGTACAACCTGCACGGGGCCACGAAGGGCATCTTCCTCTTCAGCCTCCTGCAGTCTAATATCGAACCGTCGTCCTCAGAGCTAATGCAGTTTTCCCAGATGAGTTATTTTCCAAAATTGACCTACATTAGCAGAAGTAAAAATTCCTTCATGTTTTGTAAAAAGACATTGTTTTGATAATTCTAAATTTTATCTTAGCCTGTGACTCAGTTTTTCATGTTCTATGGTCTAATACAAATTTTAGTTTTGTTTTAATTCTTGGATGGTTCTGTGACATGCTTACAGGCAGGCTTATGCATGTTCAGTACAAAATTGAGGATGTATGTACATCTCTTGACCCTCGTGTGGCCACCTCCAGACTAATACATATCTGTGCTTGGGAAAGTTCTGCCACGAGCTTTGGTGACTGAGACAGTGCCATTTGTCTGGACGTGGAACACAGAAACAGGGATGGGAAGTGACCAAGAGATGACACTCAGAGCATCTCCTTACCTGGTGCCTTGCTTATATGATTTATAGAGAGGTGAAGTGCCCCAGGATTGTCTAGCCTGAGCTGTACAGTATGCTGGACCTTACCAGTGGGGACAGCCAACCTTCCAAAT
This sequence comes from Arvicanthis niloticus, assembly GCF_011762505.2. Lineage (NCBI taxonomy): Eukaryota > Metazoa > Chordata > Mammalia > Rodentia > Muridae > Arvicanthis > Arvicanthis niloticus. Next base: position 6,978,663 of record NC_047665.1, on the reverse strand, counting down.
AGGTATGATCACCACAAGGAAAGAGTAAAAGGAAAGTAGACTTTAAGGCTACTGTGCCAGTGTAGGATGAGGAGAGGTTGAGACGAGGGTGTGTCTTATGGTCATCTCAACTCCAGCCTTTCCACTTCATCAATAAGTATTCATTATTCTATAATTAGTTCCACAATACAGTCAGTTTTGATAAACCACCCATCACATGCCGGGATAAGGAAAAGAGTTGAAGGTTGTAATGCCAATTGTCAGAACTACTGCTGGAACCTGAGTCCTGCTTCCAAGGACACTGCAGCACACAGCTAGTTTTGCTGTCTGCACATTGACCTCTGAGACGTTATTTGCAACATTCTCTTTGCCGACGACATTTGCACTTCTCGGCTCAATGCTTCAGTAACTTTCTATGCCCTTTACATCCCAGCAGCCCATAACTACGCAGCTTATTTGAGAGAAAAAATGAATTTCAGGTTGTAAGAAATGGGAATTAAGGACTTCTGTGTCTTGACTGTGAAATTCTATTCCTCCTCCTCCTCTTCCTCCTCTTCCTCCTCTTCATCTTCCTCTTCCTCCTTCTTTTTTGGTGTGTTTGTCTATATGTATATTTGTGTGTATGTATATACATGTATATGTGGAGGTCAGAGGTCAACCTCCACACTGATCCCCACCCCCCAGGCAGTATATACCTACCTATTGGTGTAATAGTGACATGACAATGATATGACCTCAGAGATAACCAACAACTTTGTAATTGGATTGGAGACCATGGGAAGGAACACACACACCTGGTACTAAATAAATAAATAAATAAATCTATTAAATTTAAATAAATAAATTTAAATAAATCTATTTAAAACCTATGACTAGGGAACTTATGGGCCCAAGGGTCGGGGCATACTGGCACTTCCTCAAGTGAAGATGTTATCAAACAACTAAATTGTGTCCCCCAAATTCATGTGTCAAAACACTAGTCCAAGTACTCCAGAATAGGGCTGCATTGGGCACAGGATGTTTAAAGAAATGCTTAAGATGTGCCATTAGGATGGGCCCTGGTCCATCTTACTGGTTCCTTCTAAGAAGGCATTGGACAATGTAGAAAGACAGTTGGGAGATGCGCACACACAGAGAATAAAGACTATATATGACATAGCAAGAAGACATCCATCTACAACCCAGGAAGAGGAACCTCGAAATAAACCAGACCTGCTAAAACCTTGATCCCGAACTTGCTATCTTTAGAACCATGCAGATACGTCTGCTGTTTAAACCACTCCGCCTGTGGTGTTTGATTATGCTAGTCTCATTTGCCTTGAGCTCTATTTGGAGAATCAGAAAGGTTGCCAGTGAAGCTGGCTCCCTTTTACCGTGACCTGGGTAATGTTACCTCTAGCTCTGGGTCTAAGGCTTTGCTCCCCTAAGACAAACATCCTGTCTAGCTCTCACCTCTGACATCCCATCTGGAACGATGATGCGGTAAATTCAATGCCTCCAGCCTCTGTAGTCTCAGCTCCCCAGAGAAGAAATGAGCAATGTGATTATCTGAGAATGTTTTAATGAGACTGCAAGCACCTTGAAACATCTCTGATTCATCAAGTCTAAACGTGGACAATCAACAACTGATGGTCGGAAGGACAGGTAGTTGGGTAGTAGATAAGTATCTGCCTAATCTATTCACTGGTTGAAGGAGCTCTATCTCACCAGAGAGAACTCTGAGAGGCTACATATGGGAGTAAACTGTTAATGATAACTGCTAAAAAGCCTTAGCATTTCTGGAATTAACTTTTTGGTGTAAGTATGGTTTTGTAAATCAGGGAGCTGGGATCCAGGGAGGCTAACCATGTCAAGCATCCCACTCTCCTCAGGCTGAGGAGAGCAGAGGTGGATGAGACCTGACAAGGAAGGTCAGTCAAACTTGAACTCTGAGTGCCCAGGCTCTTTCCACGGTGGAAACTCTGTACCTGGTTGATGCTCTGATTCTTGCAAATTTGCCTTCTTTCCTTCCTCAACTCCCTGATACTGCATACCTAATAAAAGAACTCTCAGGGTAATAGAAAAACAAGCCTGTTGTGAAACACAATGGGATGAGTCTAGAAATTTCCTAGTTAGCAGAAGTTTCAATTTGCTGAATTAACCATTCAGCCTAAATTGAAAGGCCTGGTGTGGTGGTTTGAATGGTTGGCCCAGGAAGTGGCACTATTTGGAGGTGTGACCTTGTTGGAGTAGGTGTGTCACTGTGAGTGTGAGTTTTAAGACCCTCATCCTAGCTGCCTGGAAGCCAGTCTTCTGTTTGCCTGTGGGATAAGATGTAAAACTCTCAGCTCCTCCAGCACCATGTCTGCCTGGATGCTGCCATGCGTCCCACAATAATGATAATGGACTGAACCTCTGAACCTGTAAGCCAGCCCCAATTAAATGTTGTCCTTACAAGAGTTGCTTTGGTCATGGTGTCTGTTCACAGCAGTAAAACCTAAACTAAGACACCCAGAGTCTGTTGATAGATCTCTTTGTTTATCTGGTTCCTCCCAGGAAGGTGATTCCACCTCTACCCAGATGAGGCATCCTACCTGTGTCTCAGTGGGCTTGGCTGGACTTAAATAATATGTCTTCATGAATGACCCCATACACAGGGATATTGTAGGATTATATATATACTAATATCCAACCAGATGAACCATCAACCCTTAGAAGTATATAAAAGGCCACATTTGGGTTAAATGTAACCTTCAGTCTCGTTTGTCGTATTTTTCACCTCTGGCTTCTTGGGTAAGAGGAGAGAGGGTGGAACATAGGTAGGACATAAAGTATGGCTACTACTGTGTGAACTCTGGACTTCACATCTAAGGCTACTGCAAGACTGTTGCTAGACTTTCTTAATTAGGTTTTATTGCCATGAAGAGAGAAAGCATGACCACAGAAACTCTTATTTAAAAAAAAAATTTAGCTGGGGCTGGTTGACAGTTCAGAGATTTAGTCCATTATTGTCATAGCAGGAAGCATGGTGCCACATGGGTGGACATGGTGCTGAGAGGTAGCTGAGAGTTCTACATCTGAATAGGTAGGCAGCAAGAAGAGAGAGTGACACTGGTCCTGGCTTGAGCATCTGAGACCTCAAAGCCCACCCCTAGTGACACACTTCCTCCAACAAGGTCACACCTCCAAAAATGCCACTCTCTATACCCTATAGGTCTATGGGGGGTCACCTCCCTTCAAGCCACCACACAGATCAACTCTTCTTAGTTGCAAAATAAGGAGCTTCTTTTTTTTTTTTTTTTTGGTTTTTTGAGACAGGGTTTCTCTGTGTAGCCCTGGCTGTCCTGGAACTCACTCTGTAGACCAGGCTGGCCTTGAACTCAGAAATCCACCTGCCTCTGCCTCCCAAGTGCTGGGATTAAAGGCGTGCGCCACCACCGCCTGGCAATAAGGAGCTTCTTGCTGGAGTCAAATGGTTATCTCATAGTGAAGATGTACCTCAGGGTCTTTTCGGAAAAGGTAAGGGTTCAGACTGACTTTGGGCCACCTCACACGGTGGTCTACAGAGGCTCAGACTAGACAGTGATGCTCTCTGGCTTCTCTGCTTATTAGATTGCCATTTCTGGATTCTAGAAAGATCCCAACTCTTTGTAACTCAGTGTTGTCCATCTGCAGCCAATGAGCCTTTCCTGCCCACACTTGAAATATTTATAGCTGCTCTCTGCCCATCCACCAGCCTACTTTGCAAAACCCCGTGTTACAAAAGCCAACTAACTCATCAGAACGAACTCAGGGATTTTGTGGATCAATTCCAGGGCCTTGCCCAATATGAGAGCTTCTTATTCATTAACCTTATAGTAAGAATAAACGATAATTCAAAACAAAAAAATTCCCCTGATAACAAATAAGTCAGTAAGCCTTCCAGATCAGAGAACCGAGTGGCCAGGGAAGTGCTATAAGGAGTTCTTCCTATGGTATAGCTTTTTCAATATTCTGAGTTTGTATCTGTGGAGTGTATTATTAATTCCCAGAAACTAAACAAAATTCAAAATGAATGCATAACTAAACAAATGCGCAAAAGAGCATATCCCCTGGGTGATTCTTCTGCAGGGCAGGCTTGAGAACCATGTTAATTCATCACAAGGGAAGGAAATAAATCCCAACTGCTTAGCTGTTTCATTAATCTTCTCGTGTAGTCTCTGCCTTGGCTCTCTCTCTCTGCTGCTTAATGTGGGCATTAAATGGCGGCTACTCAATAACTGTTGCTCAAACTTAAATCAGTCTCCATGGATTCTCTGCAGCAGACTATGGTCTATTGGGCTCAGGATTTTTGACTTTATATTCATTCATCTCTAATGGGAAGACTCAGGTCACTGTCCCTGGAGTGATAAACGCTACTTTTGTGAATATCTAGTACTACAGCAGTTTCTACCACAGCTGGATGACAGCGCCCCTACTCTGTCCCATTTCTTCACAGATATGGAGTCTCTTCAGGATGATTTGAGAAGAGGGGTTGGAACATCACAGGCCATGGGGCGTATATATGACGAGGACTGGGACAGTGGAGGAGGAAGATGGTATGTGGCGATCGGGGACAGGAGGGTGGTTAAGATTTCAATGCGCCTTGCTATAAAGCTAAAGATGGGCTTGGGATTAAGGTAGGTGGGGTTATAAGAATGAGAAAATGTAGCACTGAAGAAGCTATAAGCAAGAAAGTAGGCGAGTGCTTTGGGGAAATAGGGAACAGTTAGCCATGAACAATGGGAGTGTTTTCCAGGTGCACGCTGGAAAATGGAGCCAGATGGTGGGAAACGTAGTGCAAATTACGCAAGCATCTTTGACATGACACATACCTAGAAAATTGTAATTATTGTATTATTATAATTTTTCCGGTCTGGCTGGGAAAAAAATCATGTGAATTACGGCCCTGAAGGTAAACTGGGCTGCTATTTTAAGCAACTAATATGCCTCAAAGCCTGCTGCAGAGCTGAAGTGTTCAGGAGAGACCAGGCTCTCCTGCAAAAGAATAAGTTCCTGGGACACTGTCAAGCGGGTTTTGATGTTGAGCCTGCTGAGAATAATGAGAGAGCCGTGAGTGGGAAGAACATGAAGACAATCATTCCTTAAAGAAATGTAGACGCTGAGAAAATAGCTGTTTTCTCCTCAGATGGAACAAAGAAATACCGAGATGTGAGGATGATAAAGTGCAGCCCAAGTCTGACGGAATGGAAGACCTGAGTGACAGAAATTGATCCACTGTGGCTCCGAGGCAGAGCTGGCCTGGACTTTTGTTCTCTATCTTCAGCTCAGTAAATTCCTTCCCTGCCCCCTCAAGTGCTTCCTACTGAGCTATTGTTGGGAAGGGAGGGGAAGGCTGCCCTTCTAAGCAGCCCTCCTGAAAGCAATCGTGCAGCCACAGCCAAACCACAATCTGTGTCAGCCGGCTTCCAGCAGATGCAGAAGGCCACCAGCATCACCAAAGAGCTATGCCAAGAGAAAATACAGCAGTACCAAGTGCTTCATAAGACGGGTTTGCCCATGAAAGTTCTGAGGCAGGGGTGGGGGGTGGGGGTGGGGGGGTGGGGGGTGGGGGAGGAGATAGCAAAGTGATTGTGCAAAGCTATCTTTGCTCAGACTCAGCTTCATTCCTCCAGGGCAGCAGTGGAGTCTGGCATGGCATGGATCATCCTTCAAAGATGCAGTGCTGGAAGTGGATGCACTGTTATCTTCGCAGACTGAGCAGGGTTTAAAAGGTGTGCGCTTCCCTTTGATGCAACCTCAGAAGAAACATCTGCTTCTAACACAAGGCCTTATAAACCAAGTCACACCCTGTAACGGGATTAGGTTTTTCACATTTCTGCCTCACTTTTAATGTTCAGATTCCTACTAATAACTCTTTGCATGGGAGATGAGGATGAATACAGAAAAGTGTTTTCTGAGGTGATCGGTACCCGCACTGTTTCTCTTCGCTGCTGAGCGATCCTTGCCCCTCAGGCTGTGGTGTGGCTTACTTTCTCTAGCTGGGCCTCTAAGGGTCCATGTGGTATGAGTTCACTTGGGAAAAGGTTCAGGGCGTGGCCTGGGATCGAAAGATTGTTATTTCTATACTGAGAGGGTAAAGCATGGAAGCAGAGTGTGTGCAGAGCACTAATCACCTGATTGAGTGTAGAGTTCTGGAGCTAAGAAAGAACCCTCTTGGTATTTATTACATAAGGGAACACACAAGTAAAAAGAAAACAGACAAATTGATTTCTTTCTGTAAAAACGGTGTGCTAGAACCCAAACTGGGCTAGCGATCACAAGTGACCAAGATAGCCTCTGTCTTTTATCCCTAACACAAGTGATGGCTATATCTTATCTCATTGGTGAAAGCACAACTTCACAATCTGATTTGATTGGCTAATCGGTGGGAGAGTCGGGAGGAAACTCTGAGAATATGGGTCCCTGTCATGCTAACTACATTAGCTAGAAGAAAATAAAAATTCACACTAGGAGCTGGTGTCTTCTTAAATTTTGCTCCCCAGGTGTCTCACATGCCTTTGGCATAAACGAAGGTGGCCTTCATACAGTAGGCAACTGAGTTAATTCAGGATCTGAACACTCATCACATTTATTTAGGAATTTCTCCTGCCTGTTACAGTCCTCTGATGGTGACAGCGGCTGTCGCAACCAAGTCACTTGCAAGTGTTTTGTTGCTGCTTTCCATGGGCCTTAAAGACATTTGTAAGAGGCTGACATTGAATTGATAAAACAGAATCATCTTCAGGTGTTCATGAGACCTTCCAAATGCATACGTTCTGCTGGTATGTGTCCTTGTTTTCTGTAAGTTTGGTTTCCTGAAATTAAGTGTTCCATGGTCCGAGAGAGAAGTTGAACTGTGTAAGAGCAGTCATCAATCTTCATGACTTTTAAGCTACACCACCAGTTCCGGTTATAGCTGAATGCTCTATTTCCAGGCCAAACTAAATAAGAACCTACTATTAACCACCTGGGACATGAATTCTCGGTCCTCCAGGGTATGGATTTAGTACCTTGCCCAACAAGGTAACCCCTACTTGCTACCACAGAAAGCAAGGTTCCCTTTTGGGGTCCTTAGTCTCATAAAATAACTTAGAAATGGTCAGAATCCTGGGGAGGATACTTTTAGGGTTTGAGTCAAAAGCAGCATAGGTTAGATAAGATCCTGCCAGTCACCAAGACAGCTTATGAAGGACAGAAAACTCCTCCCCAGAGCGAAGCCTAGGAGAGGGCCCAGAGCCTCTGGCCCCTGTGTGTGGTCTTTTCCAACAGTCTGGGGCTCCTCTGGTTGTGTTTCCAGGGTTTGGTTTTGCTGTTATTAAGTGATGCTGGGGAAGGAGGAGCTTCCACTCCTTGGCAAACTGGCTTCTTTCACACGCTGACGTTGACTTGGCCTTTAGACCCCTCCTGTCTTATCATTCATCGGTCTCAGCTACAGAGGATATGAGTCCGTCCTTGCTGCCTGCTATGGGAATACCTGCCCTGAATCTTAAGGAAGGGTTTACATTTTGTGTACGTTATTTTATTTTGTAAGTGTTCACTTTTAAGCCAGAGGTTCTTTTATTTATATTGTCTAATTTAAATCTTTAAAATATATTTAATTTTTCTATTTTTTCATGTTCTAAGGAAAAATATTTCTCTTTCTAGGTAAATAATTCAACTTATTTTAGAAAATCTTAAACTTTGGATAAATGCATGCTCTTAATTGGCCAAATCAAATGTATAAGTAATTGAGGATATGGGAAAATCATAATATGTTAATTATAAAAAGATACAAATCTTATTATCAAATTTCATATATGTAATATTATACAGTATTTATATAAAAATCACACAATTATGTTTGCTTATAAAAGATTGAAAATACACTAAATTCTCAGTTCTCTACATTGCTGTGGAATTATGGTTACTTTTCATTGTGGTCTGTTTACCTTCTGAGCTTTCTGAGGTTCTTCAATGCATTAGTTTCAGAATAAAATGATAGTAACATTGAAAATGTAAGAGCTTTTGCCATGCACTTTTAATTCCGGCACCTGGGAGGCAGAGGCGGGTGGATCTTTGAGTTCGAGGCCAGCCTGGTCTACAAAGCAAGTTCCAGGACAGCCAGGGCTGCACAGAGACACCCTGTCTTGAAAAGACAAAGCAAAGCAATACAACAATGATGATGATGGCAATGGATCACAGCAGCAAACTTAACACAACACATGCTGGATTAGGCTCTGGAAGGCAGAGCCGCAGAATCTCTGCCATCCTAGATCCCCAGGACAGACCTACGCCTTCAAATGTGAGCATCTAAGGACAAGGTACCAAGTGCCACAAGATAGCTCTGATATTTGTATTTCTGTTGGGAATGTGATTGAGACAACACACAGCCTCCAACAGAGCGGAGAATGGACCCTCAGTCAGTCAGCTGATTCTCAATGGCAGACAATACAGGGCCACTGAGAACAGCAGCTTAACCCAGGGAGATTTTTCTTTCTCTTATTCTGGGTGGAGCTTGGTGACACTGAGTAAGCCAGGGGTTCCGGGACAAAGAAAGGCAAATTGAGGGAGGGGGTGGAGCCAGGACACCCTGGAAAGCAGGGCCTCCATGTTGGGAAGGCTGGAGAAGGCTACAGAGCTCTAAGAAACTGGAAGGGGTCTGGACTCATGTCTCGTTCAGGGAACACATTAAAATAAGCAACAAAGTATGAATGACAAATTTTCACCAAACGAGTATGTGAGAGCTAGGTATAGGGATGGACATCTGTAATTTCCATGCTAGAGAGATGCACATCTGCAGTTCCCATGATAGAGGGGTTCACATCTGCAATTCTTGTGATATAGGGATCCACATGTGTAATTCCTGTGGTATAAGGATACACATCTGTAATTCCCATGCTAGATGGATGTACATCTCTAAGTCTCATGGTTATGAGGCTGAGGCAGTAGAGTCATGGGTTTGAAGATAATCTGTGCTATATGCTGTGGCCCTATCTTAAAAACCAATCAATCAGTCAACAATCAATGAGTAACACACCATCAGACAATCAAACCATGTGTGTATATATGTATGTGTGTGTGTGTGTGTGTGTGTGAGAGAGAGAGAGAGAGAGTGTTTAAGTGTATGTGTGTATGTGTAGGGGTGAATGTCTGTATATGTGTGGGGTGAGTGTGTTACTGTTAATATTTTAAAATGGCAGCACCCAATCTGTCTTGTGGTATGGCGCCGCCATCTTCCCGACTAGGCAAGGCCTGAGGCCACAAGGAGCTGCATGTTCTCCCTGTTGCTCAGGTAGGCCAGAAGCACTGGCCCTGCCACCCATAAGACACCAGTGTGGGAGATGGCTCTACCAATCTGCCATGCTGTCTCCACAATGCTTGGCTGAGCCCAGACCATCCCACCATCTAGGCAGTACCCGGTAGAAATAAGACTCTAATGTTTAAAGATTGATTATCCAATAGCTTTATATATTTGGTAATGCTCAAATAACAAGATGCCCACACAATTGGAAGTGTTAACCAATTAACTAATCTAGATATAAGTTGTTACCCAGGACTGTTCTCTGTGGGAAGCCATGGCAAGACCTTACTGTTGGCAAACACTCACCCTTGGCTCTTCCATCTACTATTCTTTCTGTTTACTTTCCATGATTTACTTGCTGTATTTTCAGTTCTCAGAGCTTCAAACAAGGCCTCATAGCAACCCACCCTGGTAACCCTTGCTCCTGATCTCTAGATTTAGCTAATATCCTGCTAGATAGATGTTTTTAGAACCCCTGGTAACGGCAAGGCTTTGTGAGAACAACAGGTATAACCTAGTTAGACCCCACAGCTGCAGCTAGCTTCCTCCACCTGCAAAGACCCCTTTCCCTTCTTGCCCCTCCCCATATCCTGTTTTTAGAGTATATAACCAGTGTGAACAATAAAATCTTTGCCAGTTTGATCTGACTTCTTGACTTGTTGTGCCTCTTTATTTTCTCACGCATCTCAGTCCTCTCCACAGGGTCTGGGGGTCCCACTTGATTGTCCAGAAGGACTGGATAGTTCTCAAAACATGTGAGGCTCTCCATGGCTCCTACATCTCTGCCCCCTAGCTCCTCCTCTTCCTTCTCCTTCTGACTCCTCACTCTGCCTACCTTTCATACAGCCCAATCACTGAGCTTTATACAAATGTAGTGGGAAGATATCCCACTACATGTGTGTGTGTATGCGTGTGGGGTAAATGAGTATGCATATGTATGTGCTTGTCTATGTATGTAGGGTGAGTATGTTTGTATGTGTATATGTGAGTGAGTGCATGTATGTATGTGTGTATATGTGTGTGGTAAATGTGTGTGTATGTACACGTGTGTGGGGAGAGTGTATGCATGTGATTGTGTGTATATGTGGGGGGTAAGTTGTGTGTATATGTGTATGGGGTGAGTGGGGAGAAGTGGGGCGGGGAGCAAAACATGTTCACAATACATTGTATACATGTATAAAATTGGCAAAAATTGAAGAAATGAAGATCAGTGAGAAAGTTCAAGTAAAAGCCCTTGCTGCCAGAGGATCAAAAGATGTCTCCATTATTAAAAGTATTAATTGCTCTTCCTGAGGACACAGCTGTGATTCCTAGTATGCACAAGATGGCTCAAAACAATCTTTAACTCTAGTTCTATGGGATCTGATGGCCTCTGCAGGAACTGCATGCATGTGATGCATGTACTTGCAAGTAAAACACACACACAAAACTTCAACCTCTTCCTCCTCCTCCTCCTCCTCCTCCTCCTCCTCCTCCTCCTCCTCCTCCTCCTTCTTCTTCTTCAAAACACCTGCTGCTCAAGCCAATGACTTGACTTTGATCTCCGGAACGCACAGTGGAAGTGGAGAACTGACTCCTGAAAGTTGTCCTCTGACCTCTGAACATGTATGTGCCTTTACACATGTGCACCTGCGCTCACCTACACACATCATAGACAGACACAATAATAATAAAGAAATGAAAGCTCACAAACAGGGCAAACAGGAATTACATGCAGCAGTTTCTTTTTTGGGTATATAACCCAAGAAGAGCGAACGTGGGGATTTGGCCTCTCTATCTCCACATTCATCGCCATTTTTACTCTTGGGAGCCCAGATATCCAGTGACGGGGAGAACGGCAAACAGAATGCAAGTACACACAGTAGTGGTTCATGGTCTTACAAAGGAAAATGGTCCTGTTGCATGTGGTCACGTGGGTGGTGGTGAGAATGTTGTGTCAAGCTGAACAAGCCACTTCCCAAGGGACTAATACTGGATAGTTTTGCTTATGTGAGTGCTTTGAAGCATCAGATTTGTGTAAATATGAAGTAAATGGCAACTGTTGAGAGCAGGAGATAACAAAGTTAGGAGAGTTTAATGGGCTTCAGTTCGGAAAGATGGAAAAGGTCCTGGATATGGCTGTGGGTCACGACTAAAACCATGTGAATAGACTTAAGATAGCTGACCTGCATACTTTAAAAATTATTAATAAGTAAAATTCTGTATTATATACGTATTTAAAATATATTATCATAACTATATATATGATATATATTATATTATATATCACATATATATATTATATATATATGTAATATACATACATATATTATTTATTTATTATTTATTTATTATTATATGTTTTATGTTATGTGTTATGTGTTATGTGTTTGTGTTTGTATTTGTGTTTGTGTTTTGTGTTATGTGTTATGTGTTATGTATTATGTATTATATATTATATATTTTATCATAACTAAAAGTTTTTAGAACTGTTTTTTAAAAATTTGTGTCTGGGATCTATTGTAGACTAATTCAGACTGGGAACAGAATTTTAGGTATCTGCTGTTTGAAATACTTCCTAAATGGATTCTGCCATCGGGGTTCAGAACTTCTAATTTAGATAACAATGGGTAAGACTATAAAGTTGACGAGTGCAAGAAACACACGATTCGTTCTGTACATAACAGATACTCAGCAAAGACTGAGTGAGGCTGGGGGGTAGGGTGGGGAGGGGGAAGGCTCAGTTGGCAAAGTGCTGACCTTGCAAATATGAAGACCTCAGTTTGATTTCAAAGACAGGGACTGTGGTATTGTAATCCCAGCACTAAGAAGTTAGAAGCACACAGATCCATCCTGTGGGCCAATTGGCCACTCAGACTGGCCTTCTTGCCAACCTCCAGGTATTGTAATGAGTGATCCTATCTCCAAACAAACAAGGGTAGATGGAACCTGAGGCATGACACTGAGCTTGCCCTCTGGCCTCTACATTTAAGTGCACACACACACACACACACATACACACTGCACTTGCATACAAGGTGTACACACAGACACCTGTGAAAACACACACACACACAATAATATTCACTATTGAGTGAACTCAATACTGCATAAATTATCTGTGGTTAGGAAAATCTAGCAATGTTTCCCACTCTGTAGTTTTTGAGAGTCCATGGTGTGTGATAACTTAATTTTGATTTTTCTTCAATATCCATTCAAGCAACACTATTGTCTCATCCATATCTATAGAAATGAAAGAGACTTTGAAATGTAGCCATGTTTGTGCCATTTGTCACCATCTAAAGAAACCAGTTGCCTGACTGGTCTTTCTTACAAGGGTGTCCTGAGCACTACAGGAAGGTGAAACAATCCTGAGATTCTGGTCTGACTAGGAGCCATGCCTTCACCCCCAGATGACAGGAAGATGCACTTCACATCAGAACCGCTACACCTGCAAAACAGTATGTATCAGTATGTGAGATAATTCTTGACATTTCTTGTTCTATTTATCGGGAATGTTAGTAAGAGCTTCATTAACTCCATTGGCCCTGAATGCTAAAGTATAGACCTGCCAGGCAAGACGTAGCCTCTGATACAATAGTGGCGAAGGTTATGTGGTAACCCACTATTTCTGTTGGCTCTGAGATCAGCTCTACAGGAGGGAATTCATGTCTGGTACTGTTATGCTATGTTAGAGTACAAAAGTTCATGGCTGGGAAGTCGGAGGCCCAGGGTGGGAGAGAGCTACTATTTTTACATTGTAACCTCAAGTGTTGTCAAATTGTCTTCTAAGTATTTGTATTTATAGCCATAGACTGATACTTATTTTAGTGTTAACCAGGTATGCCTGGTTACATCCTGTATCCCACAGTAGGAAACAGCTACTTCTGTGACTCAAAGTACTGGTAGTTGCTTAGCCGTAGACAACTATATCAGCCCCTCCTCCAACAATGCTCAGGAATCATTGCAGAAGAGGCAGAACGAGTGACAGAAGCAGAGGGTATGGAGTGGTGCTGTGAGCTGCTGTCTTCTGGGCATGGTGTGGCCATTGCAACCATGAACTCACTGCTGCTGTGCTTACCTGCATGACATCAAGCCCTCAAGATCAAGCAGCGTCCCAACAGGAAGCAGTGACTGGATTCAATGAATTACAAAAAGAAAGGGAGTGGATATGAATGGTGGCATGCATGTCTAGAGAGTATATGGGGGAGGGGCTGGAGGTGGGTATAATCGAGATACAGGATGTACACACAGGAAGCTCGTAACTCTTAGGAGTTAAATGATCAGCCCCAAAAGTCCACAACCCTAAAATCAAGATAGACAGACAGATGGATGAGCAGATGGACAGACAGACAGACAGAAGAATGATCAGATGGATGGATGGACAGATGGGCAGACAGATGGATGGATGCTATATTTACCTAAATATCTATAATTATCTTTGCAGAGAAGTATGCATCCTTTGAAAGCACAAACATATCAGAGCTGACAAACCATCAAAAATGAATGCCCATGAAGTCCCATGAAGGTTCTGGCCAATGAAGTGATTGGAAAATGGGGGGCATGATCAGTAATAGGCCAATAATGGTGAGCATTAAAAAATAAGGGGTTAACCAGCAAGGGACTCAACAGCATTGCTGCCACACAGGAAAGAGAACAGAGGAAAGAGAGAGAGCAGAGACATACACCTACAACACGGCCCAGACAGGTTGTCTGCTGCAACCACAGAGCTGACCACTAGGCTTCAGTTGGATCCGTTGCCCCGGGTATGCATTATCAAGCTCTGATGCTGAGAGGAGCTGCCAATCTATTCTTCATGCAGTGAGTATCTGCTGAACCCCGCGTCCTGTGCAAACATGAAAAGAAACACCAGACAGTATGGCAGCAGAATCCTTGTCCTCATCAAATTCCCAATCCAGTCTAAAGGGGGGGAGTTTTAACATTCACATGTTATATTAGTTAATACCAAAGATTTGTTTGTTTTAGGTTAGAAAGAAAATGAGGAATACTACTGTAAACATGTGAGCTGTGCTCACGCTTAAAGAGGGGTCCCCTGGAGCATTCAGGTAGAAAGACGCAGTAAGGGCCCGTGGCTGTGTCAGCATATGCACTGAAGCCCTGTGGCTGGGAAGCAGGAAGGAAGTTGAGTCAACAGCACTGTGAGAAGACCCTTAGCCATACAGGAGCATTCCCAGCCTATTGCAGACACTGCCTGAGAGCAAGGGGGAGCCAGTCAGGATTCAGGCAGACCTCAGAGGATAGAAAATATTGGGGAGGGGCAGAATTAAACGTGAGTGTGCCTGTCTGAGGTGACCCATGGCGAGAGTTCAATCCTCCAAGTAGCTCTTTCTAAGTCTGACTAGTCTTGTTCTGACGTATAATTGCTTTTGCCCCGTTACCAAAAGATCCTTCCAGAATATCCCCAAAGCTGCCTGATTTACTGTCTAGACATTCTCCAGCTTAAATCATTTCTCATTAGATTAAAAAGGGAAAGGCTGCTCCCACCGATTACTGCAGAACACTCTTGAGAGAGAGGCTTGCCTTAATCTTGGCTCTGTAACTCCCACCCTGCAATAATGAGTCACTGTAAATCTGCTTAAGTCCCACCAATGGCCTCTCGCGATCCTTAGTTCTGGCCTTGGGTGTCAGGCTTAGTGTGGTGTAAGGCTTCTCACTTATTAGGATGAACCCACAGCACCGTGACCTGAGAACATGGCTTGCTCGCATGGACTGTGGGTCTTTGTGAAATTTTGATGAGATGGAATTTCACTCTCTGGTGTGGAAATGAGTGTCAGACGTCTTAGCATTTCTAGCTCTCTAGGAAGCTTGTTGAGGCAGGTAGGATATCTTCTTTCAGGTTTTTTTGTTTTGCTTTTTAAAACTGCTTTAGAATTAGATCAAGTACAATAGTATTATGAAGTTTCCTTCCTCCCTCCCTTCCTTTCTCCCTCCTTCCTTCTTTCTTTCTCCCTTCCTCCCTTCCTCCCTTCCTTTCTTCTTTCTTTCTCCCTTCCTCCCTTCCTTCCTCCCTCCCTTCCTTCCTCCCTCCCTTCCTTCCTTCCTCCCTTCCTTCCTCCCTCCCTTCCTTTGTTCCTTTCTTCTTTCCTCCCTCCCTCCCTCCCTTCCTTCCTCCCTTCCTTTGTTCCTTTCTTCCTTCCTTCCTTCCTTCCTTCCTTTCTTTCCTCCTTCCCTTCCTTCCTCCCTCCCTTCCTTTGTTCCTTCCTCCCTCCCTTCCTTTGTTCCTTTCTTCCTTCCTTCATCCCTCCTTTCCTTCCTTTCTTCCTTCCTCCCTTCCTTCCTTTGTTCCTTCCTTTCTTTCCTCCTTCCTTCCTCCCTCCCTTCCTTTGTTCCTTTCTTCCTTCCTTCATCCCTCCTTTCCTTCCTTTCTTCCTTCCTTCCTCCCTCCCTTCCTTTGTTCCTTCCTTTCTTTCCTCCTTCCCTTCCTTTGTTCCTTCCTTTCTTTCCTCCTTCCTTCCTTCCTTCCTTCCTCCCTTCCTTCCTCCCTTCCTTCCTCCCTCCCTTCCCCCTCCCTTTCTCCCTTCCTTCCACCTTCCTTTGTTCCTTTGTTCCTTCCTTCCTTCCTTCCTTCCTTCCTTCCTTCCTTCCTTTCTCCCTCCCTTCCTCCCTTCCTCCCTTCCTTCCTTCCTTCCTTCCTTCCTTCCTTCCTTCCTTCCTTCCAGACAGCATCTTAGTATGTCACCTAGGCTGATCTAGAATTCAGAGTCCCAGTCTCTTGAGTTTGAGATTACAAATATATATTTACATGCTTAGTTTACTACATGGTGTTATTTAAAATAAGATTTTTAAAGACGTCTCCATGTGAGAAATCTGGATCTCTGCAGGAGCATTTGAACTTGGCATCAATTCGGCACTGGTAGAAGACTGGGAGAGTTTGTTTAAACATTATGGAGTAGTTACTGACTGCCAAGTGCACATGGAGACTTCAAGGCACTACCTCTCCTTAGACTCATAATTGTTCCAGGAGAGAGATACTAGTAACATGCCCATTTTGCAGAAGAGGAAGCTGAGAAACAAAGTTTAATTTGCTGTCTGAAATTATGGTAGAGCTGGGTGTAGGACCTCTGTCTGTCCAATGCTAACATCCCCTCCTTTCCTTGCAGGTCACACAAAGGAAAGACTTACCCAGAAGGCTAAGTACCAGAACAAGGGGTTCCTTGTTCTGTCTGGTGCCAGGGAGGAAATTACTCAGTGCTAGCATCTAGCAAAGACAGTGAGTTGTGCTTGGGGGCAAATGTACCATATTCTATAACTGGACTGGAAGGATCCAGAAAGAGACAGAAGAAATATGCATCAGTGTGGGAAATCAGAGTGGCCCCATAGTGACACCAAAAAGCTCAGAAATTTCTAGTGTGGTAGAACTTACATAAGCAGGTGAGGTGGAGAGAGGAGGTGAGCAGATGAGAGTGTGGAGGCGGGAGGGAGGAGCAGATGAGGTGAAGTGGAGGGAGGAGCACATGAGGTAGTTTGGAGGGAGGAGGGATAAGTAGATTATGTGATGTAGAGGGAGGAGGGATGAGCAGACAAGGTGGTGTGAAGGGAGGATCAGATGTGGTGTGGAGGGAGGAGGGAGGAGCAGATGAGGTGGTGTGGAGGGAGGAGGGAGGAGCAGATGAGGTGGTGTGGAGGGAGGAGGGAGGAGCAGATGAGGTGGTGTGGAGGGAGGAGGGAGGAGCAGATGAGGTGGTGTGGAGGGAGGAGGGAGGAGCAGATGAGGTGGTGTGGAGGGAGGAGGCAGGAGTACACCTGCAAAAGTTGGAGAGACCCAGATTCAGGACATGATGGAAGAGGGATACAGACTGCAGGACAGAGAGGGTTCCCCCACCCCCACCCCAAGATACCCTTGTTCTGTGGGTGATCCACAGTGAAGTCAGTGTAGGCAGGGGCCACCAAACACTGGGAGGTGGTGCACTGTGTATTGAGAAGTAATTTAAGAGCAGCTAGGAGATAATTTGTCTCTACCTCAGATGCCAAAAAGTAACAAGCTATTACCTGCAGCAAGCTTTCCCACCGGAACATGCAATTCATTCCAAATACAGGCTGTTCCCAAGGAAGACAGACAGCCTGCTCCCAGGGATGGAGCACACACGTGCTCATCAGCCTTGGGACTGAGGGGAGCATCCACTGGTGTTTGTGGTACAGAAAGAAAGCAGTGTGGTATTTTTTTCCTCCTACTCTCTTTGATGCCTCTTTCATTGGTCCACTGCTTCTGCATTCTCTGAGATCCATCTCTGGTGCTCATCCTGATACGAGCAGAATTGAAGTTCTTAGTGCCCTTAGTAAAAGAATGTAAAAGTAGGCTCAAATGGAAGGGCAAGAACATTTTATTAGTTTAAAGGGAAAAGCACAGAACAGGCAAGCTGTAAATTCACTGGCTTCCCGGAGGAGGAAAATGGAGGAAAAGAAGAAACAAGCCACCTTATATCAACTTGCAGGAAGTCAGACCCATAGAAGACAGGCAACCATTTGTTCTGGAAGGAGAGTGTAGAGAAACCATAATTGAGCCCAAAATGATGCGGGGAACCAGGAAGCATGTTTAGAGAAGAGATGCATGAAAGGGGAAGCCATTTTCTAAGTAGCTTAGAGAAGCCTGTCCATGAGCTCCTGTCATAGAGGTGGGGTTCCAGGAAGGGTATAGCATAGCATTAAAGGGGTAATTATTCTGCCTATCTCTGGTGTGGCTTAAAATGAGGCCACCTTCCTAGAGGTGGTCCCTTGGCAAAAGTGATTAAGCTAGCACAACTGGTTGGAATGTTAGATTCTACCCAGGCCAGAGAGTCTAGCCTTTAACCATGAGTTTTCTCTACTTTAACCATGTCCCCCCAAACCATTCACCATCCACTTCTTACCCTTCTCAAACAGAAAGAATATCTCCATTTTTATTGTTTATTTGATGTTTATTTTACTTTGATTTTAAAATTCATATTTTTATAGGGTAAAAAAAAATATTAAAGGCCAGGAGCCTGTGAAATACACACTTGTATCCCAGCTGCCTACCCTCTCTGGACTGCCTAGAGGGGTTCTCTATTGTCTTGCTGCTTTTACTAAACATCGTGGTCTAGACTACCAACATGTGATGCATGAAGTTCACCCTGCTCCATCCTCGGCCTTCGGCTCTTCTTCAGTTCATCATGGACCTTGGTGATTCATGTGTGTAAGATGTGCGGGCCTTCCCTGTCTATTCTCACAGTGGTCTGTATCATTTCCGTGGTCCTCCTGTTGTGAGGCCTCCTGCTTGCCTTACAGTCTCTATTTGCATGCTACCTTCTGTCCTTGATGTCCAAATCAGTAAAGGCAAAATCTGGTGCTGTTAATTGACACGTATTCTGGGGCCTTTCCTCATCCTCTTGGCATGCCCACTGGACTCATCCTTGTTCAGCTCATGTCATGCATCACACGATGGCAGCCTAGACCACAAATCTAATTTAATATAGATATTGTGATGGTTTCCATATGCTTGGGCCAGGGAGTCCCACTATTACAAGGTGTGGCCTTGTTGGAGTATATGTGTCACTGTGGGTGTGGGCTTTAAGATCCTCATCCTAGCTGCCTGGAAGCCAGCATTCTGCCAGCAGCCTTCAGATGAAGATGTAGAACTCTCAGCTCCTCCTGCACCATGCCTGCCTGGATGCTGCCATGCTCCTGCCTTGATGATACTGGACTGAACCTCTGAACCTGTGAGCCAGCCCCAATTAAATGCTGTCCTTACAAGAGTTGCCTTAGTCATGGTGTCTGTGCACAGCAGTAAAACCTTAACTAAAACAGACATATACAATGGTTAAACTATACATCTCTGTCAGGGCACCGTTTTGTCAGGAAACAACAGATGCTTAACCTTAAGGGAAGAAGTGGCACATATATCTTGGAGGTAAGAAAGGGCTTGCTAATTGGACTTAAGACCCATTCAGTAAGCAGGAGATCATGCCTGGTAATGGAAACCTAGCCTACTACTCAGCGTTGGGGGAACCTACGACTACCACTTTGCTAAGCCAGCATTATTCCTAAGTACACCCTAAACCTTTGTTCTTATACCCACAGATAAGTATTGTCCTGGGTCCTCATCAAAGAGACTTCTCTTTGCAACAGTCAGAGACCACTACAGAAAACCACAAGCAGTCAAGGTGCAGTTGTGGAGCTTAGTTCCAATAGAGACGTCTACAAAACACCCTGACGCCCAAGGCCCAGGAAGGTGAAAAGATTTTGTAAGAGCCAGAAGATCAGGGGATTGGCCGTGAGCTTGTGTTTCCTGGAATGCTGGGAGCTACACCCACAACATCTCAGTGACATGGCCACCCAGACATGAGATGAACAAGGACGACTCCAGTGGACATGCCAAAGGGGATGGGGAAAGGCCTCGAGGTCTCAGTGGTTCACGACACAAAGAACTGCAGACAACTAAGGAATGCTGGGAGTAGGAGTGTGGTCTTCTGGGAAAGCACAGCATTAGCTTTCAGATACCAAATGGTCAGCCCTGAAAACAGGTGTACGGAGAACATTCTACAGACTGAGCAGGTTACCTTATAACTGCTGTTACATGTATTTATACTTCAAACAAAAATATAAATACATGTAATTGTATTTACTATAGTGTCATTATAATTTCAAAAGGAAAAGACAAAGTAGAAAAGCAAACACACAAAACTCCTCATTCAGTTTCATTAGAAAACAGAGGTATGATTTCTAAGCAATAAGATGTACAAGTCTTGGGTGGTAGGTTTGACCACTTTGAGTATTTGTGCACAACTATGTAACCCCAGCCAAAAACAAAGAGTGGACTATCACCATGAATCTGGAAATTCTTCCCATAAACCTTTCTAGTCAGTTTTGTTACTGTTACTGATTAGACACATTCTTTGACAATTCCGTGCATGCACATAATCCACTCTGACTATCCTATTCCCCACCCTGTACCCGATTCTTCCTCCTTTCCGTACCCCACCCCTCCTAAGGGCTCTTTCCCACATTCATGTCCTTTCATTCTGTGAACTGCTGAGTTTGACATGAGTCATCTGTGTGACCACGGTATGGAACCATCTAAAGGAGCCTGGGGGGCTCACTACTGGGCACATGTTTGACGATAACGTTTCCCTTTGCAGAATCCTTAAGTGGTCAGTAGCTTACAAGAAGGGCTAGGGCTCTATGAGCCTCTTCCCATCTGTGACTGGCTCTTCACAGGCCCAGTGTGAGCAGCCAAGCGCTATGAGCTCATGACTTGAATGACTGTGTCATGCCTACGGGATGGCATTTCATAGTCACGCCCCCTCTCTCTGTCTCTCTCTCGGTCTCTCTCTCCAGGCTCTTGTATTCTCTTTGCTCCCTCTTCTGAGATGTACCCTGAGCCCTAGAGGCAGGTGGCATAAATGTCCTCAATAAGTTGACTTTTAAATGTCACGCCAACACCAGAGGCAATGTCTTAGTCAGGGTTTTACTGCTGTGAACAGACACCACGACCAAGGTAAGTCTTATAAAGGCAAACATTTAATTGGGGCTGGCTTACAGGTTCAGAGGTTCAGTCCAGTATCATCAAGGCGGGAACATGGCAACATCCCAGCAGGCATGGTGCAGGAGGAGCTGAGAGTTCTTCAGCTTCATCTGAAGGCTGCTAGCAGAAGACTGGCTTCCAGGCAGCTAGGATGAGGGTCTTAAAGCCCACACCCACAGTGGCATGCCTACTCCAACAAGGCCACACCTTCTAATAGTGCCACTCCCTGGGCAGAGCACACAAACCATCACAGACACTGACTGATCTTTACCACCATAGTTAAGTTAATCATCTGATACTTGTCTGGGACAACACAGTAAGACGTGTATAATCCATTATCACTTTTAGTGTTTGAGTAATAATGTATCTCATGAAAGTGATCCTTCCTTTGTCTTTTTAACAAATTTCTCTTATTCCCTCTAATTTTTACATGTTAAGAGTGTTTATAGTCACCAGTGTGCTCAGCTCTTAAGCAAATGTCTCGGCCATGTGCTGTCTGCTTTAATAGGGAATTTCTCATATGTCCCTAAAATTATCCTATACGTGAGGGAGAGATGACTCTCAGTTAAGAGTGCTTGCTGCTCTTGCAGAGTACCCACATTTGGTTCCAGCACCCTTCCAGTGGCTCACAACCACCCTCCAGCACTCTAGTTCCAGGATGTTGGGAGCCAGACAGATCCAGGGCTTTCCCAGAGGCTCTGATGAAGCGACAAAGAGGTCAGTCGTTCTGTGCCTTTGTCAAGGATCAGACTTCACAAGGCCCACTCTGGTCCTGGAGCCTGGGTCTTGAAGGAGTTATGGTTTCTGTCCTGAGAACCAATTGTTTCCCTGACCGGGTGTGGTCCTAAAGGCAACTGGGTCCCAGGCATCTTGCCTTCTCTTTGTCTGATTTAGCCCTCTGCCTTGGCCTCTTCCCCAAACAGTGTATAGGATGCTGTGACTGTTACTATCCCTGCCTGGTATAAATCCACAGCTGATGCACCTCGCTTTCCTTTAAGTATGGTCTGGCGAGAAAGCGCCTGGAGCAGCTTGCCTGTAGAATGGTTTAGCTGTTCATCTCTGCAAGTCTCCTGGGAGCCTTGCTATGAAATATTCCAGAACTTAAAAATATCATTCATTGATTAAAACAATCCTGATAAGAGGTTTTAAGAACGCTATGGTGGGAAAAACAGACAAGTTACTTTTTTCACAGGTTTGTGTCTTCACCTTCTCCTGATGCTATATGGTAAAATGGTCTGACAAAGCAACTCAGAAAGGACAGAAAAAAAGTTCATTTTGGTCTACAGCCATTTTATGCTGACTCATTCCCCCAACTTCTTCTTAGCAGGTGCCATAAATGCTCATAACAGTTTGTAAAGATTTGGGGTGGCACTAAGGCCTGGGATGTGGGCAAGTGGTAACTAGGTAACATCCTAACGAGTATCACCCATGACATCAGAAGATACGTGTCCATACTGCCTGTATATCAAGGGTTTCCTGGCCCACACAGTCCTCAGAGTAGCAAAATCTTCTTAAAACGATTTGCTAAATATAAGCTTAACACCTGCTTCAGGACTTGCTGATTCATATCACACCAAATTTTACTCCAGGATGTTTCCCTTCTTCCCACAAGTAAGAGACCTTTTTTACATGGTAAGAAAACAAGGTCATTTATAGTTTTTGTTTATTTGTTTGTCAAGTTTTGAATCAAAGCAATGAAGAACTCCCACACAGCTAGTCATGTGCTGTGACTCAAACCCAGACGATAGAAATGTCCCCACGTGGAATCAATTAAGAAACAAGAAGCAGGGTGTGGTGGTGCATGCGTTTAATCCCAGTATTTGGGAGGCAGAAGCAGGAGGATCTCTGTGGGTTCGAGATCTACAGAGCAAGTTCCAGGGTAGCCTAGGCCTCTGTCACACAGAGAAATCCCCGTCTTAAAAACCAAAAAAAAAAAAAAAAAGAAAGAAAGAAAGAAAGAAAGAAAGAAAGAAAGAAAGAAAGAAAAAAAGAAAAAGAAAAAGAAAGAAAGAAAGAAAGAAAGAAAGAAAGAAAGAGCGAGCGAGCTACTGGTGAGATTTGCAGGAGGATTTGCAGGGTTGTTTGGAAAAGCTCCTTCTTGCAGCATTTCAAAAGCTTTATCTCCATTTATGATATTAAAACAGGAAAGAACCCTGGCAGAAGGTTTTATGTCATTTTTTTTCCCTGCCAAGAATTCTAAGATCGGCATTTTCTTGTAAATGCCCTTGCTGGCAATAATTGCTATCCAGGCATTGTGATATAATACGAATGTTTCCTTCCATCTAAGCTGTGTGTGTTTCAATATCTAACCGTTCAAGACATTGTAACAGGAGACACAAAAAGAAATTACATTGGCCATTTTCCTGAGATGCTGGGACAGATGCTGTCATTGTGGCCACAGGTTGGAAGAAATCTCTTCAAAGAGCAGGGGAGTCTGTCCCTGGAACCTTATCTGTTTTATTGCAACATGATGGAATAAGTACAGTCTCTCACACCATGTCCCCAGCCCCTGATTGACTTGCCTTTTAATGTTAAGTCATAGACAAATACAAACTCTCACCGGCTTACCAACAACAGCAACAAGGATTTCCCATCAATCATGTCATAAGAGGCCCCATACACGATGTAAAACTAGAAAAGGTAGCTCAAATAAAACGGTAGCTTCCCATGGTGCTAGTGGACAAGGTGATCACAGCTTCATGAACCTGTTAAAAGGTCCCTTCGTGTCTGCAAACCTCAGCAGCTTCTAGTGCAAGGGCATGTCTGATTGATTAGCTTGTGTTTTGTCCCCACTAAAGGTTTTCAGGGTTCCCTTTTTAGATAAAGATGTTTTTTTGTTGTTGTTGTTGTTATTTTTTCTAGAATCTGACCCCTGGCTCTGGTGGGGGATTCACTTTCCCAAATGTTGTGTGATTAAACAGAGTGGTGATTTTCATTATAAAGTCAAATAATGTGGGGTAAGATACAATGACTTATAATGACAGTAATTTGGAGGCTTGGGCTGAAAAACTAGGGGTTTGGGGCTAGCCTGGGCTACCTAGGGTGACCATGTCTCAAAACAACAACAACAAAAACAGCAATAACAAAAGCCACTGAGTCACTGAACAAACCAAAAGTGTTATGAGTGTGAGAAAGGATTTGGGGTAGTGGGGCTGGGGACTGGCGACCGGGGCTGGGGCTGGGGCTGGGGCTGGGGCTGGGGCTGGGGCTGGGGCTGGGGCTGGGGCTGGGACTGGGACTGGGGACCGGGGCTGGGGACCGGGGACCGGGGCTGGGGCTGGGGACCGGGGCTGGGGCTGGGGCTGGGGCTGGGGCTGGGGCTGGGGCTGGGGCTGGGGCCTGGGGTGCATTTTATGTACGTATGGAACAATCAAAGAACAAATTCAACTGACTTTAAAAGTGATTTTCACAAAGTCACTGATTGAGGTCCCAAGAACCTGACTTTCTGGGCAACACTTATCTGTTTTGCACCACTGATGGGATGGTTCTGCTTCCAACCGAGTTCTGAACTTGGTGTTTCAGTAGCTAGAAGAAACTTAGTGTTCCCACCCCTATGACTCTAGGCAATGGCCAGTACTCCTGCTGTCAGCCTGGGATCTGGGACCCTTGGCCCTAAAGATCCAGCAGTGCCCTGGAACTCCCATAATGGCCAGGGCCCACAGGGTCTCCTCTAAAAGTGCTTATAGATTTATCAACTTTTATTTACTCTCTCAAATTCATGTCCTTTCCATCTGCATGGTTTTTATTGCTATGCTGAAACACCATGACGAAAAAGCAACGTGGAGAGGAAAGGGTTTATTTGGCTGACACTTCCACATCACTGTTTATCATCGAAGGAAGTCAGCACAGGAACTCACACAGGACAGGAGCTGATACAGAGGCCAGGGCCTCTTGCTTATTGAAGTACAATTTGCTCAGCCTGCTTTCTCATAGAACCCAGAACCACCACCCAGGGGGACCCCACTCACAATGGGCTAAGCCCTCCCCCATCAATCACTAACTGTGGAAATGCCTTACAGCTGGAGCTTATGGAGACTTTTTCTCAAGTGAGGTTCCCTTTTTACAGACATCTCTAGCTTGTGTAAAGTTGACAGGAGACTAGCCAGCCCCACCCCCTTTTTGCCCTAGCCATTCTTGTTAACCTGTGTTTTTAGGATTACATTGGAGGGGGCAACCCAGTCTATGATGGTTGAATATCTTGAGTTCACTGAGGTTTCTGATGGCAAAATGTCTATTTTAAACAGACCAGGCAGGGCCTGAGACCCCAGGAGTGTAGAAGTTAACTGTTAACTTGACAGCATCTAGACTCATCTAGGAATGATCTAGAATCACAGGTACATCTCTTCTCTCTCTGTCTCCCTCTCCCTCTCCCCCGCCCCCGTGTCCTCGTTTGCTTCTCCCTTGTGATAAAACACCGACCAAAACTAACTTAAGCAGGAAAGGCTTTATTTCATTTTATAGATTACAGTCCATCATTGAGGGAAGTCAAGGCAGGGGCTAGAGCTGAGAACTGAAGCAGAGACCACAGAGCAACGCTGCTTACTGCCTTGCCTCCACCTCTTGCCTAGGGATGGCACCACCCACGGTGGGCTAGATCCTTGTGTGTCAATCACCTTCACAGATATGGCCCTTAACCAACCTGATCTCGGCAACCGACTGATCTCGGCAGCTCTTCAGTTCAAGGTTCTCTTCTCCCAGGTGACTCTAGGGTTGTGTCAAGTGAACAGCTGAAGCTTATGATGACAGTTTGTGGCTGGTTGGTTTTCTGTCAACACAGGCCAGGGTCATCTGGGAAGGGCGCTTCACCTGAGAAAATGCCTCCATCAGACTGACCAGTAGGCAAATAGGTGGAGCATTGTCTTGATTAAATATGGATGTGGAAGGATGCAGTTCACGGGCCAGGTGGTCCTGGGTTATATAAGAAAGCCTGCTCAGCAAGCTTGGGGGAGAAGTCGGTAAGTGGTGTCCTTCCATGGTCCCTGTATCAATTCCTGCCTCCAGTTTCCAGGCCTGTGTTCCCTTCATGGTACACTAGAAGCTGTAAGTAAACTAAACCTTTTCTTCCCCATGTTGCTTTTGGTCAGTGATTTTAACACAGCGACAGAAAGCAAGCAAAAATATTTCCCTTAAATTTGCTTTTGTCAGGCGTTTGAATCACAGCACTCAGAAGTTTAACTTAGGAGCCAGAAGAATCAGGCCCAGTCTTCCCACAGTTGTTCACTGGTGTCCCTTTGCTATAGAAGGTCGTTTGCTACAGCCTTTTGCTAAAGTCAGTCCATTACCTGCCGGTTGGGGTGACAGATGTCCCTTCCTCCCTGCCTTCACTTATTTGCAGAAAAATGCACACTGAGAAGAACACTCAAAATATAAACTTTAAGAAGATAACACTAACAGGGATTTTAGCCATGCTCTAACAGTTCTTAACCTGCCCTGGGGTCCCTGGAGAGGTGAAGGTTCTCTCCTCCATCTGCCACAGGCTCAGCACCTCTAGGTGAGTGACAGGCCAGCCCTGTGCAGTGTTTAATCACAGTTACAGCTTCAGCTGGCTGTAGAAAGCCCTGTAGCCAGTGAACTGAACAGATTCTGAGCATCTAACTGTAAGCTGAAATCAACTTACTGGCTGGCTGAAGAGTCTGGCCGATTAAGTTGTTGCTGTTTTGTTTTGTTTTGTTTTGTTTTATGTGTGACCTTGTTTCATCCTAAAATGCTGTGAGATACCCAAGTTGCAAGTCAGATTTTGTTTTGTTTTATCTGAAACTTCTCTAAATTTAATTGGTGTAGGGATCTTTCCTTTCTAGGTAGCCAGAAGACCCAACAACGAGCGTGGTGGTCCAGAAGCATCATCCTGGTAACCAGGTGAGGACGTTCATTGTCAACTACTGCATCTGGGTGGTGGGTAAGCGCTCCTGGATTTTTGACTTGAGATGTCTGGGTTTGTTTCAGCAAAAGTCTCATCCCAAACCATGTTTGGTGGACATGTGACAGAGATAGGATGAGACCCAAATAGAAGTCTTACTGGATCAGACACAAACTCAGCTTAGTTCAGTGGGCCCTGGACTGGGACAGCAGGGTAGCCTCTGACCTCAGATACTGCCTTTGGCCAGAACTCACACTTGAAGATTGGATTCAATAGATGAGTAAGGGTGGCAGTAGTTGGTAAACCATGGGTTCGTCTGGACCCAGCTCTCATGAAACTCTGCCTCCAGATTTCCATCCTGAGTTGGTTTGTGCATCTTTACAAGTCATGAGCTTGTGTCACTGCTGAGGGTCAGTTTGTCTTGTATGAGGGGTTTGTGGGTGCCACCTAGTTAGATGAACTAGACTAAGTCTGTTTGGATTCTGGCCAGCTTCATTTATGAGAACTACCAGAATCTATACCTCTATTAGAAAAATGAGTAAAACTTAATAAGAATGATTTGGAATTATGTAGCCCCAATAAGGATGATTTGGCTTGGATACAATTATTTTACATCTGTAGAGTGTGTTAGAATAGACCCAAAGACCTCATATAACCTATGAGGCTGAGCTCAGAAAACCTTGAAAGGCTAAGTGGGTGGGGAAGGAGTTGCCTAAGGACACTGAGGCCCAGAAGCAGGGATGTTCTTCATCTCATTTTGTGATTTGGTTAAGATGGGAACCTCAGAACGACATGCGGAGAGTCTGATTGCTGCCTGGGAGACACGCTGCTCTCCTCATTTCCTGGGGAACTCTGCTCCAGACTCAGTAATTAAGTTGAAAGATTACAGAGTAGATTGGAAAGTGGCCATCCGCACTGCAGAGTCTCCATTTAGGCCCTGATTTTAATGCTTCTCTCTTCTTGAAGGGCGGGGGGGTGCTCTTACAACAGAGGAGGCATTTTGGATTTAGGACCCATGCTCACCTTTGCCTACTTTTGTCCTAACCACAAATTCTATTTCTTCTTCTTCTCCTTCTCCCTCTTCTTGTTCTTCTTATTGTTGTTCTTGTTCTTCTTGGTCATGTTCTTCTTCTTGGTCTTCTTCTTCTCCCCCTCCTCCTCCTCCTCCCCCTCTTCTTCTTCCTCTTCCTCTTCTTCTTTTTCCTCTTCCCCCTCCTCTTCCTCCCCCTCCTCTTCCTCCTCTTCCTCCTCTTCCTCCTCCTCCTCTCCCTCTCCCTCTCCCTCTTCCTCTTCCTCCTCCTCCTCCTCCTCCTCCTCCTCCTCCTCCTCCTCCTCCTCCTCTTCTTCTTCTTCTTCTTCTTCTTCTTCTTCTTCTTCTTCTTCTTCTTCTTCTTCTTCTTCTTCTTCTCTTCCTCCTCTCCATCCCCCTTCCTTTCTTGCTTCTCCTTCTTTTCCTCTTACTACTCCTCCAACTCCTCCTCTTACTCCTTCTCTCCCTCCTCCTCTCCCTCCTAGTCTGAAAAGTTTTAGACCTGAAACCTGATTTTGAGCCAACCAGTCAAGAGAAGGGGTCAGGGCCATTTGGCCAGTGTCATTCCCTAACTGAGATGAGCTGGGAGTGAAGTAAAGATCCTTGGAGTCTTTTTGCAAAGAGGTGAATAACCAGTAACTTGTGACAAGGCCTGCTGGGGTGTGGTGAAGCCACCTTTCTTATGATAAAGGTTGTTGTTGCGGGTTTCTCAGAAACAGACTCCTCCAAGTGAAATAAGGGAGAGTCGTGTGGTTTGCATTTTGCTGTGTGTTTGGTGGTGGTGGTTCTTTGGGGGCTTTATTTACTTTTAGTGTTTTAAGGTTAAAATGACTCGTGTATTTCGGAGAGAGATTTCTCCAATGGCTAATGCTGTGAACGAGCAAGCCACTCTCAATTGTTAGAAATGAGGGAGCTATGTGGAAATAAATGGAGGGAAAGTTGGCAGAAGAAATTGCCTGGAACCTCCAGGCAATTGAGTTGACTTCTGGTGGATCAAGTGGCAATTATTGGCAAGTGTGAGTCATTTAGTGAAAACACTGAGCCTTTTGTTTGACCATTCTGATCTTGTTCTGTGTTGGAGGAGAAACTGGGGACAGGAGACATGGCTGAGGTGAGTGGGCACTTCCCTTTTTTGTTGATTGGTTGTGGTGGTCCACTGTAAGTTGTTCAAACCAGAAATGGCTGCCCATTGCTTTCATTGTGGTATGGAAAGGTCCGGGTCCACAGGTAACCCCAAGTAATGACTGTGTTTATTTCAGAGTATTTTACTGTTTAGACACAGGATACACTACATCTATGTTCTGACCGTCTAGGGTCCCACTTGTCTGTAATGACAAAAAAAAAAAATATAGTGTTTCCCCTTCCCGGAGCATCATGGGAGAGGCATGTGCACACATGGTATAACTATGTACTTACAGAGAATCAGTGACGATGCCAGAGGCTCTGAGGGAACCGGACTGCCAGTCCATTGAGTCTGGGCTTCTCCTTTGTAACTAGATAAACCGCGGAGTGGAACAATGCCTGTCACCGTTTATCTGATTCTAACCATAGTCCTGGAAGATCTGGCCGATGTTCGGTAATAAGTCCTGCTAGCGGACATTTTTGTGACTTATAGGATTTGTCCATAGGTAGGAAACAGGCTGTGCTATGAGAAAACATCAACTTTATAGTTTATAAAGCATTTCTATGAAGTTGCTCAAAATTTCTTGTTTCCTGGGCTGTCAGCAGAAATTAAGATTATTAGTTTCAGCAGCTGAGAGCATGTGCTGGTCTTCTAGGGACCTGAGTTCAAGTCCAAGCACCCACGTCAGACAGGTGTCTCAGTTATTCTCTCTCTCTCTCTCTCTCTCCCTCTCTCCCCCTTCCCCTCCCTCCCTCCCTCTCTCTCTCTCCCTCTCTCCCCCTTCCCCTCCCTCCCTCCCTCTCTCTCTCACACACAAAACTTTAAAATAATAAAAAACCCAAATATTTAAATAAAGCAAGTATTTTTATTTTAATAAAATTGTTTATTAAATTAATGAATTTAAACTAAAATTTTAAGTAAAATAAAAATAAATTTAAATAAAAGAAATTAAGATTATCAAGGGTTAAAAATACTATTAGTAATAGTAAAAGTACTATTACATGGCTGGTAACTACAATTTGAAATGACTTCTTAGGTAAGGAAGGTAAGATACAATTTTGACGACTGAACCAATGAGCTCTGAGAGATGCCTTTTTAAGGAAAAGTTTACTTTTCTGACCTTAGTAAAATGACTGGCTGCCCCTTACTGGGCAGTTATTATGGTGACATAAGGGACAATATGGGGACAAACTGTGGAGAATTTTTAAGATGTAAATCCAATAAAGGAATTTTTTTATGATCCAGCTAGCTCCAGTTATGAAGGTGGTATAAGACTGTCCAAGCATTGGGCATTAACACCAAACATGTGGTTATACAGAATGAGAATCCATTCCTTTCCTCGGGCCAGACTTTGTTGGAGGACTGACCCCTACACAGACAGGAGCATTACCAGGTCCCTCGCTGGAAAAACAGAGTCTTCTGCATGGATGAGTTGGGCTGTTTCTTGTAGATAACTTGCTTTATTTAACTGTCTTGGGTTTAGCATCTGGGTGGATGAATGAGTTGCTAATGGTGATCTATGATCTTATTTGAGATTGTGAACTTTTGATTTTTTGACAGATTTCTGAGGTATTCTTTTGACCTACGATGAGAGAGATATAAAATTAGGCATGTTTCGTATAGATGATCATAGTTGATGCTAGGTCTTCTTCTCCCAGGCTGCATTTGTGTTAAGAGTTGTGTGATGGTCTCAGAAAGTAATTCTTCCCCTTTGTGCTGTCAATCATAATTGTAGTCAGTAAGAGGTTGTCTGTAGCAGAAACAGTGACCCTCAGTTGTTTTAAGACTATAATGAACTCTCTTGAGATGTGGAGTCATGGCTTTCATGAGTCTTATAGTACAGGTGGCTGATTGTTCATTCCGGTTTAAAGTATTTCATCTTCAAGGGAATTCAGGCAAAGATTCTGACAGCCACAGGTTTTTGATCACTTCGCGATCCTATTACTGCACTGCGTAAGAATTTCTAGAAGTCTGGGGGGAGGGGGAGATTGATGGCTCAGAAGCTTACTGTGCCAACCTCAGGCAGACCAGGAATTGATGGGCTGCCAAAGAAACTCTGATGGATTTCCCCCCTGGGTTTGCAGGAGCATATGCTTTGAGCACATCCATAAGGTGGAAGGTAGCAACCTTAATTCTTCGCTTCCCTCCTTTGGCCCAATTCCTAGGCTAATAACTGAACTTAGAGACATGCATTCACACTCCCTGCCTGAGTTTAGCCAGCTTGTGGATCACTAAATTACTGACTAGTGTGAAAAGAGTCTATACAGGTGTTAATATTTTGTGGTGCTTGTGGATGAACACATTGAGTAATACAACAATTCAGTTATAATAGCATTAACAGACAGACTATTTAGTTGAAATAGATGCATTCTTCATGGGCCTGTGGTTTAACGATATGATATGTAGTTGGGGGGGGGGGGGGGGCTGGCTGGACCAGAAGCCTGGATCAGGAGCTAAACTCTTGGCATTGTTCTAATAGTCCTCACATTCTCCCTGGTGCACTGTGTTCTCTCGGTTTTAAATGTCTATGTGCAGCCATCTACTGAATGTTAAATGGCCCCCCGTGGCTAGGATGACAGGAGCTCATGCGTGGTCATGAGGACACTATAACTTATGCATGATGTGGAGATGTGGAAATCCAGGATGGTGGTGATTGAACGGTACCCATGCTCTGGGTTTTGGTCAACATCTTGGTGGGACGTATATATATCAAAGAGGAGAGTTAGTGGGTGGGATTTTATGTAGGCAGCGTGCATTGGATGAGTCTCCTTTGGGCCAGCAGACTGAAGGGGAGTTTAATGTAAGAACTGAGCTGCCTGGCTGCAGAAGTGCTCCTCTCCCTTTACCTGAGGTGGCTGTGAATAGACATCCAGTTAAGCTGGAAGCAACAGCATAGTTACCTATAACTGTAGCCAACCAACTATTTTCTATATCTCCCTCAGTTGTATGGAAGTTCCCAGAAATCTCTTCGAATCTGTCCAACTTGTAAGTCATTTTGTTCTGTTCAAATAAAAATGAGCAAAGTTGGTGTAAGGAATTTTCATTTTCACAGTTATTACAAAAAGTTATTACAAATTACAGCCACAAAAGTTTCAACGTTAGAGGCTTATGATAACACAGGAGATCTGAGTTTCAGACACAAACAGGGAGGGTATGAGGCATACTATGGAACATAAATGAATATAATGTACATGTGGACTCCCTTCACCACACG
This sequence comes from Arvicanthis niloticus, assembly GCF_011762505.2. Taxonomy (NCBI): domain Eukaryota; kingdom Metazoa; phylum Chordata; class Mammalia; order Rodentia; family Muridae; genus Arvicanthis; species Arvicanthis niloticus. Next base: position 6,946,701 of record NC_047665.1, on the reverse strand, counting down.
AACATGTCCCGAGTTCAAATTGTACTCCAAAATTCTAACTTAAGCCACAGTGAGAGGTCTCATAAGTCGTCCAATGCCTGCTAAATGTCTCTAATTTTGACACGAGAACTTCTTCCTTGGTCCATGAGTAGGGAACTTCCCACCTTACTTAGATTTGCTGGCTTCTGAGTAAAATGACCAGCACAAAAGGCATCATTAAACAGTTTATGCACGAGTGCAGTCAATCCTATGGCCAAGTAAGTAGAAGGCTGTACCACAAGTCTACGAGCATCTGTTCTGTGCTCTTCCTGGGGATGGACAGATGAGAAGGCACCATGCTTACCTTCAGGGAGAGACAGCATAGGCTATGCATGTAGCTGAGTTGGCAGAGTGCTCACTTAGTGTGGGGCAGAATGCTTACCTAGGATGTGAGTGACATGTTTGAAACTCAGTACTGCTAAAACTGGGTGCATCCCTGAAAACACAGCATTCAGGAAGTTGTAGTGAAAGGATCAGAAGTTCAAGGTCAGACTCAGCTATAGGGTAAGTTAGGAAGTAGCCTGGGGTACAGAAGACTGGATTTCAAAAGATTACTTAGTAGTGCAGTTTGCCTGCTATAGTAAGTAGCTTTTTCCTTCAAAATAAAACATTTTCTCCTGGAAGAAGGAACGAGGCTTTCAAGACTCAGAAAGCTCTGGAAACACCGTTTCAAGAGCACACAGTCCCTACCTATACTCTCCACCCACTCTACAAGCAGAAACAATTGTTGCAGCAAGGAGACTCAAGCCAAGCTTAGAAGCCTGAAATGAAAGTTGGCAGTAAATTTTCCATCCTCAACTTGTTCCAAAACTAACAAGCAAGTTAGTTCCAAACTAACTAAAACTAGCAAGTTGTGTCATTGCCTTGATCAGATGACCGCTAACTGCCATGCTAAACACAGCAGCTGTCCTCTTTCCGTTTGCTAGGATTTGACATCTCGGTAGTATTTCTTAGCACTGTCTGTCTACTCCCTTTCCTGTTAGATGGTTCCATCAATTCTGTCCGTTCTGTTACATCCCTAAGTTCTGGAACTGGAGAAGACTTACACATGCTTGCCTTGTTTGTTCAGTCTTACGTTGCTTTTTCTTCATGCTTCCTGCCTATGGTTTTTCCTTTATTCAATAGATTTGGTTTCATGGTCAGTGGCTCATGGATGGTTTCTAACACACGGAGCTGACTGTCAACATACCCGCCTTGTTAGGATGTTTCTAGGTATCTTAATCCTGGGATATACAAAATGCTCTGTGTCGTGCCCTCTGGTATCCCTGTCAGTTATGAGCATCCCTGTGTAGTACCCTCTGGTGCCCCTGTCAGTCATGAGCATCCCTATCCGCCTGGGTCTCTAAGTCAGAAAGCTAAAAACCAACTCCATCTTTCTCCTCCATGCATAGTTGTCTACAAAAGCTGCGCCTTCCAAGCCTGTGTGTCACTTTCTACCATGCCCACTGTGGTAGTATAAGTGACTGTCCTTTTTCATTTGTCTTTTCTGTGTAGTTAGACAATGGTTTTCAAGAGCCAACTCAACCATTCATTCTGCCAGCTCTTAAACTGATGACTGAAATCTTTCAGAGGGCTCACAAGGCCCTTCTTAGGCCGATCCATGGACTACTTGATCATCCCCTTAAGAAATGTATCAAGTGCAAATATTCTTCAAAGCCTCATGGATACACCTAGCAGGACCCAAACAGGACCCCCTGCCCTCATGGAGTCATGGGGGAAACAGGACCCCCTGCCCTCATGGAGTCATGGGTAACCTCATGGGGGTTACCGCCTAGGATGATAATAGCATTGAAGGAACAGTAAACAACTAAGGGTTCAGGAATAATTTTTAAAGGGGGACAGAGGAAGCCTCTGTAGGCTTCTTGGGAGCCAGATTCTCAAGATGGTGAGAGTTTTATTTATTTTGATTAATTTGTATAGAGGCAGGATCTCACTGTGACACAAACGTTGGACTTGAATTTACTGTTCTCCTGCCTTGCCCATCTGGATTCTATGACACCAGGTGTGTGCTACTATGGCTGGCTTTGACTGCCATTTTCAGTATTTCCCTATGCTGAGGTTACCACTATTCATCCCTCTCCCCCACATCTTCCCCATGCTCACTATTCCTCCTCCCCCTTCAGTAGTCTCCTGTTCCTTTTCTAGTCCTTCCAAGGATGTTTTGAATTTCCTACTCTTCAAATCCAGGCTAAACTCTCTGGGAAAACATTCCTGGCCTTCTAGATGAATCAAATCCTTGATGTATTCTCATGACCTTGTCTTATGTTGTCAGCTGAACTTTGAGTTGTATCTGGGAGATTTTAAACCTCAAATGGAGTATTCAGTATTTCTCATAGTAATAATAAAATTATTAAAGTTACATTTTAGCTAGTTAGCTCTTCCTAGCATTCACCTCAACTTCCAATCTAGTCATTGGCTATATAAAAACAAGTAATACTGATACTTTATTAATATAATAATTATGTTTTCAATAGACTAAGTTCTTAACTTGACCTGGCTTTCTTAATGTGTTTTTAGATGCGTTAAATTATTTTTTCTTTCCTCTTTTTCTGTTTTTATTAAGGTCTGCCTCCTGAGTGCTAAGATTATAGGTGTGTGCCGACAGACCTGACAGATGTTTTAACTGAGAATCACAAATGTATCATAGAGTCTAATTCTCCCTAATTTATTGTAGGCATATTGACAACTTGAACACATTTTTTTTCAACCTTAAGTACTACTTTCAAAACTAATCTCAGCTTGTATATGTAATTGGTTAGATTACAATACACTGTTTTTATAAAATCTCTCAATCAGATTACCTGTATAGGTTAGATTAAAATAAAAAGCCTGTTACCAACTCAATATCTGATCTGCAAATCCGGTGGAATGGATAAACTTAACTGTAACTATGTTTTCAATCAGTGTTTTTCTCCCAGCATGCCTCAGATTTGAAACACTCAGCCTTGGGGACAGGCAGATGGGGACTGAGTTTGCCACAGTGTGTGTACGCTAGTGTCCTGCAAGAGCATCCTCTCATATCCTTGCTGGTGACTCCAGTTAGCAGCTCCCAGGTTTCTTTAAAATACACTGATCTAATACTAAGGCAAAGGTTGGGACCAGAGCTATAAATATCACAATCAAACTATTACAACTGTAGAACCTGAGAAAGCCCAAACTGAAAATGCTAATGCCTTGGGTGTGGGGGGAGGGGTTGGGGTGGTGTTAAAACTCTGGGCTTATCTCCAAATTCCCGGGATATAAAAATACCTTCTGAAGTGAGGGGAACAGATTTTCCTTCCTGGCCAGCTAAGATCACTGGCCTAAGACTGATGGATTTGGCTACATGTTCAGAATAACTCTGCTTGAGCCATGGATTTGAAAGCCGAGCGCTATCTCAGTGTTGGGCTCTACCTCCTTCCCAACTCTTGGATTCCAACCTCTCACAATGGCGCTAGCTTGTTAGAAAGGGTCTGCTTGCCCACTGAGCAGAATAAAGCTCTTTCCTGGTACCTTCCAGCTCCTGCGTCTCAGATGATACTTTCCTCTCTCTTGCCTTCATCGCCCCTACAGTGTTTCAAATACACAACAGCAGGGTAGTCTAGATTTTATAGGTACATCCTTGACTGCCCATCTGTCCTTGTCACATGACTGGCTTCCATCAGACTGAATCTGCTTGTTGCTGGCCACCTATCTGCACCGTGTGCCTGAAAAGTACCTACATAATGTACCAGTGAGAAAATGAACGAGAACTGTCTGGAAAGGTGTGCTATACACTAAGACAAGAGAGCTTTACACGGCGAGCTATTTTGTAGACCATACACTGTTTGCTTTGTGATATTAAGTAATTAAGTTAAATAACATAATATTAAAATAAATGCCTGTATATTGATTCGAGAGATGGCTCTGTGGTTAAGTACAGTTGTTGCTCTTGTAGAGGACCCAGGTTTATTTCCTAGCACCTGCATGGCAGCTCACAACCATCTCTAACTCCAGTTCCAGGGAATCCAGACCCTCTTCTGACCTCTGTGGTCCCCAGACATGCATATAGTATGCATACATCCCTGCAGAGAAAACCCTCATACATATAAAATCTAAAAACTTTGAAAATCCTTATGGAAATAACATGCAGGAGTTACATGAGAGGTTATATCCGACCCCCACCCCCCGTCCCCCGAAAAAGCTTGGCTCTAGCACGTACTGTAACTGACTCTTCTAAATAAGAAAGACAATGACCAGAAGATCTGTACAGATGTGTAAACTGCATCCCGATGGGGCTGTGTAGCAGCTGTGGTTATCTCAGCTCAGTGCTGACATTGCTTGTCCTAGCAAACCCCAAGGAGGTGCCGAGAGTATCTGGCTTGCTCTCTGAGGAAACTGACTGTGCATTAGAAATGGCATCCAGCCCGTGAGGAACAAGACATATGGCTGTGAGTCACATCCAAGGCCCTCTTCCCAGCCATCTCCCCCTTCATCTGTTTCTCCAGCTTTTCTTCTGGTCTCTATCCCAGGATCATGGCCTCCAAGTTCATCCCAACCTCCCTCTCTCTCTTCTGGCTCCTCACACATTTACTCTGTCTGCCCTGAGCTCCCAGAGTGCCATGCTTTGCACAGAATTACACATTGAGCACCCTGCTTGCATCCTTCCGACACCGCAAGAGAGATGGCTAACTTGAAAGAGAGAGATAGTCTTCATCCCCAGTGGCTTGTGGGGAACCAGGCCATAGAAGCTGCTCAGCAGTTGGTCAGTGAGCAAATTATGTTGGCCACTTATGCAAGGAGACACTCTGATCACACTGGCCTTTACCTGAAGAGATGGTGTTCACAGATCTGGGGGATGAGTCGAAAGTGGGGTTCATGGTCCACTTATGTTTCAGAATTTTTACTGGACTGTGGTAAGCAGGCATTCTGGCTTGTGGATCTTCCTGGGCACTGAGGAAGCAAGAGACCATTCCTGAGGGAGAAGCTGAGTAGGACCAAACCCATCTGAAGGCAAATCCCTCTGTAGCTTCTCCCTCAGGCTGCAGCTTCTCCCTCAGGCTGCAGCTTCTCCCTCAGGCTGCAGCTTCTCAGGCTGAAGCTTCTCCCTCAGGCTGCAGCTTCTCCTCAGGCTCTAGTTACTTCATCTGCATCTCTTTCTCACTTCCAGCTTTGCTTTTGAAATATTCATACATGATAGAAAACCCCACTCAAGTTCGACCCCTAAGGCGATTCTGTGCTGAGAGAAATGAGCAGGCAAACGGTGAAAGGCGATTTTTCACAAGACTGCAGCCATTGGAGATGCCTTGTCCTTAGATTTTAATTCAATTTGGTGGTTGTGCAGCTATTTAGCCCACGAATGTTATGATCTAAATTTATTCTGCATCAAATCTGTGAAGAGTTTAACGTGTGATGGGAGAACGGCTTGTCTTACAGGTTTCATCCCGGGAATCTATTTCCACTTGAGATGAAATGGCAGCCAGGGCTTTATTCCCCTCTCTTTCCAGAAGCCTTGGGGTTTAGTGAGAATGAAAATTAAAGCAGATGTGGGAAAAATATAGAAGGGGCTCCTCACTTGAGGTCTGGGCAGGGTCATACCCAAGGGAGGTGGTCATATTCTCCTTGGGGCCAAGCCCTTGTCTCTCCCAACTTTTCTCTGAATTCAGCATCCTCACTGAACAGCTGACAAGAAATTAATGCATCAGGTCTCATTTGAAAGTTTTTATGCTGTCCTTATTTCGAGAAAAGTCTGTGGCTGAAATTGTTGTAACTTTTAGGTAGCGCCTAAGCGATACTGTCAGTGCAGGATCTCCATCCACATGCCAGAGCCGTGCAGTGCACCCAGTTGTGCATATAGCTCAGTTAATTACACAAGCCCCCCAGTCTTGCACCCAAAGAAGAAGTCACATGACTTCTCCAAACCCACAATGACATAAACTGTCTCAAGACTTCAGCCCACCATGTTTGGTGTAAAACTTATTACTTTCTAGTACTTGTGGACAAGCTTCTACAGAAGAAGGTTGAAAGGCACTGGTTCTAACTGGGTCAATGGTGTCACTGGCCTGTCCCAGATCCATGCTGTTGTGGTATAATGGTAAATAATTTAAAAGCCTCGGTGTGGCTTTGCTTAGCTCAGGCTGCCATGTTCCGTGGCCAGAAGCCAAGCGGGACACAACTAGAATTGGCCAGGGGCCATGCATGCCACAACTAGACCCACGAGATGCCAGCATGGTGGTTCGCTCTGCCAATCCACCACGCTGTCTCCACAATACTTGCCTGATCCCCTGGCTATACCCGCCATGCCCATGGCTCCCGGTAGAATGAAACTGTCAAAGTTCAAAGGTCCAATTGGTTCGTCTATTTGGAAGTGTTCAGTTAGCATGATGCCCACACAAATAGCACTGTTAACCCAATTAACTAACCTAGATATGAATAACTACCTGAGACTGCTAAAGACACGCGGACATCTTCCCGTCATCTTTTCTCTTCCTCCTCCTGCTAGCTCCTCCTCTTCCTTCTCTTCCTCTCCTCTCTCTTTTCGCTCCTCCCACATTAGCTCCACTGCAGACAATGTAGCAGCAGTAGGAAACCATCCTGCTACATTGTGGTTTCTGTGACTCTTTGAAGTCACAGCCTTGCCGGTCTGAACTTGGCAGGGATAGCACAGTATGCTCAGTATAAGGCAGCCGTGGCCAAATACACAAAGTGTGTTTGCAACAGGATGACCACAGGTGCGTGGGTCACACCCAGTTGGCTTTCCCAGGGCCAGGCACCAAGGCTTTTTCTCAGAGATGGGATACTGGGCAGACCCACTATGGCCTCTCAAGGCTTGGCTTAAGGAGGGTGGGTGTGAAGAGGAATCCCTTCCCTGTTAGTTGAGGAGATGCTCCCAGATGACTGACAGGGATTCAGCTTCCTGAATGAAGATTTAAAATGAGAAAGGTGAAATAAGAAATGCTTTCAGAGCAGCCTGCAGCTATCGAGCATTGAATGGCGAAGATCCTTTTCATATATTTTGAAAAAACCACTTCAGGATATGTAAGAGAGTGGGATGCTCTTAACAGTCACGTTTGGTCTTTCTGCTGCTTGCTTCTGCTTGCTTCTGCTTGCCCTGGTCTAAGGCATACCCAGACAGCTTTCTAGAACATTGTGGGCTTGCTTCTGCTTGGCCTGGCCTAAGGCATACCCAGACAGCTTACAGAATATCACCTCTGAGCAAGTCTGCCCTTTGGGGTGTTTCTGGAACAGCTTGGCAGTGGAACTGCTTACCCGAGAATGGCAGGCAGTCCGCACTAGTGAGGTAGCCAACACCTAGTTAGTTGAATTTAGGCTATGACTGCTTTCTGCTCTTTCCTTGGACACTGATGTGCCTGGTTTCTTCCACCTGCAAACTACATCTGAGTTCTGTTTCTGATTTTCCTCATTCTCTACCAGACCTTGGGGCTCCTTCTCCTTCATAACCTTGCATGCCAATTGCCGTAATAAGCCAGTATGTTCTTTGTATGTCTGTGTAACCATTTGTGGTTCTGTATCCATGGAGGACCTTGAAACTGTCTTCTGAAACAGAACCTTGTGGCTATCACCTGTAACTCTTGCTGCTTTTTCTAGGCCTGTAATTGAGAACAGTCAGCATCTGCTCTGTGGCGGCATCCATTATGGCCTAACCTCCTCTAAAAGCTTCTAAGAGGATGCACATGTCTTTCTAAGAGGATGCACATGTCTGTCTGTCTGTCTCTCTGCCTCTGTCTCTCTCTCCGTGTGTGTGTGTGTGTGTGTGTGTGTGTTAATCACTCATTTTACTGAGGACTTATGTGCCAGCCCTGTGTTAAACATTTTTCTAGACATAATTTCAAGACCTAAATTCTTATATATTCCCATTATATAGTGGAAGGAAAATTATTTCAGTCACTTGTCCAAATAAGCAGAAAATCTGTAGGTCATATCCAGGTCTGACTTAATCAGCACCATCTTTTCCTTAAACAATAAACTCACATTAAACAAGTAATTACAGATTTCCTACTGTGCGCTGCTCTGCTAGAGGCTGGCCATAAATAAAAAGGAGAAAAAGATTGTTATTGCCGGTGGGGCAGTATTTCTCATGAGGAGAAGGAGCAGAGCCTTCAACCCCAAGATTCTACCTCTCAGTGCTGGCTAAAGCACTTTCCTGGACAGCCAGAGCCACAAAGGTCTCCACAGCCACCCCAACCCACCACACTCCCAACCCACTCCCACCCCACCCCACCCCACTCACACCACACTCAACCCACTCACACCACTACCACACTTCCAACCCACTCCCACCCCCACCACACTCCCACCCCTACCACACTCCCACCCCACCCTACCACCACCACACTCCCACCCCACCACCACCACACTCCCACCACACTCAACCCACTCCCACCACCACCACACTTCCAACCCACTCCCACCCCCACCACACTCCTACCCCCCCACCACCACACTCCCACTCCCACCACCACCACACACAAGCAGAGGCACAGATATAACCGGGAAGCCTAGAGCAGTGCTTTCTATTCCAGTGTCAATCAAAAAAAAAAAAAAAAAAAAAATGGGTACCAGAGTTGGGTACCCAGTGTGATGCCTTGGTGACAAGTGCATGGTATATGTCTGTCTATCAGATGAGTGTGTATCAGATGTGTGTGTGTCTATCAGATGTGTATATATGTGTGTGTATGTATCAGATGTGTGTATGTGTACGTATATCAGATGTGTGTAACAGTTGTGTGTATCTATCAGACATATGTGTCTATCAGATGTGTGTGTGTCTATCAGATGCATGTGTGTATCAGATGTGTGTATATGTGTGTGTGTGTATCAGATGTGTGTGTGTCTATCAGATGCATGTGTGTATCTATCAGATGTGTGTATATGTGTGTGTGTGTATCAGATGTGTGTGTGTATCAGAGCTGTGTGTGTATGTGTGTGTATCAGATGTATGTGTCTATCAGATGTGTGTTTGTCAATCAGATCTGTGTGTGTGTGTCAGATGCGTGTGTGTCTATCAGATGTGTGTGTGTGTGTGTGTGTGTGTGTGTGTGAGAGAGAGAGAGAGAGAGAGAGAGAGAGAGAGAGAGAGAGAGAGAGAGAGAGAGAGAGAGAGATCTGTGCCCGGGAAGCAAATGGAGGACAATTCGGACCATAAGGGAATATCTCTTAGATGCTCCAAGTTTTATTTCTTTTATTCAAAAGAATCAAATATTCTGCAGCAGCCATGTATTTCTGATCTAATCAGATAACATAAATATTATTAAGAGACTTTAATTTTAGAAAAGCCCGACTGACAGCGTACCGTTCCAGTGGCCCCCTCTCATGCCTTCTCATTTCTGTGCCTTCTGTGAGAAAGGAGCACTGCTCTTTGCCTCTCAGCCACACCAAGTCACAAGTATTTCTCATTAGGAAGTGGAGCCTTTAACCGGAGCTTTCCTGAGTTTCCTCTACATTTCAGTGCTGGCTGAGCACTTTCCTGGACAGCCAGAGCTACAGCATTCCCCCCCACCCCCCCACCCTTACCCCACCCCCATCCTCACTCCCACCCCACCCCCTCCCACATCCCGTCCACACTGAAGAGGAGGCACAGATAGAACTGAGAAGCCTAGAATAATCTTCTCCCCCCCTCTTCTTCTCAGAGCCCCAGGCATGCTTTCTGGTAAGCATCCAGGGCCGGGGTGACTAGTGGCTCAGAGTGTCCTCAGTCCCCACATTCCCCTCTGTTTTATTGTGTCTTACATAGCAGAACATGTGGCCAGAGCCAGGCAGAAGATGGCATCCTAAACCTGGCTGGCATGGGCTCAAAGCGCCTCCCTGCTGACCTACTTACTCTGGCTGGGCTCACAAGGTGAGGACTCAGGACCAGAGGACAGTGGGGCTTTCTAACAGAAAGCAGAGCTCCATACAGGTGGAAGACCAAGGGCATACTTGCTCCCTCTAAAATCCACAGCATTCTGGATGGGCACACACTCTGTTTTGTCCTCTCTGCCTGCTCAGCCTGGAGGCCCTGTGATGCCAAGTCCCCCTCACTATGGCTAAATTCTCTTCCTTGAGGATGAAGCTCTCTCCTCACCTCCTGTCTCATTTCCTCACAGTGCAGGAGTTGATTTACACCATTAGCACATCTGATTGCTTGGTAAGCTGTCTGCGTCCCTGACTAAGCTGGGAAAGCTTTGAGGAAAGGCAGTGTCCTGTCCTGATTTGTCCCATGCTGAGCTTCCCAGGATGTTTGTCAAGTAGATGGATGGTCTTTGAGGTGCTTCCTTGTCTTGAGCTCAGGCTGGAGTCTGCATCTCCCAAGGTCACTGGCTATATGGTGGCATTTGAAAAGCATCTGTGTCTTTAACTCTCAACTTGTTCAGCTATATAATGGGAATGATGATTGTTAGCATACAAGGTTTCTATACATTAAGGTCATATAGCATGCTTGGAGTCCACTATAAAGGACAGGCACAAACAAGATGTTTTTGTTGTCTTTTCCTCAGTGAAATTTGTGAGCTGCCATGATGGCTCTGGAAACTGAGCCTGGGTCCTTGGCAAGAGCAATCTGTGTTCTTAGCCACAGAACCATCTCTCCATCCCTTTTCACAGATACTTAACTTTATGCAGAATATCTCTCAAAGTGATTTTGATTAACAATCCCTATCCAGGGGAGCTTCCGTGTGCTACATTATGACTAGTGTCTGGCTTGGTGTTGATATGGCCAGTTTGTTGTTTGTTGTTGCTGTTTTTGTTTTCTAGAATCTAGGTGTTCTGCCACATGGTCTGTGGGTTGTAGTAGTATCTCACTTTTGGTGTGAACTCACCTTTTCTGAATGTCTGCTGGGGCTAAGCACATCCTCATAACTTGTCTTTGCTATACCAAATGTCTTTTCTATTTACTATGTTGTTTGTTTTTAAAAATCGATTTGCTTTTTTCTTAACTTTTAAGGATTCTATAAGCTGAATATAAACCCTTTGTTAGACACTTGGCAGAAGAGTATTATCTTACTCTTTCTACCCTGTCCTTCTCTTACCAGCTCATCAGGGTCTGCCAAGGGTAGACATCTACCCCGGCATCCACCAGGAACCAGATGGGAGTGTAAATGTTTGCAGGACGTTTTCTGCCCATGTCTTATAGCTATAATAAGATAACCAAGGTAGGCTTATCTCACAGAGCAGACTCACTTCAGCTCCTGGATGTGGAGGTGAAACGTCTGGGATTCCCTCTGGTGGTGGCTGCTGCCCACCGAGGTCAGAAGGCTATGAGCCTGGGACAGGAGCTACAACAGTTGTGAGCAGCCACGTGGGTGCTGGGAATCAAACCCATGTCTTCTGCTAGAGCAACCAGTACTCCTAACCCCTGAGCCACCTCTGCGGCCACTCTCTCACTGTTTTATAGCCCCACTACTGCCCTGTGGGAAGGGCCTATTCTTGTCCTCACTTCTCAGCTACAAGTTGAGTCTCAGCAGCAAGAAGTAACTGCCTCTGCATGAGATCATACATAAAGAGCAAGCCAGAAAAAAACAGTACAAGAGTCGTGGGGCTCATGGTTAAATTTGTGACTCCAGAGTCAGATCCTGCAACACCCCCAAAGTGTGTACCCTTCCCACTGAGCCATATGACCCCCTTAAGAAGCATTTCCCTACTGTACAATTCTCAGACAAAATAGTCAACAAATCACAGGGTCTGGAGACGTGGTTCAGCATTTAAGAGCACTTGAATTTGATTCCCAGCACCTACATGGTGGCTCACAACCATATGTAGCTCTAGTTCCAAGGACTCTGGTGCCCTCTTCTGGCCTCTATGGGCACTGTACCCACACAGAATATAGACATGCAGGTCTAACACATATAGAACATAAATAAATAGATAAATAAATAAATAAATCCTTAAAGAAAGAACACATAACTATGACTACTTATTTAATTGGAATATTGAATGAGTATGGGGGTAACAGAGATCCTTCCAGCAAGAAGGCAACTTTTCCATATTGGTTGGAGTGTTATAAAAGACTAAGTTCTCCACTCAGCTGCTGACAAGGATCCTCCATTCGGTGCTGTGCTCTGAGGGAGCTTGGGTGGTCTGTCAACAGTAGCCATCTAGTCAGGCTACAGCAGGAACAGAACACCGCCCAGCAGGAATGGAAGACTGTGTTCCCTCTAATCAGAGCCCTCTGGAGCTGTACCACGCCATGCTCCACTCTGCTCTGCAGCCTGCAGCAACACCCTGACTTCCTCCCAACCTGTCTTAGGGTGTTAGGGACCTGCCCCCGGCATTGATCTGAACCCCAGGCTGTGCAGAGAAGAGCTGCATTTATTCAGCAGAGCCTCCCTATCTATCTACATAAAATCTCATACAGATGCACTGGAACCCAGCTAGCTGGGTAGGATTAAAAGAGAATTTTGAAATAGGCCGAAACTAATAATAATAACAGGGCCCTTTCCCTAACCTAAATAGTTAAAAGTGACTGCCAGCAGGTTTGGGCCCATCTAATTAGTTACAGAGGAGGTGGAGTTACAAGACAAAGGCCTGTTAAGAACATCCCAGAAACTGACTGGCCAAGGGAGGAACTACACCCTGCCCCCATGGTACGGCCTGCTAGTGTTCAAAAAAGTAAAACAACCAATCCTGTGCACCCGCGCGAAAGTTCGCCTTTTCCCCACCCCGCCCATATATAAGCGCTAGACCCCTGAGCCACGGGGTCAGTCCCTCTATCCCCTATGTGAGATATGGGGATATGGGCTGGCCCAGAGCTCTGATTTAATAAACCACCTCATATGCTTTACAGCAAGACGGTCTCTCGTGTGTCCTTTGGGTGTGTGCTATCCTGTGACTCACCTTCTGGGGAGTCCTGGACCTTTCAGGATGCATTCCTTACTATCTGTGTGTAGCTGTGGCTGGTGACTCAGTTCGGGCCAGTGGAGGGAGACCTGTGTAGCAGCTTTTGGTTTAAGTGTGTTCCAGCCAGGAATGGAGACATATATACGTATGATCGACAGTTACCTGAAATTTAAAGCCCACTAGGAATGTTCTCCATGTCACCTAGAAAACTTTTCCCGGGATAACCGCTAAAGACTGAAGCACTACCTTCTAGATCCAATGCCACTGTGCTGCACTGACAGCTGTGGAAATGTGACTCATGGACATGAGTGTGACATTTAAAAACCGTTCATTTACAGGAGCAAGCTGTATTTGACCGTGGCTTATCATGTCACCGGCTCGTCCTCACGTGGAACTTGCTGGGGAAAGTAAATTCTAAAGCTCCAGTTAGACCTACTGGGTCAGAAGATCAAGAGTTCGGATCAGCTACCAGGGCCCAGAGATTCTGACTCCTGCTAAAAGTGTAGGGGCCACCCCTCCCCCATCCAGATCCTTTGTTTCCAAACATGGATTGGCCTGCAGGGTCACCTAGTGCACCTCTGAAGGGTCAGACCCTTGTGGTACCAGACTGAGTCAGAAATGCAGATGGGGATTTGCAGAGGGGTGGACAAGATGAAGGCGTGTGTTATGTCTACAAGCCATTTGATGCTCAGCTTGTACTGAGGACGCTCACAGAGGTGGGCACACACCATTTCATGTCTTGGTGAAGATTCCAGAACATGAATGAAAAGAGTTAATCCTTCCCAAAATAAAGGACCCCCTCTGAGCCCATGGTACCTTTAATAAGGCTATGCCAGCAGAAGTAGGTCAGATTGGAAATACTACAGTAGTGTGCCCTTTACTCAGAGGTCTTTCCCCTTAAAAACTGAGCGCCTAGGCAGCCTGTCTGGAGGGGGCTGTTCCCCTGGACACAGCTGCTAGACTCAGGCCTGCTGCCACTCTCCCCGTGGGGAGAAAACCAACAAAGCAATCTCTACAGGGTAATGCACTGTGGTTCTTTACTACAGAGGAGATTGTTCTACACAAAGAGAAATAATTAAAACAGCAAGCCACATTTCCTTTTGGCCAATTTCTTTTTCCAAACACTTTCCAACCTGACAAACAACAAATGTGTCAAAATGCTATAAACATAGGGAAGGAAAACTCATTAAATGGCTGGTTCTCTGTGAGGCAGCCTCAATTATGGCTTCAGATGTTATTAGTTCTCCTTTTTATTAAAAATAGTGATCAAAGGACTTCGGGCGTGGGCGTTCTGTCTCCTTTTCTTTCCTGAAATTGTTAATTATAGCTGGAAAAATGGAATCTTTTCTCAGTAAGTTGTGGGTTTGGGGTAGGTTATTGGGGTTTGTGAAGATGCTCCCGTGTCTCCCCCTCCCAAAAGACTCCTAGAAACCTTAGATTTCAGGGGAAATGGTAGTTTCCTGTGTCTCCAAAATGGGCCACTGAACAATTTAAATGGTCAACTGAGGATCTAGTAACCTGGAGAACAGTTTGACATCAACACAGACAGAGGCTGTGTTATTTACATATACAAGCATTTAACTGGAAATGTGTTTAAATGTATTTAAGCCACTCTGGAAAGGCATGCTTGGACTGGGAGAAGGAAAGGAAAGAGTTAAGTTTATACCCGTGAAGAGAATGTGAAACTAAATTGGGCCTCATTTTGCAAATGAAGGTGGACTTCTCCCAAGAAACTCAGGAGCAAACCCCTGCTGTCTGCACTCTGCAGCACCTGCCAGCTGATTGGCTGGGATTAGCACATCTGTTCTGAACAGCTGGCTGCTGCTTCTAACAAACCTTATAGGACTAGAAAGAATTTGGCTCAATGAGAAAAGGGACTTGCTCTAAAGTGCGGGCCTTCATTGGATCCCTGAGACCCACAGGATGGAAGGAGAGAAAGGAATGTTTCGTGCTGTCCTCTGACCTTCACACGTGGTCTGCAGCACATATATGTGCACATGCTAAATACATAAATAATAAATACGTAAATAAGCATAATACTGATAATAAGCCTGTTAGCCCCTAGAGCCTAGCGCAGGCACGGAGTACCCGTGAGTAAATGATCAAAGCCTTGATACTGGTTTCCTCTGGGAGTCTGCTATGCACTTGGTTTTGAACTTGTTGTGTACCTCAGACAATGTATTTCTTATGAGAAGCCTTTGAGGGAAACATCATTTTCCTTAGCCAGGACAAGTAAAAAGCAGTAAATAATTTTGCCCTGCTTAATGATTTTGACATAACTTAAGAGTAACCCTGTGGGGATTTGAACTTGGATCTTGGCCATCACTGTTTCTTTGCTATGCTCAGATCCAACAGGTAAGATGACTGTGTGGCCATGTGCCTTCCTAAGCCTTTGTTCATCGAGGTTCAACTGAATCACCATGAGGACAGCTTTCAGGGTGCTGAAGCTGGAAAAGAGCTGACATCAACACAGACAGACTTTGTGTTCCTGGGTCCGAGCATTTAACTGGAAATGCAAAGTGTCTCCTACCCCAGTTCCATGTAGACACACCACAGTGGGTGGTCAATCCAGTTCCATGTAGACACACCACAGTGGGCGGTCAATCCAGTTCCAGTGTAGACACACCACAGTGGATGGTCAATCCAGTTCCATGTAGACACACCACAGTGGGCGGTCAATCCAGTTCCAGTGTAGACACACCACAGTGGGTGGTCAATCCAGTTCCAGTGTAGACACACCACAGTGGATGGTCAACCCAGTTCCAGTGTAGACACACCACAGTGGACGGTCAATCCAGTTCCAGTGTAGACACACCACAGTGGACGGTCAATCCACGAATTGTGAGGAGACACAGAAGCAGACGCAGTCTTATACAGTTTGTACCTGTTCCTATATATAACTTACGAATGCATGCACGACTTGTGCTGTATAGATATCTCTTTAGCCTTGAGTCCTTGCTAACTTTCCCCTCATTTTTAGTTCTTTAACAATCTCCTGCAATGTGTTTTGATCATATTCCAACCCCTCTCCCAACTCCTCCCAGTTCATCCAACAAAACTAACTATCCTGTAAAATAAAAGCACACAAATGTGTATGTTTATACTAGTAATTACTTTCAAACATACCGACATTAAAAGAGAAAAATTTTAAAAGGACAGCATCCACTGCTGGTGACCACCACTCCAGCGAGAGAGTCTCACTTTCCTTATTTGCAAAATCGAGGATAGAAACCGTGATTGCTTTATGGAACTGCTGGATGGGTCATTGTACCTATTTTGTAAGATTCCCTTGGAGATAATGCATCTGTTTTATGAGATCCTTGGTAGTCATTATGTGAGAACTTCTGGCCTATTGCTGGCATGCCACCAGCACTCAGGAAATTTTATTCCCTCCTCTCCTTTCTTTCTGGTCTTGTTTGCAGCCACTTCTTAGCCTCTGTTTGAGAAACATGGTAGAAACACACACTGTTCATTACAAAATGTGCAAATTAGACCCATGTGTCATGCAGTAGCTTCCAGAACCAGCATGCAGGTTCACAAATCTTAGAGTAATATATTTTAGCCTTCTTTCAAGATTTTTCAATTAAAATGCTACCACTTAAGTTTTTTTTAGTAGACAATATGTTTCCAAATACTTCCTCATTTAACATTTCAGTAATCAAGATAAATAAGGGGTCATTCAAACCAGAAGGACCAGAGACCATGCCTGTAATCTCAGCACCTGGCAAGTAGAGACAGAATCATCAGAAACTGAGAGGTGTCAGCTACATAGTGAATTCAAGGCCAGTCTGGGCTAAAAGAGACAAAGAAATTGTAGAGGGGTGGTAGGAGAATCCAAAAAGCCCAAGAAAAAAAGAACTTTGCCTATCCAAGAGTTTGTAAACTTATGCTTGAAGATTGCTTTGCAAAACAAAACCAAAGAATTGTCTTTTCTACTTAGCTTGCAAGGAGATCTCTGTCCTCCTCCCCCACAACTGGTACAGACCAGATATGCTTAGATATAGCATCATGAGGATGCCAAGGAGACCATGCCTATGAAACCCACATAAGCCCAAGGCTTTCTTCTCCTGTGTAGACACTGCCCATTCACTAGCTCCACTGTGCCTGGTTATCTGCTGGGTCACAGAAACATGGGCACTGGTCAGCCCATGCTCAGTGTTTTTCAAGTATCATTTTGCTGCTACCTATGTGACTGCCTTAGTTACCAGGTCATTTTTTGGAATTTTCTGTTGCAGGATAATTTCCTGCTACACTGTATTTGCAGTAAAGCTTGGTGATTGGACAGTAGAAGACATGGGTGGAGCTAAGAGGAAAGAAAGAGGAGAAGGAGAGCTAGTGACCATGTAGGAAGACAGATGGGTTGAAAGCAGTCCTGGGTAACAATTTATATCTAAAGGTTAGATATTGGGTAACAATTTTAATTATGTGAGCATCTTGTTAATTGAGTATTTCCAAATATATAAGTCTATTGGATGATCTTTAAATTTTAAGAGTCTTCGTTTTACCGGGTACCACGAGCATAGCTGATATTATCTGGGACTTAGCAGAGCTTTGTGGGAGTGGTGTGGTTGCCGCCACGGTAACGTCTAGTAGGTGCCAGGTCTGGTGCTTCTAGTTAGCTGGAGCCATGGTCAGAGTGAGAACAGCGGGAACATGGCGGTTGCCCAGGAACAAGCCGGACTGAGCGCCATTTTAAAAATATTTCCCGTTTCAATTTTGTACCCAGGAAACAATATCAAAAGAACTTTTGGACACATTTGTAGACTCTGCACCGTCTCTATCCCCTTCTGCCCAGCTGCCCAGAAGAGAAGATAACCAGCTCAACAAGACACAAATGTAACTCTGTGTCCCACAATCTGAGTCTGTCAAACATGAGGGAGCCAATATATGTCAGCTGTGGGATTGATTACGTCCATTAGGCTCCTTGTTATGGACTCACTGCCCGTCCCAGACTTCCAGACCTAATACATCACTAAACCAGAGAGCCCTTCATTATGAGCGTTGAGGTTGATGTGGGAGAGCCCACTGAAAACTCTGCGTGCACCACCCTAAGCTACACTGTGTGATAAAGACGAGGGCCCTTAGCACAAGGACGGATGCCTTTTCTAACGTCACCCCCTTAGGTGCTTTCACACTCAAGTCCTGCCATCTGTGAGGTGTCTGTGAATCTCTGTTCCTATCCCGTGGGGCAGGGGAGGCCGGATGGTTAAGGAGTGGGAATCATGGGCGAATATCAGGCATCATGTGACTTTCCCCTTGGCGCAGGACTTGGCTCCTTTGTGGCCACGTTGTGGATAGGAAATAAGGCATTTTGTAGCAGAGGATCTAGATAAGTATGCGATCCCAGAGACATAGCCCCACCCTCTGGGGGTGGGGCTAACTTGGTGACTCCCCCCTTTGCAGAGCCCTCTAGAAGAGGCGGTTGGTCAGTTCCTTTAATACGAAACGAGAGGGAAATCATTCTTAGCCCCGAGTGGCTTGTTCACTGACTCTTGGAACCCAGAGGAGAGGGTCTATTTGTGCTGCATTGTGTCAGCTTCTGTGGGAGACCTTTGTCGCCTGGTTTTGTTGAAATCTCTGGGACCTCAGTTAGAGTGGATGGTGGTCAAAGCTGAAACTCCGAATGCTTAGGATTTGTCTGGGGGACTGACTATATGATTCAGCTGTAAGAGTACTTGAGCAGACAGACACGTGAGCTTATTTATTTTAAGGGAAGGAGTTTGTTTGCGATCATGGTAAGATATATGCTACAGCTCCGACACGTGATGGGACCCAGCCGGAGCATGAAGGCTACACATGGGAAACCTACATAGGATCGACCATCCTATAGTGCATAGTTAGTGCACCTGTGACACCGAAGGACTCGGGAGTCTGGTGGCAGTTCATAGTTGCCTGCAGGCACACCAGTCAGTGAAAGAGAAGTGAAGGTTCCCCGAGAGGGTTTGTTTGGGTTTGGAGGAGGGGAGCTGAGTCTTAGGGCCTGTGATGGGGTAGGAAAGACCGACCCAGGGCGTGGGCTCTGTGGTGATATAACTAATGTCTAAGGAGCAGGGTTTCTGCAGCTCGGCACTGTCATAGTGCCTGCCCTCTTTTGGATTCTACAGCTTGATCTGGAAGGAACTTTAGGGATTTCCATGTGATGCTCTTGTCTGGGAATAGGAATTGGGAGTCTTAGATCCCAGTCTGTAAAGCCAAGGGCATCTCTGGCTATCTGAAGGAGGGTGTTGGGTATTCAGTGAAGCCATGCATGCATTCTGTGGTGTGCTCTAATGACTCAGCACTCGGTTGTTTGTGCTGTTATCACCTACCTTCTGATAGAGCAGCAAAGACTCCAAGGAGGCTGCATCAGAACTGGACTGCAAGTCTCTCAGGAGCTGCCTCTGAGGGAAATAGAATTTGGGGTACGAAGCAGGGGTTTGGTGACATGCTTCAGTATCTGAGAGGTCCCCACCATATTAGTTATTATACAACCAGTTCCATGGCCCTCCTTGGAGGCACAGGGAAGCACTGTCACTTCCAAGCAGAGCCTGAAGTTACATGAGACAGTGTTCTAGAAGAATGGACTGTGTCACTCAGTCCTGGGGCAAACAGACAGGCTAGTACTGGCCACAAGGACAGCATCTTTGTGTGAGCCTTGGTTTTACTGTACAGCAGAAGGTTGTCTTACATTCAGAGTGGGAACCCACCAAGGTAACAAGGCACCATGAGTGGGTCCATTACCCTCACCCTGTCTCTCTCCCTCAGAAAAGCCTGGCAAGCATCCATCTCCTGGAGCCAGCAGAGATGCTCTGAGAGAAGACTCTGAAAACTGCCACTCATCCTGGCAGAGCCTCATCAGCTAAAGCCCTTGACATTTCCATGGAGGAGGGGAGGCCGCCCCACCATGCTGAGGCTCCTTGCTGCTCTGCAGACACACCACAGACACATTTATTTACTTACCCCTCCTTCCCCATTCTGCTGATTCTGGGGAGAAGCCATGTCAAAACAAACACTTATTGAGCACCTACTATGTGTCAGGGGTTTCCTCTTCTTATTAATTCTTATGCCCCCTTGGGGCCTGTAGTTTTAGAGTCACCAGCCTCGGTCAGGAGAGATTCACTGTGTGATTAATAACAGCTATTTAATAGCTCTCGGCGGAGGACTATCTGTACCTCATGATGCTTGCTTGGATAAATGCTCTTGCTATCTAGGTAAATGTCTCCTGTTACTATGTGAAAACTAAGGAGTTGAAGAGCCGAGAGCCGTGGAATGAGTAGGAGATAGCATTGGGGTTGGGTTCAGCTCATGCCCCAAGTCCATGACGACTGACTAGTTAGCTGTGTGAGACAGTAACTGCGTGAGGTAAGAAGGGGGCCTGTGTCCCTTCATCATGGAGGATGAGCAGACACAGCATGGCCTCCTGGGATGAGGACAAGGCCAGTAGCTAAAAAGAAAGGGCCTGGCGATGGCAGCTCACTCCTTGAACTAGCGAAAGGTTTCTGGGCTCTTCCCAAGTCCAGGGGGAGCAGCTACCCTGCCGGGCTGGACACAGAACTGGAAACTTGGTTCTGCTGCTCTCTAGATCGGTGACCCAGGCTTGTCCCTTAGCTTCTCAGAGACTTAGTTTGAGTCATGTAGAAGCAGATGGCATTACCTGGTGTCTGAGGGGAGGAGAGCCTCAAGCGACTTAACAGCTGTAAAACACATACAAACATATTCATGCACACATATACATATATGTATATGTAGCCATATACATATGAGATGCACAAAAGGGGCTTGAAGGAGGTAGAATTTCCCAGATAACTGTTCTCCAGTCCAAAACCTGATATGCTGATTGAACATAATGCAGGTCCAAGTTCTAGAACACCTGGGTTTGAGTCTTCTCTGCACTGTTTATTCTCTGTCTGGCGTTATATCTGACTTTCCTTACATGTCATAAGCCATGGCACTGCCTGTGTGCAACCTGGGCTGAGTGCTTAGCATGTATCTCACTGTTTGCCAATTGCTTTGCAAGAAATAAACACAGAACAAAAAAAAAAAAAAAAAAAAAAGCTAACGTGGATGCAGTTTTTGTGTGATCACGGTCAGAGCCATGAATGCTGGGGACACTGGTCAGGAGATCGGCCTTGTCCCAACTTCATGATGACAGGATGTCATCAAGTCCATGTAACCACAAAGGCTGGCATCTGGAAGCAGGGAAGAACAGGGGTCTGTGACAGAGAGTTACTGATCCAGAATGGACTCCAGGTGTGAAGGTCACGGAAGGTCACAGACACTGGCAGAGCTCTTCCTCTTAGAAATTGGTAGAGTTCATTACCATATTAAAGGCCTTGAGAGAGCAGAGAAGGTATCCAGCAATGATGAATTTCCCCAAACTGTCCCACCTACAGACTATTTTTCCCTACAGAAGACCTTTTAATCATCCTTTTAAAATTAATGTTCTACCAAACGCATTCTGGAGACCTGAACCCTGCAGTTCCTCTGTAATTAGCTGGTTTTGGCAGCCCCAGGCAGGCGTCTTTCATCTGGTTATTCCTTAGACCAGGGCGACAGTAGGGCTGGTGGGAGCTGCGCCTCCAGGTGGCCCATTCACTCATGCCGCCTTTCTTGGGGATTGATTCCTTTTCTTTCTTGAAAGTCCTACCTGGTACATTTCCTTCTGTCTCTTTGTTAGCAACCCGGTCTCGCTCTGCCTTTTTCAAAAGGATATAAAAGGTCCTTTTCAGGGGGCAATGAATCCAGGTGAATTGCACAAGCTGTGCAGCCTGCCAGGCCTGACTGTTTCCCCTCGATGCTGCTGCTGCTGGGCCAGCTGGCAGAGACATTCTAGATATTCTATAACCAGCCCTGGTCAGGGGCTGCAAACCTCAGTGTTTGCAGCCTAACCCTAAACACCAAATGGGACCAATTCGCCATCACCAAATAATAGCGTGGAGAAAACTTTACTCCATGCACTCCCTGGATGACAAATGAATAAACACACACACTTCCTGAAATGAAACGGCAGGTGTTTTGTGAACTTGTGTCAGATGAACCTGCCTGTGGACTTTTAACTCAGGCAACACACTGTTTCCACGACTTTTATCTATTATTGTCTGTGAGCCTTTGCCTTCTCATCCACAGATCCCATACGAGGATTGTACACACACACACACACACACACACACACACAAACACACACACACACACACACACACAAACATATTCTCTGTTAGCACCATAGTACAAATTATCCATATCAGAGAGCTGGGGCTGGGAGTGGGGAAACAGATAGCGACAGGGAAAAGAAAGTGTTGGAGATTGTAGAGAAACTCAAACGGGTCCAGAGTTCAGGCCCCTAGGTATATTCCCCACAAGTAATAAGCACAGGAAGCTGTGGATACACATACAAGTACAGTCCAGGGAGAGTGGAGCAAAGAAAGCCCTGTTAGAAATGCATCTTAATGTCATCACTCAGAAGAGTAAGCTGTGGACCTCTGATGTATCTGATGTATGTACGGTGTGAGCTCAGAACCTGTTTTTGGCCTTGGCAATGACATTGTCCTGTTCTGGACCTCGATGATCACCTGGCCAAGAGAATATCCTTGCTCACCTCCCTCAAGCACGCCAGGGATCATGAATGGAGCAGAGAACTGCTCATCACTAGGCTTAAAGGTACCTGCTTCACTCAGCTTCCTCAGTGCACAGGTTGGGAAACTGGGGCACAGGAGAATACCTGTCCTATTCCAGTGTAACTGAAACCTGTTCTCCTGAGTGCTGTGGTTTGTTCTAGCCCTGCCACCATGCAGCAGGCCGCTCAGCGTCGGCAGCACTGGCAGATCATGGACAGGGTGCTGTGAGCTTGAGCACCAAGCTAAGACTGTTCCCAAGATTCTGATGTCGGTCTTCATCTCCCACCTTCTTAAGCCATGTGCTGCTGCACAGACCTTCTGGAAACGGTGGTAAGACATCCTAGAAGCTGGAGCTGAGTTCTGAGAGGCAGAGCAGGGTCATCCACAGTCTCAGAGAGTTGCCACAGAAATTCAACTTGACTTACCCGAGAAAAAGGTCTCTATTGTACCCAGTGTGTCTAATAGAGACTGTCAACAGGGGTGTGTTGTCTACTTCGATGTCAGTTCCAAATTTCAGCTCTGCACAACTTTAAATAACTTGTATCTCTGTTTGTTTACATTTAGTTTAAATTCAAATTTTGACACTTGTGTACATGAATGGTATATTTACATAATTTCTGCTTCCCTCTCCCCATCCAATTCCTCCCATGTTTCTCAAATATTCTCTCTCTCTCTCTCTCTCTCTCTCTCTCTCTCTCTCTCTCTCTCTCTCTCTCTCTCTCTCATCTCTTTAGCATTGCTCATAGGTATAGGTATGTGTCTAGGCTGTCCACTTGGGACTGGACAACCTATCAGAGGCTCTTGTCCTAGAGACAATGAATTCTCCCCGTCTTGGCAGCCATTGATCGCCTATAGCTCCTCATTGAGGGATGGAGTCTTGGAAGATTTCCCCGTGTTGTTGAGATTCAGTGGATGTAGTATCTCTGCATAGAAGACACTCTCTAGCAGCCAGTATCCTAACTGCAGAAGAGGGGGTGGCAAGACTTTAATAACCTTTTTCTTAATCTTCCATCTTTTGAGCCATCTAGAATTATTGCTACGTAGTGCTCCATGCCAAGACCTATGTTCCATATCCTCTCCCCCTCCACTGTCTAAAATGTTAGAGAGGAAACTGAGGCTGAGATTAGCAGCATGAGTTAGCAGAGTTACATAGAGAATGACTAGACTTGAGACATAGTTCTTAACCAGGTCACAGCAAATTGGCTTGTTGAAGCAGTAATGTATCAAATGACACAGGAGGGGCTCTTTGAGCACTGGCGACTGTGACCATGCTAGAAAATAGCTATCAATAATTCAAACAAATATTCAACTTGTGAGAACCTGGAATTATAAGTATTACATCTTAAATTATGACGAAGATGTTGCTAGGGTTTTGTGGTGAACAGAGGCCAAGGAATGCAGTGGATCTCACACCACCCAGGGAGCTGGGGAGACAAAGGCCACCTCTGAGCTGACACAAGAGAGAGAGGGAAAGAAGGAGAGGGAAGAGGGAAGGGGGGAAATAGGGAGGGAGAAAGTGAGGGGAGGGGAGAGGGGGAGAGGGAGATGAGCAGGAGAGCATCGTGATGGTGTGGGCTTTATAAAGGATAGGAGACTCAGTGACAGTGGAAATGTCTCATTTGGCAGAGCTGGTGACGGCGCAGCGCAGCCGCTGGCACTGAGCTGCTGAAGGCGGGTTAGGGAGCACCTGGTTCTGAAATGTAGGTGGTTCTCAGTTTGCCAACAGACATATTTCTCTAAACTAACATTATAAATACTTTTTTTTAAAAAAAAACAGTTATTTCTTTTCATTTATTTAGCTTTGGTTTGGTTTTGTTTGCTTCACCAGCCCTAACCCATTTTACCAGTGGGCAAAAATGATGATAGCTAAGAGGTAAAGAAAGAATTAGGGGCTAATCCTGGAGAGCTCGGGGATAATTACCCTACATGCATGAAGCCCCAGGTCAAGGGAAGGTTTTCATTCACCACTCCTGGCAGTAACTAATTCTTCCTGTGGACCTAAAACGGATGGTTTCTGTGTAATCAGTGTCCTTATAGAGTGGTGCATGGGCAAAGAGCTGCTGGGACTTGTGCTTGGATGCCAGATATGTTAATAACTTACCACAGGTCCTGAAGCAAAGGCTTCTGCTTTTAGAGTCCTAGTTACCATGCTCCATGGAGATGCCTGCGTGAGGTTTACCCTAGGACCTTTTTAGTTGTTCAGCTGGGAACTTCAAGTCCTCATAGTATAAACACAGACTACCTACTTCACCGAAACCTCCAGAGACAGTCACTGCTAGACCCTGGGAGTCCCTTCTCAAGACTAGAGATACATCCCCTTAGGTATTCAAGGCCTATGTTAATTTCAAGCCTCCTGAGAGGTTAGTCTTAGTACTTTATCACAGAATCGTTTCCCCCCCCCCCCCAAGGCAGCCACTGCAGTTGCTTTTAAATCTTCTGAATATTTTAGAATTAAAGGAGGCTTCAAAATGTCAATAATCCTCAGATCTAATCTCCTTCCTACATCATGCTTGTCAGTATTTCCTGACAGCAGCATGAGGCATCCTGGGCTCCCAGAATGAAGAGAAAGCACAACTGCTTATACATTCTTAGAATTGTTCCCATTGTCACTTGGGTGTCCTGGCAGCTGGCCTAAAGATGGCTGCATGCTGTGTTCTTTGCCCACTGTACAACCATATCCCAAGGCTCCTAACTGGATAGGAAAGACAGTGAGGGAGGTTTAGAGGTAGCCCCAGGGCAAAGACCCACCACCCTTCAGGAGAAGTTCAGGAATTGGATGGCAACTTCTCAGACTCTGCCCCATGTGCCCATTCACTCAGGGGACCAGCAAACAGAAGAACTTCCCAAAACACAGGGAAGAGTTTCCCAAGACCATCTTGCATCATAGGACAGCAGTTAGCATTGTGGTGGTGGTGAGAGAAGTAGCTTTCTCTAGCGGCTGGGCTTGGCTGTGTGCCCTCCTCCCTTCCTTTTCTCTGGCTTTCTGACTATGACTCCTGATATTTTATTTTCATTTCTTTGCTTTCCATTGAATGTTTTCTTATTTTGTTTTACACATCAGCATTAAGTAACCCTTATCTTTTATTTACATTTATTAGTTTTTCAATTAGTAAAGTCAACCCCCAGAAACCACAGTGACAACTGTATCACTTTAGTTTGGGGTTCCTGTTGATTTCTTTTGTTGCTTTTAGAACCTTGGTAATCATGAGGAATACTGACTGGCCAGATACCCTGGAGAACTTCCCCAGACTGGGTCTGCCTCACTGTTAGACAGGTGGTTCAGGTGTTTTGAAAGATGACAGAGACTCCACTTACTGCCACTGGCATATGAACTGGCATGTAGTGTTTCTTCACTGAAAGAGTTATTATGTTTCCTCTTACTGATCTTTAGATATGACCCACTAAGTGTAGCCCACGCTGGGTAGGCAAAGCATAAAGTAAACATGAAAAGGCATACAGGATATTTTTTCAATATAAAACGTCTCATGTTTTGTGTGTGTGGTGGTGGTGGTGAGCTCTGTGTGAGCATATGTCATGTGTGGATAGAATATTAGCTGCCCTGAGTCTGAAGTTACAAGTGGCTGTGAACTGCCAGACATGGATGCTGGGAATCAGACTCAGGTTCTCTGCAAGAATAGCAAATACTCTCAGCCATTGAGCTACCCCTCCAGCCCCAAATGATATCTTTCTAAATTTAATTTTAAATTTATTTTGCTGCTATTTAAAAACACAACTGTTTTTTTTATATTGGCCTTGCTTGTAAATATTTGGTATGTAATTTACTTCTTAAACCATTCTGGATATAATTTTTAAATGGCTTTGTATAAAATCACACCTGTTGTAATTTGGTCTTTTCTTTTCTAGCTTAAACACACATATTTTCCTGCCCTACTCTATAGACCAGTGCTTTCAGCATAATGTAAAACAGATTTAGCTTTGCCATGTATTACTGCATCCTTCTTAAAGGTTTAAACAGTTCATGGTGTCTCTTCACAGCAATAGAACAGGGACTAAGACAAAAGTTGGTACCAGGAGTGGGGTATTGCTGCAACAAGCCTGACTATGTTGTTTGTTGGTGGAACATGGACTATGGGATTTGGATTATGAAAGCAGCTGAATGCTTTAAGCAGTACTTAATGGGCCATAGTATTAGAAGCATGGAAGACACTGGTGCTGAGAGCAATATATATAATGATGTCCTAGGTCAAGGGGTTTCAAGGGGAAGAATATGAGTAAGTGCCCTAGAGATCATCCTTGTGTCATTTTGCTAAAGAACATAGCTGCTTTCTGTCCTTATCAGAAAAACTCTGCCTGAGGCTAAAGGAAAGAGTTTTAGATTAATGGCATTGGCAGAGGAGATTTCAAGACATCCTAGTATTGATTACATCTTGTGCTTACTACTCAGTTTTATGAAGATCTGTAATGAAAAGGAGCAAGCTGGCCAAAGGGAAATATAAAAGGTGCAATTTGAGGAGAAAAGGAGCACCAGAAGTGTAAAAGTGCTCAAGGAGGTGAAAAGTTTAAAGAAAAACCTGATGCTAAATGGAATAAAGGTGACCTCAGGATGAGACCCATTCCAGATACTATAGGTGCTATATTGCCATGAGGAGATACCATGACCACAGTGCCTCTTTAAAAAGAAAGCATTGAATTGAGTTTGGCTTATGTTTCAGAGGTTTTCCCCATTATTATCATGGGGAGCATGGCAGCATGCAGGCAGACATGGTGCTGGAGAAGGAGCTGAGGGCTCTACATCTGAATCTGCAGGCAACAGTAAGAGAGGGCCACAGGGCTTAGCTTGAACGTTTGGAAACCTCAAGACCATGCCCCGTGATATACTTACTTCAACAAGGCCACATCTATTCCAACAAGGCCACACCCCTAATCCTTCTCAACCAGTGCCACTTCCTGATTACTAGACTCTCAAATATATAAGCCCTGATCTGTAAGATGCTAAGAAAACAAAGAGATGAGCTGAAAAATAAAAAGTCCCAGGCATAGAGTTGAGACCTCAGATATACCAGCACATGGATGCAAGGTTTGCATTGGGCCTCTGATGTCCTATTTGGGCCCAAGGTCACATACCCTGGTGACCACAGGGATAAGATGAATTTAAGTGAGCATTGGGCTTTCTGGGCATGGGTGAGGTGCCCTAAGGAGGCTCAGTCTCCCATGGTTGTTTAGGGGAAAGAAAGAAGGGTACTTAGTAGTGATTCAATTATACAGATGGCAATGACTTGCTTTGTTATTGATTTTATATGTTCAAAGAGTCTTTAAAGTGATTATTCTGCGGGCAACTGCCACAGCATTGATTTCTGTGAGGCTGATGGTACCTGGAGAGGTGCCAATCCAGTTGGACAGAATACATTGGAAATGAAGTGGCAGGTTTCCAGTGGGTCCTCCAAGAGGAGGGTGTTGGATGTGGAGTGAGGAAGGGAGCTGGCTCAAGACAGACTGCTCGGAATAAAGCCAACATGATCTGGTCATGCTCCTGTGCCTTCTACCTGCACATCAGATTCAGAGCTTACACAGGACATCCTTCACCATTGCTCCAAACCTTGGGAGTTTGGGAAGCCAGACTTAGAAGGCATTGGAATGATATAGTATAGTCTCAGATCACTTGGTCCTGATGCTGTTTATATTTACAGATATAAAGAAATACATACATAATACTGACACTGGCTGTCTTTTGCTAGATAACAGGTTGTAATCTAAAAGTTTATATTCAGAAATACATCGATATAGCCCCATTCAATATCCCCACTTTTGGAAAACAACTGAAAAAAAATATAAACTCTATATAATGAACTGTAACAGTGGGAGAGCGGCACATTTAAAAATTATCTATTGTGAAATGAGTGTAGTGAAGATGGTAAGATAAAATGAATGTTGGTATAGTTGTAACATGGAAGATGATAAGATGAAATGAATGCTGGTATAGTGGTAAGATGGAATTTAACTTAGAGTTAAATCATAAGGGTTGGGAGATGCAGAGATGGCTCAGTGGTTAATAGCACTTGCTATTAACTTTTAAGTTAAAAATATTTATAAAATATATTTTGATTGTGATTTTTTCTTCTCACTCCTAGATCCTCCCCCACATTTTTCCCACTCAATTTTATGTTCTCTCTCTCTGTCTGTCTGTCTCTCTATCTTTCACTCTCCTGTCACTCTATAAACAAGCAAAACAAACAAAAAACTCTACAAAAAGAAAGAAAGACAAAGACAAAGTAAAATGAGACAAAAGTCAACACACACAAATCAAAACAAACGACAAGCATGGGGCTTGTTTTCTGTCGGCCAACTACTCTTGTGCACGGGGCGTGCCCTGGTCTGTAGTTGATATTCCCAGGGACACTCCATGGGAAAGAATTGATTTTCCTTTGGCAATGGGTATCAGTTGTACATAGCTCTTGGGTAGAGATGGAACCCTTTGTCCACTTCCCTTTCTCAATACTCGCTACTCTTACAGAGGATGTGAGTTCAGGTCTCAGCACTCACATGGTGGCTCACAACTCTCCATAACTCCACTTCTAGGGGATCCAGTTCCTTCTTCTGAAATCCCGGAGGGCCAGGCATGAGTAGGGTGCACAGATATACCTGTAGGAAAGACACTTATAAAATAAAAATAAATCTTTAAAAGGTAAAGAGTTTGGATATGTCTTGGTGAAAACATGTGCCACATAAAGAGAAAATACAAGTTACAGATTCTATTGATAATATAATTGCCAATATAATCTTCTTTAGAATAAATATTAGCAGCTGCTCAGATAGCTCAGTGAGTGAATGTCCTTGTCATCAAACCCAAGAAGTTGAATCCATTCCCTGGATCCACATTATAAAACGTGAGAATGGATTCCCTTAGTTGTCCTCTGGCCTCCACATGAATGTTGGCACCCGCACACACACTCACACTAAACAAATGTAAAAACTTAAACATTAAAATGCTCTCAGGAATTAGCTTTGAACATCAATCCTGAGCGACTATTTTCCACACACATTTGCTCGGCTTTGTTTGTCTTCTTAGCAGTCATGGTTTCATATGTGTTTTGAAAAGTTTGTGTCATAAGGAACTTGGACCTCAGCGGGTTAGAACTTTGGTTGCCTAAACTCTAAAGAGAGTAATTGAGACTTAAACGAGAGTAATTTTTATATCCATCTAATTTTCTCTCTAAGCTCCAGATTAAATGCTTATACAGTTATTGAAGCAATTGCTAGCACGATTTCACCCACCACTTGGAAGTCACGTTAAATGTTCACGCAGAGGAACGGGGTGAAATGAGTCTGGCAGCCCGAGGTTACATGTCATCTCTTTAACTTAAAGGGAAGCTCCAGAATGCTGGGCCAATTATCAGCCAGTGCCTTTCTCTAAGTCCCTCCCACTGGGTGAGCGTAGAGAGTTGGCACTGTTTACTCCGCTGCAGAGCACCCTGTACTTCCTCTCTTCTTAGGAATTTGAGGGGCTGGTATATTAAAACCCTATTGAATTTAGATTCCCTGTGTCTTCTCACAGAGACACTGCACTGTGCAATGCCCGTCTGTATATATGCAGTGTACCCTTGGCCCCTGGATGCTGGCCTCCCAGGCAGTTCCTCAGATCATATCCCATGGAACATTCTGGTGAGTAGGTCCCAGTAGCCAGGGCCCTGAATCTTAAAACTTCCTGTTCTACCTCTCCTGATAGACTGCTCACTTCTTTCTTACCACCGAACCTCATGATTCAGTTGAGTTGATTTTTTTTTGAAATTGTTTATTTTTATCGTGTGTGTGTGTGTGTGTGTGTGTGTGTGTGTGTGTGTGTGTCAGAGAGGGAGAGGAAGAGAGAGTGTATGGGAAGCCATGGCAAGGCCTTACTCTTGGCAAACACTCACCCACTCACCCTTGGCTCTCCTATCTACTCTTCTTTCTGCTTACCTTCCATGATTCACCTGTCAGTTCTCAGAACTTCAAACAAGGCCTCATAGCAACCCACCTTAGTGACCCTTCCTCCTGATCTCTAGATTTAGACAACATCTTGCTAGATAGATGTTTTTAGAACCCCTGGTAAGGGAAAGGCTTTGTAAGAATAATTTAGTTAGACCCCACAGCTGCAGCTAGCTTCCTCCACCTGCAAAGCCCTCTTTCCTTTCCTACCCCTCCCCATATCCTGTTTTTAGAGTATATAACCGGTGTGAACAATAAAAATTTTGCCAGCTTGATCAGACTTCTTGACTTGCTGTGCCTCCTTATTTTCTCTCGCATCTCAGTCCTCTCCACAGGGTCTAAGGGTCCCACTTGATTGTCCAGCTGGACTGAACAAGAATGTATGTGTGTGTGCACCATGTGCATATATGCATGCAGGTGCCTGAGGAGTCCAGAAGAGTATGTTGTGTTGAATCCCCTGGAACTACTGTTACCATGTGATCCACCATGGAACCATGGAAGTTCTGGGAACTGAGTTTAGATCCTTTGCAAGAGCAGTGAGTGTTTAACCACGGAACCATCTTTCCATCCCCTAAATAATTTACATTAACCAGAAACTGGATTAAACATCATGTAGACATCACAGGAAAAAAGAGGCAGTTAAAAATGAAGGTGTTTGACACTTTGCCCAAATCAGACTCTGTAATCCTTAAAATATTAAGTACTTAACACTTAAGTGATTCATAATAGATGCCCACTAACTCTACTATTATGGGGAATAGCCATCAAACCAACACTACATATTAGTAATATTATAGGGCTATGTGCCAAATTCCAATGAGAACTATAGACGTCAGTGGACCCTTCAGTCTGACATGCTGAAGTGCCTAAGTGCTTGTCCCTTATGATTATAGTTCATAGAAAGATTTAATCAGGGCTGAACGCCCCTCCCTTCCCCTTCTGCCAGAGAAAAACAAGATAAAAGTAGCTTTTGTTTTGCTGTATTCTTTTTGAAAACTAGATCTTATCCAAAGCTGAGAAATTATAGGGTTGTTTTAAGATTTATTTTTATTACTTTAAATTACATTGACATTTCTATGTCTATGCATGGGTATGTACACTTGACTGCAAATACCCACAGAGTCCAGAAGAGGGCATCAGATACCCCTGGAAACGGAGTTACAGGCAGGTGACAGATGCTTGACTTGGGTGCCTAGACCAAACTCAGGTCTTCTGTAAGAGCAGTAAGCATTCTTAACTGCTGAGCCATCTCTCCAGCTCCGACTGTCTGGCATAGTATGTGCTTAACTAAACAGGTCATTTTAGGCTTCCAGCATGCCTCAACAGGCTTATCTCATGCTTCCTCTGGGTAGACAGGACAGACACATCATGCATGCACATGACTTTTTTGAGGGACTGTCCTATACAGTGTGACTCAGAGCCCCAGGTCACTTCCATGATCCCCTCCACCACCTTTGAGGGATTTGTGCTTCTGGCTGAGCAGATAGGAGACAGAAAAAAGGGAGAGTTGTTCCAGACCCAATGGCCTAAGACCACAAGAATCAAACTTTCTAGATTCAAGAGTTAGTGACAGTTATGATCACCTCTCTATTCCAGCAGCAATGCATGCACATGTGTGTGTGTGCGCACACACACACACACACACACATACACGGTGGGGGGGGGGGGAGGGATATTTTGTGAGGATTAAAAGCCTGTGCTCCAGGCCTTACATGAAATAGGACACTAGCTAGAAGAGAGCTCCCATCAGACAACTCTCCCACACTTCCTTCCTGTGGCAGTTTGGAGCATGCTGGGCACCTGTATGGATCTCTCAGAGAAAAACCAGTCATGCCTCAATCCATAACTTCTTTTAACTTTTTAAGACATGTTTGAAATTAAAGCAGTTTCATGACTCTGAGCCTGTCAACTCAATGTGTGCTCATCTGATGCTCTTTGATGGAGCCTTATGTCATCCGTAGGTGACAAGTTCGATCTCAACCCCTGAAGAAATGTCACATACATTATAAGGTTCATTCTGACCAATCATGATATATACATTCTGGCCTTGGGAGGTTCACCTTCTGCTTGTGAAGCTGGGCCCTGGGCCAGATGAGGAGCTTGCTACCCTGGCAAGCTACTTCTGTGCACTTTGAAATCTGAGCTTCTCTTCTGTGACTAGCTCCCTAGATCCCCCAGGGAAAACTCACCCTTCTGGTCTACACCTGAGAAGAAAAACAGTTTGTAAAAGTACCAGTTGTAGGAATGGCTGGGAAGGAAGAGAGATGGGATATTTTGGTTTGGCCAAAGGTCTCTGTGAGAAGGTAACACATGAACACATGGCTCTTCTGGGCCACAGCATGTTGTACACTTATAAATTCTCATCACCTATGTGCTATTTATTTTCTTCTTCCCTTCCGGCTCCTTCTGTCAGTGTGAGCATTTGGAGGGAAAGAAATGTGTCTCGTGCGTCTCTCACATCAAAGCGCTGAGTTAATTTTTCCTTCTGACATCTTAGTAAGTAGCTAAATGTCTGTGTTGTGCACAGGCTTAGTAGTTACCCAATACATAGAAACCTTACACTATTGGACACCCACACACATACATGCATATGCACACGTGTTGCCAATGTGTCTAAGAGAATTGAATAGACCAGCCATCAGGAGTAACTCACAGTGTTAGACATGTCCTCATGTCTAGCTTGACAGCAAGTCAATCTCTTTATAGCAGCTGTCAAGTCAGACTCCACAGTGAGTTATCACTTCTCCCACCTGTCACTCTAAGCACATGGCAGGCCCTCCACCTGTCACTCTAAGCACACCGCTAGCCTGTAGGGTCTTCTTGGTACCTAAGCACATTTCCTTCCATAGTATATTGTCTGGGGCTCAGGCTTAGAAGAACAGGATAAAATGCTTCTTCCTGCAAACCATGGCATCTTGTCAAAGACTGAACACAGAGCAGGCTTTGTAAAACTCCTGGAGCTTTTCATAAACAGTCCTGAACAGTTTGGGTTACAGAGGGTAGAAGACTGTAGTCAACATAATGCCCTTGTCATTACCATGCCAAGTTTCAAGAAGTCATTCCTGCCTGAACATAGTTCTGTGATTGTCAATTTGACACATCTGGGGGAAAGGAGCCTCAATTAAAGACTTGGCCCCATCAGCTTGGCTTGTGAGCATGTCTGTGGGATGTTTTCTTGGTTGTTAATTGGTGTAAGCGGACCCAGTTTACAGTGCACAGTAGCATCCCTAGGCAGGCCGGCCTGGGATGTATAAGGAAGGAAGCTGAGCAGGGACCTAGGAGCCAGTAAAATGTGTTAGTCCATAGTTTCAGTCTCAGCTCTTAGCTTCTGCTTCATTCTTTCAGCTTCTGCCTTGCGGGCCCCCCCCCCCCCCCCCCCCCACTTAATGATAGACTGTGACCTATAAGCTGAAATAAGCCCTTTTCTTCCCAGATTGCTTTTGGCCAATGTTTTATCATAGCAACAGAGAGGTAACCTGGACAGTCCTTGGCATATGAACTTTCCTTAACTGCCTAACAATCTTACAGGATGCATGCTGCCATTGCCTTGGGCTTCGTGACTTAAGGATCTTGCCATGCTTACAGACTTGATGAGAGACAGGGCACACTTAGAATGTGCAGGCTGACTCCACAGTTCCTGTGTGACAGCACTGTTCTGGGGACAGACAGCCTTCCTTGGAATTTGTGCAGAGCTCAGAACAGGTTTTACAGGAAAGGATCCTGTGCGGGCTTCTGTCTACCTGATGCTTTAGTGCCTACAAAACATTCTTACATAAAACAGATTGAGAAGCAGGGCAGAGTATATGAGGACTCTCCCCCAAGGGACATCGGTTCTTCTAAAGCCTGCCCTCCATTCAGAATTTTTAGATTCTAGTTCTATGCTCATTCTGTGTGGACTCTCTCCTTCACTAGTCTTTGGTGACGGATCTGGGAGTCAGCATTTACTTTATGCTTAGTCAGTTGAAATGTCTTCCCATCAGCATAATTCCAATCAGTCGGTGGATGTTTTAAGTCTTATAAGAAGCACATATGGATTTTTCTTGCTGAGATTGTGTGACCTCACTTCATATTATTATATATACTAACTTTACCCGTTTTTCTTTAGAGTTGAATAGTAGGACTCTTAAATGCAGATCTTAGCCATATATACATATATGCATATATACACATACACACATATATATTCATACATATATACATACATACATACATACATACACACACACAAGCATATGTGTGGGTTTAGGATAGCATATGAGGAGAACAAAAATGGTAAATGGCAGGAGATGGACATATGTCATGGGAGAGACTATAAAGCTAGTCCTTTCTCTGGTTTCAACCTGTTAAGAATGTTTTGGGTTTGGGTGGTGGATAAGCATGTAAAGACAAGCTCAACGGTGAAGGCTGTGACATCCGGTAGAGTGCTCTGCAGCTTGAGAAGGGCTGTTCTAACTGAACAGAGGTTAATTAAAACATACAGACTTTGGATGTAGTGGATGTTAGTGTGTGGTGTTTTAAATTTGCAAGGTCTTTATAATAAAGTTTAAATTAATAAATAAAAAGAGACCCATCAGAATATGGAGATCCAGGGCCAATGTGAGTGCTTCCTGCCACATTCTTGGAGGGCAGAGAATGCTCATTTCTGGAGATGGGAATCAAAAGACATGTTCTTTTGCATGCCTATAATCCTAGCACTCAAGAAGTACAAGTTTGAGGGTGGCCTTAGCTATTTAGAGAGTTGGAGGCAAGCCTTGGCTACATGACAAGGCTCTGTCTCAAGAAATAAGTGTACCTTCCCTCCTTGCCCACAACAATAAAAGAAAAACAAACAACAAAAACCAACAACCCCGAGTAGCTCAGAAGCCCAAGTCTGAGTGGCAGCTGTTCCCCTCAGAAGATGCTGCTGCCCTGGCTAGTTCTCACGGGGCTACTTGATGATCCCTGAACCCTCTGCTCTTCAGAACAGCCTCTAACTCCAGTAAACATGCTCACTCTAGTTTTTATTTGGGGATGTGCAGATAGGAGTGCTAACTGCTACAGTGAGCTTGGTGCAGGGTCATTCCTCCAGATGAAGGACCAGGGTGAATGACTTCCTTTCTGTGTCCAAAGACACACTCGATAGAATGAAGGGGGTTATTTACTGCTTGTTCAAAAAACTGGCAAGCTTCTTCTCCTACTGTAAAGTAGGCTGCTGTTTCTAACATTGCCTGCTGGCATGCTACTTCACATGACCCATAGCTGCTTGCACATGGTCTCTCACTATATACTTTCTCAACACTACAGTGTGTCTCTTGTTTCTGGCAGGCTATGCCACTTCCCAGATTCCCTTTCCCACATGAATCTGACAGATAACTATGAGATTTAAGACTCGAAAATGAAGCAGAAGCTGAGCTGTCGTAGTTAAAAGATAGGCAGGGCCATCTGGTCAACCTCGAGCAGCCCTTCCTCCCTTACTATTTCCCATGCATTTTGCCAGGTCTATCAGCCCATAGCAGCTACACAGCAGTATATTACAAAGGCACAGTCAACTGTGTTGATATAGGAGTAGGACTCTCTCTTTGTGTTTCCATATTGGCAGCTGGTTGCATGTAACTTCTATTTTTCTGTGGACTTACACTTGGCCAGTCCTGCCTTTGCATCAGGCAGATGAAGCCAGTGGTTCTCTGCAATCTTTACTTTCCCCCATTGACATTTTTCTGCATACTGATCAATCTATTGAACCTTTTATTTCACATTTCTAGAGGTTCTGTTCTCCTGACTGACACATGTGAAGAAAAAGTAATAACAGATAATAAGGTTAAGACTTATTAACAGACCTCTTTTGTGCTGCTGTAGCAAAATACCTGAGGTTAGAGCGTTTATAATAGAAAGAACTTCCTGGCTTACAGTTCTGCAGGCCTGGGAGTCTAAGATCCAGATTCCAACATTTGGGTTTTCTTAATATATGATATTGTTCCACTTCAGAAGCTAAAGAGCCTCCTAGTAAGAAAACCAATAGATCAAAGGAAGTCACAAGCATGAAAGGACCCATGACTGTGGATGTGGGCAGCTCAGGCCTGCTCTACAGGCATGATAAATGGAGTAACCCTGCAAATGACTCTGCAAGACCATTTTCCTTTTCATCTCCTCCCCCTTTCCTCTTTAGCTTTGAGACAGGGTCTCACTAAGTAGCCCAGCTTGGGGCTTAACACTCAATGGCAATCCTCCTTCCTCAGCTTCCTCTGAAACTTCAGCAATGTGCTTCTAGAGGGCAGATTTTACCTCCATGCTCTAACTCTGTAAGAAAGTCCCGGTGACCTTGGTGTTGTCTACCAATACTCAGGGTTGTAATGAGAACTGCCAGTGAGTAAAGAGCCCTGCCCCCACCACCATGTGCCAGCCTCCCTTTGTGCTAATCCTCTGTTACACAGGTTCTCTTTGTTTACCTGGCTGGCCCTTTTTATTCTGAGCTGCGCGTTGCATGCTTCTTCCACTATTTTGAATGAAAAGCTATTCCATCAAAGTTGCATGGAAAGCCCATCATACATCCCTGGGATTTGTGGGAACAATGAATTGAAGTTTGTTAATTCCATCTTAGCCTCCTTCATCCTGTTTCAGACTGCTTCCCTGGACCATGCCAGTTTATAGCTGAGTGCAGATATTCTTAAAGCTATAAAGATTAACAGAACATTATTTGTCACAGCAGCTATGGGGACGTGTGTGTGATGCCACATTTTAGGCTGGCATCCCGCCCCTCACCCCCAAATATCTAAACCACACAAACAACATCATTAAGAATTTAAAAAAAAAAAAAAAAAACATTTTTGAAATGTCATAGATTTGAGATGAGCTGCAGGCTGGGTCAGGAGAGCCATTTCCTGGCTTCTTTCTAAATGATGCTGCCTGGGAATTCTTCCCAGGGTATTGAGGGATGGATGCAGACTTCTGTGCTCAGTCCCCATCACAGTGCCAGCCTGTGAGAGCCAGCTCCATCTGTTCCACCTGCAGGAAGATCTGTCAGAGGATCTGAGGAGCCTTTCTTCCGTCACTGATTAGAGGATGGAGATGAACCCAGCTCCTCGCTGTTTAGAGGACCAATCATAGAAAAGTAGACTTCTACTAAGGTGTAATATCAAAGGGGTCTTTCAGGGACCCCCAGATTTGGTCAGTAATCTGATCATTTCTTCAGCTGCCACCTCCGTCCTATACCTGATGTAAATGCAATTCAGAAAGTTTGAAGAGGCTTGGAGCTTTCTCAGCTTCCCGTTGGTTTGTCTAGCACAAACTTAATACAGTTAAACAACTATACAGCTGCAGACACAAGCTGGCAGGTATCAAAGCTGCATTTCTCTTTTCAAACAAGTTTCTGCAACCATATGAACTTGTGACAAGGTACGTCAGAAGCAACAGCTTGCTTAGAGTGGTGACAGACTACCAGACAATAAGGGTGAGTTGGGGCTGAGTCTACCTCCCCAGGGAGGACCCAGAGATTAAGCTGACTAATGAGGCAGAAGAATGGGTTGGAGAGAGTGGTCTGGAGAGCCCCATGGGAAGGCTGCAAAGTGATCATATGTAAAGAACAGGTTGACCAAGCAGGAGGCTGGACTATGCCCCACCTACCCTAGCTAAGGCAGATGAGATCTAGTTGTGAAGGTGCAGGAGAAGGCACAGAGACACTCTAGAGCTTATGGAGATGACCTGTGGCTCATGGATAGAGGCCTCAGATGCTAATAAAACATGTGACATGGGAGGTTGTATGCTAACAGGAAGTCTGTGCTATTCAAATAACCATAAAAGCCTGCCCTATGTAAATGATTCCCAAATCAGTGTTATGTGACATTAACTCGCCATCTTTGAGTTACTAACTTTGAATGTTTGGGACTCCATTCTGGCTTGGAAATGTATCTTTTCATAGTGAGCTCTCCTGCCCTTGCCCTAACTGCTTGCCTCTCTTCAGTTCTTTGTTCTGAGAACCCCCTTGGAGGTGTTCATTGAACATCCCAATTCCATCACAGTAAACCCTGCAGGTCTTTCTATATACTTCATGGCTGTTACCTCATGGTCTCCTACACATTTCATGACTGCTACAGAACCATGGAGAAACATGATTCTTTCTCCAGTTTGTCTAAACTGTAAAGAAATCCATTTTCACTTACAGTGAGAAACAAGAGCTTCACTCTGTGCTAACAAATACACGAGATAAGAGGCAAGGCAGTTTTGATTTTATGATTCTGTAGTAGCGGGCGTCAGCCTAAAGAAAAGGCAGAAATGGACCCTCAGTGCATTTAGTGCAAAGTAATGGTTTTTGTTGTTGTTATTTTGTTTTGTTTTTTCATTCATAATCACATTTCTTAGCCACCCTGAATTCCTCATTGGCTGGATTCTTCCAGGAGATTCTGCTCTTCCTGGTGTTCAGTGTTGCTCTTCCCCAAGGCCCCCATCCCATTGGTTCAGGACACAAAAAACAAAGCCTTAGCTAGTGAATACTTGGGGGCTTGAAATTCCCTCCCATTTCTAAGTAGATTCAGTCACATTGCAGATTGCCTGTAACTTTCTGTCGGGCCTAACAAGAGGTCTAATCTCCATTCCACCTTCACCCTTCAGTTGTAGAGTGAAA
Source organism: Arvicanthis niloticus (assembly GCF_011762505.2). Classification (NCBI taxonomy): domain Eukaryota; kingdom Metazoa; phylum Chordata; class Mammalia; order Rodentia; family Muridae; genus Arvicanthis; species Arvicanthis niloticus. The sequence continues at coordinate 6,907,779 of NC_047665.1, read as the reverse complement.
AATTATAAAGGCCATCTTATCAAATATGTATAAATTTTTCGCCTTAGACCTTGGGCAGAAAAGCACCTGCCAGCAGGTTTGGGTCCATCTAATTAGTTACAGAGGAGGGGGGAGTTACAGTACAAAGGCCTGTTAAGAACATCCCAGAAACTGACTGGCCAAGGGAAGAACTACACCCTCCCCCATGGTACGGCCTACTAGTGTTCAAAAGAGGTAAAACAACCAATCCTGTGCACCCGCGCGAAAGTTCGATCTTTCCCTACCCCGCCCATATATAAGCGCTATGCCCCTGAGCCACGAGGTCAGTCCCTCTATCCCCTATGTGAGATATGGGATATGGGCTGGCCCAGAGCTCTGATTTAATAAACCACCTCATGTATTTTATAGCAAGACGGTCTCTCGTGTGTCCTTTGGGTGCGTGTTATCCTGTGACTTAAGTGGACCCCTTTTTGGGGAGTCCCGGACTTTTCATCTTGGTTCCCTGACCGGGAAACTTTCGTCCAGGCTTACGCAGCTACCCCAGGACTTCCGAAGACCCCTTGGAGGTGGGTTTAAGTCTGTGTACTGTCTGTGTGTCTGTGTGAGTGAGCTATATTTGGGTGCACCCGCCGCTGCTTCTGTTTTCTATTCTGGTTCCGTTTTTCTGGCAGCTGCCATTGTGTGATCGTGAGATCCAATGGGTGTGCTGCCGATTCTGTTTTCTGGTTTGATTCTAGTGTTTATCAGCTGCCGTTGTGAGACCGTGAGGTCCAATGGCCTGAAGCTGCAAATATCTGGGAGACGTCCCAGTAGGAAGGAGCTGGAGTGCTTCCTGCACGGGAGATGGTTGTGACTCGAGTTTAGCTGGTTGTTTAAGTCTAGACGCGGATGACTATGTTTTAATGTTAATGTCCTTTGTCTATATGTTGTCTATATGTTGTTTTGACTTTCTTTTTAATGCGATGTGGCAGCCTCTCCCCGCAGCTGCACGCTGGGGAGAAAGAGCCGAGCTTTAAACAATCACCGTGCGCCACGTGGCACCGCATGTGCGGCACGGAGAGACGCCCTCCCGCCGCCGAGAGGACCGGTGGGCTGACAATGAACGCGGGCAGGGCAGGCTGTGTAAACACGGATAGGCGGGGAAAACAGGCGGTTTGCGCCGGCCCTTCAGGCCATTCTTCACGTCACGGGTCGCAAGTGATTGTCTGCTAGAGACACTTCCAAGATGGTGTCCAACCTAAAAACTACGTTACCCAGCAGGCCCTGTGGCTTAGGTAACTACAGCCAAGATGGCTGCCGGCCCCTCCCCTGTCGCCGGGGTAGAAAAAAAAAAAAAAAAAAAAAAAAAAAAGGGGGGGGCCAGCAGTTTTTTAGCTTCTGTATGTAATAAGGAAGTTGATAATGATTTTTCCCAGTTTTATAAGTAAAGGAGTGCTTTTTTCTAAAATTACAGCTTAAAAGTTATAGGCTGCCCTGAGTCAGAAATATATATATATGAGTCAGGAATATATATATATGAATCAGGAATATATATATATATATATATCCTTCAGTTTTGATAAATTTTTTAGCCATTACTGTTTGAGACAATTTCATTATTTGTATGAGATTTTCATTAAGATTTGGTTCAAAGATGAGAGTTCTGACAAGATAAAATTAAAGAAGTGGTGAAGACTTATGCTCTTACGTTAGACATAAAAATGTTTACTTTATTGTTCTTGTTATAATCAGAAATAACTCTTTAAAAGGTTTTTATAAAACTATGACCAAAGTTTCTATTTTGTTAAAAGTTAAATTCAAATAAGTGTCAAATGTAACTCAAATTGCCTTTTAAAAATTGTTAATAACTGTATGAACCTTCAACATCTTAATAATCCTTGCTGTGAAATGCTATAGATAAGGCTATTCATTCTGATTTGGTTTCTTTCTTAGAGCTTCAGAGGTGAGCTCACATTACACCTGTGGACAAGGTACTGTTTGCAGACTGAATTAGGTTGTGGTCTCTAGTGTGATGTGAACAGCAGTCATGCAGCCTCACAAATACATCAGTCTACACAGAGTTCAAAACAATAAATAAGGTAAAAGCCTTACTTTCACAAGACCTTTGCAGGTTCTGGTCTTCAGATTGGGGACCCCGTCAATTGATCAGGCCGTGGTCAGCAGCAGGTCAATTTGGAGCAGATTTGACTGAGACCTCCATGTGACAGAAGGTAAGGGACACCCAGAGGCCCACGCCAGATTCCGCTGATAGGTCTTGAGAGAGAAGATTATATGAGACCCCACTAAGTTTGATCAGGACACATGAGGTTAAGCAGAGATCAGATAAGTTACCCACAGCCTTTCTAGACTAGCTCATAGAGACATTCTGTCAGTGTAGACAAGGCTCCAGAGGCTACAGAGACTACAAGATAAGTCATTGAAAGATTTAAGAAGTATACTACATATTAAAATGATTAATGATAATAACAAGTGAGAGAAGATTTAAAAGAAAGGAATAGAGAAGAGGAATAGAGAAGGTTTAGTGTAAGTCTAGAAGAAAAGAATAGAGAAGAAAAATAGAGATCAGTTGCTGTGAGTCCACAGGAATAGAGAGGAATAGGGGAGACTAGAGAGAGGTGAAGAAAGAGAAAGGTGACAGGAAAGAATTTACAGAAAGCAGAAAAAAGAGATTCCAATCAAAGAGAGATAAAACTCTTTGAAAAAGACCAGTGTGTGCATTGCAAGTAAAGGAGCCAGCTTCAGGGTCCAAGAGGGTCCTAACAAATAGAAGCCAGGGCCAGAAATCCCAGGCCTTGAAAAACATCCCAGATGGTGAAGATATTAGCTCTGTGTAAAGACAGTGATTAAGATAGACAGGGTCCTCCTCCAGGCCAATGGGCCAAAATATATTTATGGACTACCCGAAAATGGTGGACTAAGAGATGGGCTGGGTATCCCATTCATTTATGGTCATCCTAGACTGTTCCTACCCTCTGTCGGGTTGAGACTTACTCCCCAGGATTGGGGTCCAGACAGGCTGCAACTAACTGACAAGAACTCACGGATAGAGGAAAGGCTCCTCCTACTGACTCCATCCGGGAGCCGAGGTAACGTGCTTTACAGACGGGAGCACTTTCCTCCATGCTGGTCAGAGGCAAGCCAGCACTACTGTGGTGGACACAAATGTCATCTGGACTGACTCCCCACCCCTGAGATCATCGGTGCAGAGAACAACCTTGGAACTTGGGGCTGACAAGAAGACCAACATCTGCATGGACAACAGGTATGCTTTTGCCACAGTCCATGCCTGCAAGGCTATATGCCAAGAGAGAAAACCCTGATGAAGCCAGCAACTGTGAGTACTCGTTGCCCAGGACACCAAAAGGGAGGAGACTCAGTGGCCTGAGACAATAACCGGACAGATCAAGTGTCTTGATACGGCAGCCTGTTCCAGTTGTGGGCCTAAGAGATGGCCTCACTTAAAACACAGAGTAAGAAAAAGAACTCAGATTGCTAGCCATCCTGCCAGATACTATCTAGAGAAAAAGAGACAATGGTACACACAAGAAGGGAGAACTATACTCCCCAGAAAACAAAGGATTTACCAGGCTAAACACACAGATAGACTCTTAAGATATGAGTGCAACCAAGCAGCCAAGAGACTTAAAGCGTATAAGAAAAATAATAAGACTTAGAGTAGATAAGAAATACCTAGGAGAAAACAGCCTAGCATAGGGACCTTCTCGAGGTTTCAAGTGTCCTAGATAATTAGATCAGAGAGCAGTTTTAAGGTAAGTCAGGAATTAAAGATCCAATGTTTATATTGTCTTTAAAGCTCAGGACAGATAGAAAAAATATACAGGACCCTAAAATTAAACTACCCTTGGGAACTGGCGCTGGCTAGAGTGTCCCTTGTCCTTGTTCCACGCCCAGAATGTCCCTTTTGTGTGAAAAATGATTCTTCAGGCTACTAAGAGACTTCCTGGTGCTGCTGACCATCCGACCTCCTTGGAATCTACCAACGCACGTGCCTGAACATCCAGATGTCAGATCAACCTCCTGCTGTTTAGCTCAAGGTTGCCTGCTATCCTACAAGACTAAAGAACTGCAGGCCTTGACTCCTGAGACATCCCACCCTAGAGACACTGGGGTAATGCTGCCTTAGAGGGTAGGGCTTAGGGTATATACACCCAAGGTTAAATGACAGCTTATAATTACAAGATTAAAGTTAAAATGTGAATCTAGAGTTATATAGATTTGTTCCTTTTACAATTTCTCTTTATTATATATGTGATTTTATATATATGTAGACAGCTTTGTGCCACAAAATGTGTAAAAGTCAGAGGACAACTTTGAGAGTGTGTTCCAAAGCAATAGAAATGTTTCGAGACACCTAGCAAATAAAATAGAGCCCGAGAAGCCCTGTTAACAGATACTTAGTTCCTAAGATTAATAAATGGTGAGCTTGCAGTCAAAGATTATCATATACTTGTCCAGCTAGTTCCCGCAGGTACTCTTGAACTGAGTTTGAGATACACCCTAGATGATTCTGCAGACAGCCTATTTTCCTTGACTCTAGCTGTTACATTGTGACTAGGAGTGGCCATAGATATAGAGACAGGTGTAACTACATTGATACAGACACCTCATTACTTTCATCAGCTGAGGGCTGCCACTGATGTGGATTTGAGAGCCCTAGAACAGTCAGTAACAAAGTTAAGTTGTTACTAGACTTGCTGTTTCTTAAAGGAGAAAGTCTGTGTGCTGCTCTAAGAAAAAATGTTACTATTATGTAGACCATTCAAGAGTGACCAGAGAATAAATTCAGAAAAAAAAGTTAGACCAGAGACAAGATAGAGATGCACAGCAACTTTGATTCAAGAGTTGGTTCAATCCTCCCTTGCTGGACCCCTTGTGATTTTACTTTTGCTCTTAACCATAGGCCCCTACATTTAAAATAGATTAGTAACTTTTGTTAGAAAAAAAATAAATGCTGTTCAACTTTTTGTGTTGCGCCACCAATATAGGACTTTGGGTCAAAAAAAAAAAAATGATAATTATGATACTGGAGTTTAAATTTTTCTAAAGATCCAGATCGGAAAAAGTGGGGTGAAAATAGACTATTAATAATTGAGTTTTTATGATTAAAAACATAACCAAATCGGAAAAAGTGGGGATGTAGAGTGAAAAATTATAAAGGCCATCTTATCAAATATGTATAAATTTTTCGCCTTAGACCTTGGGCAGAAAAGCACCTGCCAGCAGGTTTGGGTCCATCTAATTAGTTACAGAGGAGGGGGGAGTTACAGTACAAAGGCCTGTTAAGAACATCCCAGAAACTGACTGGCCAAGGGAAGAACTACACCCTCCCCCATGGTACGGCCTACTAGTGTTCAAAAGAGGTAAAACAACCAATCCTGTGCACCCGCGCGAAAGTTCGATTTTTCCCTACCCCGCCCATATATAAGCGCTATGCCCCTGAGCCACGAGGTCAGTCCCTCTATCCCCTATGTGAGATATGGGATATGGGCTGGCCCAGAGCTCTGATATAATAAACCACCTCATGTATTTTATAGCAAGACGGTCTCTCGTGTGTCCTTTGGGTGCGTGTTATCCTGTGACTTAAGTGGACCCCTTTTTGGGGAGTCCCGGACTTTTCACAGTCACTTACACAAGAGGGCGTGATGAACAGGCCCTAGAGAGATTTATATAATAAGGTACCTGAAGGCCAGAGGGTGGAGCCGATTAAACATTCCTCCCCAGCCCCTCCCCCTTCTTCCCCTCCCTATTTAACTCAGGTCCACCCTGGGTTTTGTGGGGTATACATCCAGATCCATCCACCATCTGCCATGTCAATAAACCGGTTTTGAAAACCCAAGGATTTCCTTGTGTGTGGAGGCACTGGTGCCATGAGGAACTGTGGGGAGGCCTTTAGTTAATGAGCAGCCTGGCCGACTTCCAGCTGGAGGAACCCAGAGCATTCCCAGCCGACTACCCACAGCATGGCGGGAGGAACCCTGGGTTCCCCAGCCTTATTTTTTCCTACAACTTTCCTACCCTACAGCTGGTGCCCCAAACATCAGGCTCGGACAGCCATGCAGCCACAGGAACTGATACCGCGGGAAGGTGAGCCCCCCAACTCTGGAAACAAGCAACCTGTTTTTTCCTCCCGTGTTTTCAGTCAGAGTGGATTTAAATAAGCTGAAAGAACAGCTGATACCTCCTGGCCAGAGCACTCTCTGGTGTTGGTTGAAGGTTCCTCTGGCCTCTGCTTAAATCCCGACAGCCCATGATGGGCATTGGCAAAAACTCTCTTTAAAACAAAAAGAAAAAACCTGGTAATGCAGCAGCCATTTAAAAGCCACAGGGCGGCTGCCAGTCCTTAAATCTGCAGGAAGGCTTGGCGCTCTTGGACCATTGTGGAATCCCCCAAAGCCAATAGGCCAAGGGAATGTTCCCATTGGACAAAGCGTTTCTCCTCTTTTCCTATCATGGGGAACTCCACATCACATAAAAATTCACCCCAGGCCAGGCAAATATATGCCCTACTAAAGACCCATGGAATAAAAATAGGCAAAAAACAAGCCTCCTGGTTTTGGGAGGAAGTCCTTCAGATAGCACCATGCATGGTGGAGGATAATATTTACAGTCCAGACTCGTGGAGCAAAGTAGCTTCCCTTATCAAAAACAGATAAAAAACAAAACAAAACAAAACAAAACAAAACAAAAAAAACCCTTGTGAGTTTTTGCCAATCTTAGCCGCAATTTGGCAATGTATAGGACCATCTAAAATTGAACAGACTGAGAACAACAACACAGCTCCTGGGGCCCCTCAGTCAAATGAGCCCAAAGATCAAGGTCCCCAAAATCACCTTGTTTCAGACCCTGAGGCCCTTACCCAACTAATAAGAGAGATAAAAACCCATATACCCACCCCTCCCCCCTTATGCCTTGGAGGAAATGCCAATTAAAGCATCTGCTCCTCCTGCCCCTCCCTCCCCCACCCAAAGGCAAGACTCCATTAAAATGCCAAAGGAGCTCTTGCCTGCCTCTCCCCTTACTCCACCAATTCCTGTTTAACCAAAGAGAGATAAATCCCCTCCCCCTTCTCCAAGCAGACCTTCAAAATCCATAGATAAAACCCTGCCAAATCCCATAGTCCCTCATACTCAACCATCAACCACTCAACAACTCTGCAATTTCAGGGACTCTCATTCGAAAACTAACCCAGCCTCCCATGATACTCAGGAGTCTAATACAGAACTTGAAACCCAAACTGCTTGAGCATTCCCAGTTAACATCTACCCTACTTGAGCTAAACCACTTAATTGGTACCCACTCCAAACCTCTGACCTAAAAGAACTCAGGCAAGCAGTGAAGGAAGATGGCATTCACGCACCGTGGACAAAATCTCTCCTACAGAGCCATATTGCCAATTTAAACACCCCTCAAGATTGGAGAGATATTTGCCGTTCTGCTCTTCCTGGCCCAATGTTTCTAGAGTGGGAAGCCTACTATCGTGATGAATGTCTTCAACAAGTCAGGCAAAACCAGGAGAGGGGTGATGCCACTCCATGGGGTTTTAAAGAACTCTTTGGCCGGGAAGATTTCTGTACTGGGGCACAGCAGGCAAATCAGCCAGCAGGGTACTATGAACAGGTCTGCCTCTGTGCCATTCAAGCCTGGAACAGGCTCAATCCACCCTCAGGGTCACAAGACCCCACCCACTCCCTGTTCTTCCTTCATCAGAAGCCTGGAGAATCCCTATCTGATTTTATTCTCAGAACTAAAATGAGCTTAGAAAGAAAAATCTCCAACCCCACAACTAGAGACCTTCTTCTTAAAAACATTGTTTGGGAAGGCATGACTTCTGAGTCTAGGCTAGCTTGCCAGGGTCTCCAGGAAGAGCATCATGATAGGTGGATTGTAGCAACCCGAGAAATAGGATCAAACCAGGTCGCATCCATAGCTCAGGCATTTGTGGCAGCAGTAAAAACAGAAGGAATCTGCATTAAATGTGGAAAGACAGGACATTGGAAGGATGAATGCCCTACAACTTGCCATCTTCAGGGCCAGGAGACCCAGCAAGACCTCGAGCTTGTGAGTCCCCCCGCCCTTGAGCTGCATGAGCGAGGCGGGCAGGGCCACCACCTGCGGCACCACGCTCCCACAGGCCTTGGCAGCTGCGTCCAGCTGCACACCCCAGGCCCCGGCACCCGCCAAGCTGCTCGCAGGGAGCCCCAGCAGAGGCGAAGCCCCCAGGCCCACCCTGGCCTCATCAGCTCCCACGGGCATTGAGGACAAAGAAGAAAGTTCTCATCACCAAAGACCTTGGCACTGTCAAATGGTTCAACGTCAGAAACGGATATGGATTTATAAACCAAAATGACACCAAAGAAGATGTGTTCATACACCAAACTGCCATCAAGAAGAATAATCCATGCAAGTATCTGCGCAGTGTGTGGGATGGAGAAACTGTAGAGTTTGATGTGGTTGCAGAAGAAAAGGGTCCTGAAGCAGCAACTGTGACTGGCCCAGGTTGAGTTCCTGTAGAAGGGAGTTGCTATGCTGCTGATCTGCGCCAGTACAGATGCGGCTACTATGGCAGGCACCGTGGACCTCCCCATAAAAATCAGCAAGCAGCCAATGGTCCAAACCAGCCGTCTGCCCGCCGTGGATTCCGACGCCCCTACAACTATAGGCCCTGCCCCCATCCCCTCAACACTGTTTCACAAGATGGCAAAGAGACCACAGCAGGTAAAGCACCAACTGAGAACCCTGCTCCAGCCACCTAACAAAGCAGCCGGTCCTAGACCCTGCTTGCTCCCCTCCCCACCTCTGCCTTTCTTCCTCTTGGCTAAAAACACCGGGCTGGGCCTGGTTGCCACATGTCTCTCCCATAGACACAGCCTTTGACTCTCTCTGACTCTTGGCTCTCCTGTCAAGCCTATGTGTCTCTTCCTCTAAGCTTTCTTCAAGTTAGCCTTTTGATCCTTCTCTACATTTAAGATTTCTAAGAAAAAAAAGTGTGGGGGGAATACAGGTTCTCTCTGCCAGAGCACCACATGACAGAGCAAGCCCCTCCCCTACTGCTTCTAAAGCCACCATTACTGCTTCTCTATAACAGGAAGACCTGCAACACCGGTCCTGTTTTTCAAGCAAAAATTTTAAATGTTTCCTTTTCTCCCTAACAGGAATACCTACAGCAACAATGTCTGTGCTTCTCAACCGAAAATTTTCTTGTTTTTTGTTTAAACTTCCACAGGTTAGATCAACATGCTGATCATCAGTTTCAGCTTTTAATTAACAACTAGTTTCTTTTTTACAGACAAACTGTTGCTGCCTACCCCAGATACATAACTAACATGATGTCTTTCTTCCTCAGCCATCCAAAGCAGACTCAAAGGTGCCTTCTAAGACTGAATTTCCTCAAACACCTTTGCTTTTCTAGGATCTCAACGACAGACCATGACGTGCTTGCTCCCAAGTAGCCTAATGCTTGCTACACACCCTTTGCAGACATCCCCCTGCCGGGGTGCTGCTTCCCTGTTGTGATTATCCTATAGGTGCTCCCACGAGTCCAGCAGAGACAATGCCATCTCCTGGAACCTGCCTGCGATGCAGCCTTCTTCCAGCCACCTCATCTGACTGAAGTCCCCAGAGATTCACGTTGAGACCCAGACATGCATGCCAGACCCAGAGACACTCCTACAGAAGACAGATCCAGACCTTCCGGCTACAAACGAACTCATTTGCCAAAGTCACATAGCTAAAGTTACATGTTAGTAAGAAAAACATAATGTCTATTTAGATCAATCAGATGTTATTACCCTCAAACTGTACTGTAGAGTGAAAAATTATAAGACCATTTTATGAAATATATTGCCAGACCCAGAGACACTCCTACAGAAGACAGATCCAGACCTTCTGGCTACAAACGAACTCTTTTGCCAAAGTCACATAGCTAAAGTTACATGTTAGTAAGGAAAACATAATGTCTATTTAGATCAATCAGATGTTATTACCCTCAAACTGTAAAGTGAAAAATTATAAGACCATTTTATGAAATATATGTAGACTTTTTCTTTGCCTTTAGACCTGAGCAGAAAGAGTGCAAGTTCCAGAACTTGGAACTGAAAATAAGATTTCAGGCCTTCACTGCCCTGGGACACATTCCGGGTGGAGGACATTATCCCTGAATCAGAGGACACTTGCTGGATTACATTCCTCAAGCCTCGGGGAGTAGACCCACCTGTGGGTGGGAAAAGCCCAAAAGCAGGAAGAGACATTCCTGACCACAAAAAGGACACAAGGTGGGGCTGTGATTGGAGAAAGTGAGAAATATTTAACCTGAAATAGTTGGTAATGACAGGGTAGGGCACAGTGACATGGTAAAACTACATTTTTGAGAAGAATGAGTGTGCAGAGTGATTTTCACGTGGCTCTAAATCATTTAGGGTGGATTCCTCTGAAATGTTCCACTGTTCTTGGTTACCCCACCCCTTGAGGTTTTCCCAGTGTTACAGCCTGCTGATGTTCAAAATTTGTAAAACAACCAATCATGTGTAACTACGCAAAAATTCCTTCCTTCCCCCACCCCATGCAAAAAAAAAAAACAAAAAAACAAAAAACAAAAAACAACAACAACAACAACAAAAAACCCTCAGCTTGCTGGCCTTTTGTCAAAATTCTGTTCCTGCGTGGATGAGCAGTTTTGACCGTTGACTAGCCAACTCTCCCTAATAAACCTCTGCTGATTGCATCCAGGTATGGTGTCTTGGAGTTTGTTGGTGGTCTCGACTTCATAAGACTTGAGTAAGGGTCTCCCGAGTTTGGAGGTCTTCAGTACCACCTGTGTTCAATTGTTTCAATGATCCCTTGCCTTCCTAACCCCCACTCCCAGCTTCCCCTACCCTGTGGTTTAATTGTGCCACACTCTATGGCCTTTGTAGTGTTTTCTTTTAACCCCCTCATCCAAAATTTTCACTAAAAAAGAGTGAGATTTAGGCCATAAAGTGGTGGTTTGGTCTCCCCTGTAGAGCTCTGGGTTTGAGATAGCCAGGGGACCCAACAGGACATTGCCTGTCAGAGAATATATCTCCCCATGTTCCTGGATTCCAGACTACTCCATGTGGTCCACATCTCTCATTAATGCAGAGTTGCCCCTCCTTTTATGAAAGAAAAGAGAGTGGGATGTTGGGCCTAACATGAGGTCTAATCTTCATTCCACCTTCACCCTTCAGTCACGTACACAGGAGTGCGTGATGTACAGGCCCTAGAGAGATTTATATACTAATAAGGTACCTGAAGGCCAGAAGGTGGAGCCGATTAAACATTCCTCCCCAGCCCCTCCCCCCTCCTCCCCTCCCTATTTAACTCAGGTCCACCCTGGGTTTTGTGGGGTATACATCCAGATCCATCCACCATCTGCCATGTCGATAAACCGGTTTTGGAAACCCAAGGACTTCCTTGTGTGTTGGTGCCGCGCCGCCGTGAAGAACTGTGAGGAACTGTGGGGAGGCCTTTAGTTAATGAGCAGCCTGGCCGACTTCCAGCTGGAGGAACCCAGAGCATTCCCAGCCGACTACCCACAGCATGGCAGGAGGAACCCTGGGTTCCCCAGCCTTATTTTTTCCTACAACTTTCCTACCCTAGGATGAATTGGGAGCGCCCAGACAAGCAGGTGCCAACCTCCAGCTATGGAGGACAGGGACCCAGTACCTCCTGCTTCACTGATGCTCTGATGGCTCTAAAGACACTTTACACTGAAATTGGAACATAATGACTTCTTTCTTATACTTGCTCATATATGCTCCTAAATTTTCTTTGACCTGTACAGAAAGTAAGGCAATGAACCCAAGGGGGCAGTGACATTCCTAGGAGCCAAATAGAGTCATGAATGCCAAGGGGCCCTCCATAAGGATGAATAATATCTGGAATAGCTATTGGTATAATAGCCAAATGATGTCTCACTTGACTTTGTAAAACTGCTTCCAGGTCTGATTCTTCTGTCTTCTTGGTAACCTGAGTTGGCTTTTTAGGTGATCCACTCAGACTTCTTGGGAAAAATCCCTGTCTCTGACAGCTCCAGCATGCCAGGGCAGCCCAGCATCCCAATGTGTCAGTTAAAAGGAAAGGCAAGGGGGAGGTGTTGAGAAGAACAAATAGAAGAGTCCCATAATCTCGGGTTTGTCTTCAGGGTATTGACATGAGCTGAAGGTTCCAATAGAGAAAGAACTGAGAGGCAGAGGACAACAGTCGTGTGTAATTCAGTCACTGTGGTAAAGGACAGGGGATAAGAGGTATGAGTCATTTAGTCAAGTTGGTGCTGGCTGGTCATTGTCTAAGCACTGGTTCTGCAGCGTGTCAAAGAGGTCCATAACCTTTCACGGTGTGGGACACTAGCTGGTCCCCATGAGATGACCACCCTACTACAGGGTACAACCTCACTGTACAGGTCTGCCCTGTACAGCTCTGCTCTTCCTGGACCCCAAGATGGGTGCAGGTTTAGGACAAGGACTTGTTTTGTTCTGTCTTTTAAAGGAGTTGATGTGATAAGTTATGAGACAGACATTTCCTGAGTGGTTACTATGCTGCATCTATGCACAGTCAATCAGGTGGCTGAGCAGGGACTGAGGAAACAAGCACACAATTAAGGCAGCAACACTGGGTGTTCTTTCTGCTTCTGGAGAGCTGCTGGGCTCCATTAAGGACTCCAACAAGGATGGCTTAAAGCAAGAGTGGCTTCTAAGCCCCTGTTGTAAGATTGTTATACCCTCTGTCTGTATTCTAAACATCCTGCCTGAGGCTGGATGACTCCATGGCAGCCCCCAGGGTTACTTCACCATGTTTCTTACCAGCTCTCCGAGGTTTGTTGTGTTCTGAGTCCCCTCAAAAATACACACTCCACAGATCAGCACCTGCTTTCTTGCTGTTTCAGCCGCATTTTGTTTATTTAGGAAACAACGACTTTCATAGTAATCTCTCCCTTCGGGCTTCTAAGACAAGGTATGTGTCAACACGTACTTAACTCTAATCATGGTAATAATATTTTTGCCAAGCACCTTTTACCCTGTGCCTCTCTCCGGTTTTTTTTAAGATGCACGTGTTAATTAACACATGCCTAAATGAATATTGGAAATTTCATCCCTTTCTTCTTTGCTCACTGAGTATCAGTTTACCTGTCACAAAGTGCTCAGTTGGTTTTCTGTGGGTCAGCAAGAGGAAAAAACTGACAGAGTCATGGGAGAGGAATGGGGTCAAAGGTCACAGACTGCCTGAAGGGTGCTCTTCTCTGACTGTGAAATGGTCCTGACAAAGGTGAAGATATTATGGAGAGACTACATGCTGTGTCCTTTAGACTCTCACACCACTGAGACAATAGCCCTCAAAGGACTAGCAGTTTCCCAGGGGTCTCATGCCTGGGACCCCAGGCAGCCAGAGTGGAGATTTGTAAAGGAGTGTAAAGAGATTTCACACAATAGACACAGCTTTCCAAACCACCTTGTAGAAGACACAGAAGGTCAGAAAAAGATGCTGGGCAGGACCACACCTTGACCAGGCCTGCTTAGTTAGCCGTGCAAGCTTCTTTGCCCTTCATTTAAATGCAGACCTTATGCCAAGACCCCAGGAGATGGACTTAGGGGGTCCCCAGGGGCCCTTTTCATTTACTCTTCTTGTCAATACTGTTGCAGTGATTATATTTATCTCCTTTCTCTGGTTCAGCCCAGCATAGTAACCAAATTTTACCCTCAAGGCTGTGGTACAGAGGGGGTCTCTGTCCAGAGCCACATTTCACTGCGGCTCACACTGCTCTGTGACAGATACAGCCCATCCAAATCTTTCAAGTCTGGGGTTTTTCATCAGTAAAAGTATTGATTGTACTAGGTCATAAGGTTAGCAGGATGAGCCTACCAGTGTGTGTCAGTTTGGCACTAAACTCAGAGCATATTAAGTGCCTTGCAGTTAGTTCTTATGGATGTGAAGGACTTCGGGCTGGCACGGGGCGGCCCAGTCTCCTTAAATGCTGACATCAGGGCTCCTGCGAATTTGTTTTAGATTTTCAATTAGGAAATTAAGCAACAGTTTCCCCCAAGACACTAACCAGCTCACAGAGTGAGAACACAACTGGCTATTTCCCAGGATAAATTGTGCCACACAACATTTTTGGACTTTATGCCTTTCCTTGGCTAATTCTTAATCCACTTATAATATCCATCCGTTGTAGGAGGAGCTAAGGTGGGAGGAATAAGGAGAGGAAGAGGAGGAGTAAGGAGAGGAAGAGGAGGAGCTAGAGAGTGCAAAGATGTGGGAGGATGAAGAACCATGCAGGTATGGAGAACAGTCAAGGGTAACAACTTATATTTAGGTTAGCTAATTGGGAAACACCTCTAATTGTATGGACATACTGTTATTGAGCATTACCAAACATATAAAGCCTTTGATTAATGTTTAAGCATTAGAGTCTCATTTTCCTACCGGGCTTGCATGGATGGCAGGATGGTCCCGGCAATGCCCAGCCTTGCAGAGACAGCATAGAAGATTGGCAGAGCCATCTTCCACGCTGGCATTTCGTGTGGGGCAGGGCTGGTGTTTCTGGCTGGCCATTTCTAGCTGCAGTACGCACATGGCCTCTGGCCACGAAACATGGTGGCTGAGCTAGGCTGAGCTAGGCTGTGCTAGGCTGTGCTAGGCTGAGCTAGGCTGAGCTAGGCTGAGCTAGGCTGAGCTAGGCTGAGCTAGGCTGAGCTAGGCTGAGCTAGGCTGAGCTAGGCTGAGCTAGGCTGAGCTAGGCAGGAGGGCCGCTGCAGTTTAGATAGTGGGCTTGACTAGCAGCTGTTTTAATTAATTACTTCAACAGTCTGTGGAATGTATCACAGGTAATATAATCCTAATGATGATCAAGTGTCTTTCCTACCCCACTTTCTTTGTACACACACACATATAAACACTCACTGCAACACTGAATTATATATCAGTTGGATATATATACATACATATACATATATTTGTTTTGTTGGTGTGGGGTTTTTTTGTTTTTTTTGTTTTTTTTGTTTTTTTTTTTTTTTTTTTTTTTTTTTTTTTGAGACAGGGTATCTCTGTGTAGCCCTGGCTGTCCTGGAACTCACTCTGTAGACCAGGCTGGCCTCGAACTAAAAAATCTGCCTGCCTCTGCCTCCCAAGTGCTGGGATTTAAGGCGTGCGCCACCACTGCCTGGCCAGTTGGGATAATGTTATGTATATTTTTGCAGCCTACTGTGGTATAATATCAATACTTCTGTGTCAGTCAAAATTGTTCCACCTAATGATTCCATGGTGTGAAATTTGACTTTATGAATTGTTCAAGATTTATTTCCGATTTTTACATTTTTCAGAGTGACATTTTGATAAAGATCTTGACATGTGTATCTTTGTGTACAGTCATTGGGCTCTTATAAAACTGTCTAGACACAGGAACTTGGTGTCAAGGGATATGCACATTTTTATAACACTTATTCCATCTTGCCAACTTTCCCATCAGAAATTCTAGATCAATTTATACTCCTGGAGAAGAACACTGCCAACTGAGGTATCTTCACTTCAAAACCCATGCCAGCTGGAGAGAGGCTTAATCCTCCTTTGATTTACATATCTTTGAACATTTTCACACCTTTGTTGCCTGCTCTTCTAGACCGAACCCTCGCAATGGTGGGATGAGACTGGGAATGTAATTCTTCCTAGTAAGTCTCCTTGGCTCCTGGGACTCAAATGTGAAGTTAAGAAGTGACAGTGGTGATAGAATATTACCGTCTCACAGGCGAGACCATATCCAACATAATACACCAAGTCCAAGAGCCACCATGTCTGCTGTGGACACCTCGAGATTAGAACAAAGAGTTCTGGTAGTAAACATGATGATTATGACTCTGGCCTAGAATAGTTACTGTAAAGGGATAAAGGAGAAGCCCTCCATCTTAAAATAAGGTGTAGTGTACCCTTCCCATGAACACTACCTGGAAATTTGGGAAATCTACAGGGATCTTGGGATTCTGTCATAGAATAGCAAGGTGTACTCTTCACCCAGACACTTGGGAAGCCACTCTTCCAGAGTTCTGTCCCCATATGTCCCCAAAGCTGCAGCTCTGAGGCATTGCATTCAAATGAAAAATTGGAATAATTCCGATGAAAACCCTGCTGAATTTTCTACTGAGGAGATTACCCCCAGGAGATTGCCTATAGACCACCCCAGGGGAGACCTCATTCCAAACTCACAGGTTCATCCTTCCTATGATAAATGACTTAGTACAGGAGTTGGCACATCAGTGTTTGTGTGTGTGAGTGTGTGTATATGTGTATGTGTGTATGTGTGCTCATTTATAAAAGCACATGGGGTAACTTTTGATTGGAGAGTCCAGGCCAAGGCTAGGTGGTATCATCTCTAGGTGGGAGGGCCTGGGCTGTATGAGAATGTTAACTAAGCATGAGGTGGGGAACAGGCCAGTAAGCAGCCTTCCTCTGTGTGGGGAGATGGGGGCAGTTCTCACCTCTTGAGCTGGAATTGCAGGCAAGCTGGCACACCTACCTGGTGTGCTTTGTGTATTTAAAGTTTTCTTGGTTGTATGGCCAAGCTTTAAACTGCCCCCCCCGCCCCCCCCGTGCTGGCTCCCAAGCCCCTGCAATAAAAAAATTGGTTTCTAATTTGTTCACTCTGCCAATGCTTTCTGGCGCCCCTTCTATGCCAGTTGCCTTTCTTCTTGGGGATACTGTGTGCGTATCCACTTATAAAATGTCGAAAACATTAACCTGTTGAATGCACTGCATGTTGAAGTTTAAATGTCTGTGCTTGTCTCGGATGCTTTCTCTTGACTTTCTCTTCAGTTACTTCTTTTGCTTCTGTGCTTTCAAGTGCCTCTCCCCACAGGACACAGTTGCTCGTCTATATTTTGTGGTGGCTTTCTCTTGGCTTTTCTTTCTACAGTCCTTGGTATGCTAGAATGATATTAAATAAAGATCTAATTTTAAAAATGAACACATTCCAACAGTACTGAAAAGGGCAAATCCGTTCTCCTTGACCTATCTCTCTTTCTATATTGATCCCATATCTGGGCCTGGTTTTAAAGTTCCTATTTTTAAATTTTTATTTTTAAATGTCACATTAAAAAAAATGGTCCGCACTGTTGAGAGATCACGTGGTGTTTTGACATGCATGTACTGTGTATATTTAAGTGCATTTAAGTGTATCCACTCCGACATCTGTCTTTCATGGTCAAGCATGGCAGGCTATACCTTCTTTTTTTTTTTTTATTATTTGTTAATTGTTTAGTTATTTTATGTATATGAGTACACTGTCACTGGTTTCAGACACACCAGAAGAGGGCATCTGATCCCATTACAGATGGTTGTGAACCACCATGTGGTTGCTGGGAATTGAACTCGGGACTCTGGGAGAGAAGCCAGTGGTTTTAATTGCTGAGCCTTCTCTCCAGTCCCAGGCTATACCTTCTGATGGACATGTGCAATGTGCACTGGTCTTTGCTGCTCTTCTGTGCGCCCGCATACAGGAGCCTCTGGTTCTTATTGATAACCTAGTCTCCACTGATCAACTATACCTACCCTCTCTCCCCACTCTCATCAGCCCCTGCCAATCACTCTCCTACCTACCCCCCAACTTCTGTGAGATCAGCATTTGTTATAGTTCACATATGAGCAAGGTCATGTGACGCTTGGCGTTCCAAACCCATCATGCTTTGCTTTACAGAATGATTTCACTTATATTTTATTTTTCATTCCATAATCTGTAAAACATATATTAATCATATCCGCCCACAGCTACTTCCCTCCAGCTCTCCCTGGAGTCTCTTACTCTATATCATATCCTTGCCAATTTCGTGTCCACATTTTGTTTACTGTTGCCATCAATAACTCCGAGTCTAATTAGTGCTACCCATATATGCATGGGTGTGGGCTATCCACTGGGGCATGGTGAACCTCCTAGTGACCACATTCCTAAAGGAGAGGGATTCTCCCCCCTCAGCAGCCATCCGTTTCCAATAGCTAACGTGAGCAGGGATCCCCTTCTCCGTCCGTGTTGGTATCTTGATTAGCTTCATGTTATGCAGGCGACCACAGGTGCTGTGGGCTGGTGTGTGTTCCAGCCATGCCATGCCTGTTCAGAGAGAGCATTTCACAGCTCTCCTCCTCTCTGCCAACGTTTGCATGCTTTCCACTGCCTCTCCACAAAGCTCCCTGGGCCTTGGATGATGGTTGGAGGTTGATGTAGATGCCTACCCACGGCTGAGCACTGGAGGTCTTTGTACTCAGCACTCTGACCAGTAACACAGAGTCTCTGCATTAACCACTACTCACTACACTGCAAAAAAGAGAAGCTTCCTTGACTAAAGTGGAGAGCAACACAAATCAAAGATATAAATATGAATATTTAAAGGGAAATTTGACTGCAGTGGCCATTTAGCAAAATAACAACAGTAAGTTTCCCACCTTGCCTATAATCTTGCCCAGTCATGGTCTTTTGACCAGGTTTGCAGTCATGAATTTCATCCTGTGAAGCAGAACTCATATCCAATGAGAAACTGGTTGCCTGCCTGCCATTATAGCATCTGTGGGTGTATCTCACCAGCAGGTCAGGATCGTAGCAGCCAAAGTCTTACACCGGATGAAACCACTGATGTCTTTAATCCTCAAGCAGCCTGCCTGGTACATCCTGGCACTGTGTAAGCTAGCCAGCAGAGATGGAGTTTCCTGGTCACTTTGTGGTAGATTTCTCTTGTCCTGGATTGATGGGCACTTAGACTGTTGCTGTGTCTTGGCTGTTATGAATAGAGCAGCGATGAGCAAGGGCATGCAAGTGTCTCTGCAAACTACAACTTCCATCTCCTGTGCACAGGGGACAGCGAGAGAGGAAAGCTGGATCGCCTGGCAACTCGTTGTTTAGCCTTTCAAGAGGTCTGGGTACTGTTTGCATCACTGCTATTTACTTTCCATCCCCATCAATGAGGGCCAGCGTCTCGATGCTCCACCTCCTCCCTGGGACTGTTCTAATATTGACAGTCCATGTAATGAGGGAGAAGAGACACTTCACATGTTAGTCCTTCTGCTTTAATAATTCTAACCTTTTATGCACCTATTTATTAATCAGGCAGTTCAAGCTTGCTGGTTCCCTGTGAATTTCTTTTGTGTTTGTGTATGAGAGTGTGTGTCTGCATGTGTGGAATTTCTTAAGTGGATTTTTATAGTAGCACATGCCCGTCATGGAATAGGTATGCATATGTGTGTATGTATGTACTGTTATGTTTTATAGAAAAGAAAAAGGAAGAAGGAGTATGTTTGGTAAGGGGAGGTATGGTGTGGGGGAAGGGGGTGCCTCTCTACAGGCCCATACTGAGGCATCCCTTCCCTCTGAGGTACCAGCCACATGTATAGTATAGAATAGAGTTTATTCAGGGCATGGAGAGAGGAGTTGAAGGGGTATTAGAGACAGAGAAAGGAAAGGGGTGAGAGGAAAAGAGAGAGAGAGAGACAGAGAGATGGAAAGAGAGAGACAGCGAGAAGAGGAGTAGAGGCTGGCCATGAACATGTGAAGAGTGGGGGAGGGGACTGGTGAGAGAAGGGACAGAGAGGGAAGAGAGGAAGGGAGGAAGAGAGCAAGAAAGGAAGAGAGAGAGGAGGGGCCAAGTAGCCCCTTATATAGTGAGTCAGGTATACCTGGCTGTTGCCAGGTAACTGTAAGGTGGAGCCTAGAAGACATGCTAACCTATACAGGCACATGTTAGCCATGATATGTGTGTTGACAGTCTAAGGATAACCTTGGATGGTTGCCTTTCCCTACCTTGTCTGAGACAGGATCTTTCTGTTGTTGGTTGCTACAGGCACCAGGGTAACTAGTCTGGAAACTTCCTGGGATCCCGATCTCCTATTTAACTTTAGGAGAACCAGGTTTGCTGAGGCTCATTCTTGTAGGTTCCAGGATTCCAGCCCAGCTCTCCACATTGCCTTGTGCTTTACCCACCAAGCAACCCATCGCCAGCCCTTACTTTCTTACAGGTGAACTCTTAAATTCATTTTAAAGTATCTCTTAAAGTCCTAGTAGGATTTTTGAAATTATGTTACATTTGTAAAAGGATGGCTTAATGGTGGTCTAGGAGTCTTTTTCAAGTTCCCTCCATTTTTCTCCGTATCTCACTTACCTCCCGACGCACCCCTTGTCTATGTTACTTCTAGCTTTGCTTTAAATCGCTGGACGTTTTTAAAAGTTATACGCTTGTTAGTATTCTGTCTAAACTCTACCTCCACAGTTACCTGGCAACAGCCAGGTATGCTCTTCCCCACAGTTACCTGGCAACAGCCAGGTAGGCCTGGCCCACTATAAAAGGGGCTGCTTGCCCCCTCCTCTCCCTTGTTCTCTTGCCTTTAGCTTCTATGTCCCCTCCCCCCTCTCCCCTTCTCTTCCCCCTCTCTCTACGTGATCATGGCTGGCTTCGTCTACTTCTCTTCTTCCTCTCTTCTTCCTCTTCTTCCATCTTCTTCCCTCCACCTTTGCCCTATCTCCTGAATCCCCCCACCCCCAACCATTTGGTCTGGAGTGGTCTGTTCTAAGCTGTGTCTGTGCGTGGATGTCTAACAACGCTTGCCTCTATGGCTGTGAGAGAAACGACCCTTACTTCTAAATGCTGGATGACACTGAAGTCTGCAGCATCTCATCAGTACTAAATATAGCCTGCTAATTATGCCGCTCTGTCTTTCAAGAGAAGCCAAGTGATGTTCTACAGGCAAGACTTCGCTTTTATTCCAATTCTCAGTGTCGTGACCTTTCTGTGACACCGGGGGGGGGGGGGGGAACCTTCCTTACTTTAGAGGGAAGGAAAGCTCTCATCTCTAAAGAGATTAGATGATGTTTCTTCTGGAGCCCAGGATGAGGGAGCACCTCCCAGGAACACAGACACTGTTACCCAACCACCCAGCTGACGACACAAGGCCCAGAATCTGTGTGTCAGTTACACTAGGAGAGAATCTGTGTGTCAGTTACACTAGGAGAGAATCTGTGTGTCAGTTACACTGGGAGACTTCATTTGCCTCAAATGAGGCCTTTCTGTTTACTCACCAAGCACTTGGCTTGACACAGCAAGGACCTGATTAATGCTAACTACTCAGAAAGAATCTCATTTCACTGAACACACCCTTTCTTTACAACTCCTGCTGGGGTATCATGTCCCAAGGGAACAAAGGGTGATCTGATGTTGGCTTTACCCTTCACTTCTGAATGGGAACAAAGGTCTTCATCCCTTCTAAGATCGGGTTCCTGGAGAGAGAGGCTGAGAGAAAACATACCTGTGACATGCAGAGAGGGCTGGGCTTGAAATCTTATTCCACATACAAGTCCCCTTGCCTTTCTGTGTGTTGGTCCCCTCAACTAACTCGCCACCTACCTGTCTCATAAAGATCAAGTAAGATAACAAAAGCAAAATCAGTTAGACCACTAGAAGAGAGCTCTTTTGAGAAATAATATTTGTATTTTATTAAAGATCTGGTGACAGACCCTAGACCGAGTTGTTTAACAAACATCTTGTTTAAACCTGCAGTCACCCTCAGAGGTGTTCCATTGTCCCTGCTTTATAATTCGAAAGCCCAGACAGACTGTGGCTTGGTCAAGATCACAGATAAGTGTGTCTGTAGCTTCTTCATTGCGTCCAGCTTCCCAAGTCAGCTCTGCTCTTTGAGTCTGATGAACCTGGAAACACTCTGAGACAGTGGAAATACTCTGAGACAATGCTCCTACCTAACCGCCCTCTGACAGCTCCAGCCTTCATGTGTACACATGCGATGACAGTGGCATCCTCTTCTGTCTGCCTCTAATTCTCTTTTCAGAGAAGTCAATTCACATTTACTTCACAGAAAAAAGGAAGGAAGGAAGGAAGGAAGGAAGGAAGGAAGGAAGGAAGGAAGGAAAGAAAGAAAGAAAGAAAGAAAGAAAGAAAAAAGTAAGTTGATTAGGTGAAAGAGTGCCCTGGACTAGTCAATAGCACCACTGTCACAGCACTGTCTCTCAGAGCTGTCCTGGGAGCAGAAATGTCTTTTATACTATAAATAATATTGAATCCAGATTGAGATACACCTCATTGTAAGTTCCTTTCTGAATCTGGAGATCCTAACAATCTGCTCTCTTCACAACAGAACATTGACAGGTCTGGTTATCACCCTGCAGGAGTGTAGACTCTAGCTATAGCCCTGAAGGAGTATGATATCTGGTTGTAGCCCTACAGGGTGTGGGGTCTGGTTGTAGCCCTGCAAGGGTGTGAGGTCTGGTTGTAGCCCTGCAGGGGTGTGGTATCTGGTTGTAGCCCTGCAGGGGTGTGGGGTATGGTTGTCATCCTGTAGGGGTATGGTGTCTGGTTGTCATCCTGCAGGGGTGTAAGCTCTGGTTGTCATCCTGCAAGGGTGTGGGGTCTGGTTGTCATCCTGCAGGGGTTTGGGGTCTGGTTGTAGTCCTACAGGGCTGTGGGGTCTGGTTGTAGTCCTACAGTGCTGTGGGGTCTGTTTTTTTGTCCTGCAGGGGTGTGGGGTCTGGTTGTAGCCCTGCAAGGGTGTAAGGTCTGGTTGTAGCCCTGCAGGGGTGTGGGGCCTGGTTGTCATTCTGCAGGAACATGGCTCTGGTTATCCTCCTGTAGGCATGTGGGCCCAGTGTGCTCACTGCCTTCCTGAGAAGGTCTTTCCCAGACTCTTTCCTCAGTGAGCAGACTCGTGGCTGTTTGGGACGAGACAGCCATTCCTTCAGAGTGAAGCAGCAGTGTCTCAGGGGCATAAGCAGATTGGCAGGATCAGACTGGCAGTCTGGGGTCAGAGTTGGTGCTCTTATCTACCTCCATGTTACTACCTCCCATGGCCAGTGACAACCAGTTCACCCGTCCTGCCACTTTTACCTATGGACTCTGTCCCTGCTGACAGGGAGGACTTGGCATATGCTGAGAATCATGAAATGCCTGATTCAGGGTAAGTGTCTACATCCTTCACTTTTTTACTGGGTTCTAAAACGTGACAATGCACTCACCAGGGAAACTGTAGAGCAATATTATCTAAGCCTCCCCCTGAGGATTCTGGGGAACCGATGGGGTGTGGCACGCACACTGACTTTCTAAAGTACCTCGAAGGTACTTGCAGGCCCCGACTCTGATACACCTACCATTATCTGGTTCACCTCACAAGCAAGGGTAGGCTTGTCTGTCGGAGCCGATTATACTTCTAGATGTTGAAGCCAAACAAAGCCGAGCACAGTGGGTGCACGTCCAAAGTGGGAATCCGTTTATGTTCTGGTTCTACAACGCAGCAGCAGAATGCGAGTACTCACATGCATGCTCACTCTCACACACACACTCATGTGCACACACACACTCATGTGCACACTCACACACACGTGCATATACACAGTCACACATTTACACACGTATTCACACACACTCATACAAGACTCACACATAGACACACACACACACACACTCATGTGCACACTCACACACGTGCACACTCACACACACGTGCATATACACAGTCACACATTTACACACGTATTCACACACACTCATACAAGACTCACACATAGACACACACACACACACACACACACACACATACACACACATCTTCATGTTACATGTGTTGTTGTTTTAAGAAGAAGTCCGACCGCAGCTCAGAACAGACCACTCCAGACCATGCGGTTCCAAGGGGGGAGAAAGTTTATTCAGGGGAAAGGGCAAAGGTGGGGAGAGAAAAGAAGTAGAGGCCGGCCATGACCACGTGGAGAGAGAGGAAGCGGGGGAGGGGACAGAGAGGCAAGAGGGTAAGAGAGAGAGGAAGAGGGCAAGAGAGCAAGAGAGAGAGGAGGGGGCAAGCAGCCCCTTTTATAGTGGATCAGGCTACCTGGCGGTTGCCAGGTAACTGTGGGGAGGAGCATACCTGCTGTTGCCAGGTAACTGGGGAGGTGGAGTTTAGACGGAATATTAACAACATGCCCTTCACAGTTGGGCCCTTGACATCTGCTCAGGGATCCTAGCTTGGTGTAATGTCTCAGTTTAAAACAATCCCCTCTGCTCTTGAAGCAGTTTCTTTAAGATGCTATTGTAATAGAAAAGGCTCTTCTAAGAATAGAACACTGTTATCTTCCAAAGTCAGCTAACTAGGACTGTGGCACATGTATAACTTCTGTGAAATTACAGTAAAGATAAACCCTGGGGGCTGGAGAGATGGCTCAGTGGTTAAGAGCACTGACTGTTCTTCCAGAGGTCCTGAGTTCAATTCCCAGCAACCACATGGTGGCTCACAACCATCTGTAATGGGATATGATGCCCTTTTCTGGTGTGTGTGAAGAGAGCAATGGTGTACTCAAATACATAAAATAAATAAATAAATATTAAAAAAAAAAAAGATAAACCCTACTCACTCATCTCTGATTTATGCCTGCTAGTATTTGGAGGCCTTTCCTGCCCATCAGGGCAAGGAGGGTATTTTGCATAACCACAATGAAGAATGAGAAAGTTCAGCCACTCCCAGCAAGGCAAAATTACCATCTTTTAACCGCCGCCCCCCCCCCCCCCAAAGGAATACCTCCACACACTGTAGCCATGTCTTTCTGGTGCTTCCAATCCAACAAGGAGATGAAGGTCAGATGGTTAAAGCCAAGCAATTCCATAATTAGTTATGAGGGAAGTCAAGAAATCCTGAGTGTGAAGTCAGGATAGAGAGGCAGATCACTATCCGCAGTCCAGGGAATGAGCCCCGTATTCCTGAAATGAAGAAGGAAGAACATTTCAGGTTTCTACCTAAGGGGCAGTGCCACGGCGGTAGCTCAGTCAGTGCCTCTCAGTGATCCTGGACAGAAAGCACAGCAAATGTGTGAAACCGGAAGGCAAGGTTGGATCGGTCGGCTCGGCGCCTTGGAAGTCAGGGAATGATTTGGGGGTTTATTCTGTGAGACGAAGAACGTTTTGGGGTTGCTTAGTGGAAGTAGCCTTTCTTCAGACACAAGTATGCTTGCCTTTGAAAGAGGGAACTACAGAAGCACAAAGCACAGGAGGGTTCCGGAGAGAAGGGCGCTCCCCTCGCAGCATTCGGACAGGACATCTCCCTCTCTCTCACTGTACAGTGAGTGGGGAAGCAGAGTGTGCACTATCTGTCCATCAGCACAGGAAAATGGGGCAGCCATGATAAAGGTCAGCTGTGTGGTTCACTCGGCTGCTCTCTGGGTGCTGACTGCACAGAAATTCCTGCCCTTCGGGAAGATGCCATCTCTGCTCTTGGTGCTGGGTAAGCCATGGGTCGTTTTGCTCTTGAAGAAACTCCTAGGACCCTTTCCACAGTTTCTAACTGACCTCCCTACTGGGCTGTGAACCTCCAGGTTCATTTGCTAATCTGCTGATGTGACCACTCATATCTGATCCTTATTCAGGGGAGCACTAACCTGGCTCCCCCTGGGTTTACATTGCACAGTGAGTTAACAAACGTTCTCCTGTTGGTATCCTTATGTTGGACAACAAGACCACGCTGCTCTAAACCCTCTGCCTCCGAGCTCTGACCCCCGTCTTTGGAAATGGCCCTGCTTGGCATCCTGGAGGGATTTCTCCTCTGGGCAGGACAAGAGCACATTCCCAAGTGTTCACAAATTTTCTTTCCTAGTTACTTTTGCCACCCGTCCATCTGCCCTACAGGCTCCAAGGGGAGACCTGGTCAGTTCTTCACTGGCTCTGCCCACTTAAGTCCTGCAGCCAGGAAGCACTGAGCAGGACATGTGCCTTGGAACTCTCCCTCTGCTCCATTCTCAAGAACTGTCAGTTCAGCAGTAGGGTCATGCTCACCGGCTCTGGCCATTGCTCTTTCTGGGAAGTATGTGTTAATTTCAGAGACCTGCTTCCTACCTTATCCTGATCTTTTGTTTGTTTGTTTTTGTTTTGTTTTGTTGGTTTTTCGAGACAGGGTTTCTCTGTGTAGCCCTGGCTGTCCTGGAACTCACTCTGTAGACCAGGCTGGCCTCGAACTCAGAAATCCGCCTGCCTCTGCCTCCCAAGTGTTGGGATTAAAGGCGTGCACCACCACTGCCCGGCTTCCTGGTGGTTTTAATTTAATTTAATTCAATTCAATTCAATTTTAAAGGCAGTGTCTTACTATGTAGCCCTGGCAGGGCTGGCACTTCCAGAGATCCTGCCTACCTCTGTTCCCACATGCTGGGTTAAAGGTGTGCACCGCTACACCTATCTTGCTTTGTCTCTTTAAGCTAGTGTCTATTGGAGGTTCGATCTTTCCTTTTCATGGCAGCACTGGTGGCAGAGATGTCACCCTTGACCAGCATAACTGAGGTTTCTGGGTAGACATTTCCCTCGGCCAGAGTAATCCTGTTTGCTGTGCATGGATTCTTTCTGTCTCGGTCACTGCTTCTCACTTCCAAAAGTCCCTTTTGCAAGTGACAGAGAGAAAAGGGGTGTTTCCATTTTCACCTCTTCTTGCAAATGGCTGTCCACTGACAGCTGGGGCCAGCTGTTGGTTGACTTGGTCCCGGAGAAGGCAGCTGTGAAGCTGCCTGTGCACCACATTCTCCTGATGGGTTCACAGGCTGCCGAACTTTAAAGCACTGTGAGTGGGCACGTCATAAAACATCAGCTGGTCATTAGCTGATAAAGCATTTTCCACCAAGTGTCAGAGCACATAGCTGTGCCCTCTGAGGGACAGGGCTTCTAACACTGTGGCTAGTGGTTGCTAATTTCTCAAGTACCTTTACCAGTGGCCAGGGGTGTCATAGTTCTTAAATGTCAAAGAAGATGCAATTGATGCCACCATGACTTTAGCCTGGGAAATTGTGATCTCTTGACAGTCCCGGAGTGATCTTTCCACTTTGATGGCATGTGTCCAACTTGCCCACTTAATTTTTACAGTGCTAAAATACTGACAGCATCTGATGCTGGTGAGAGTCTAGCAACAAGAAGTCACTCACCACTGACCAAACTATAAAGTACACAGCAGCCATTTTGAAAATAAGCCCTGAAAGTTTTTATTAAATAAAATGGATCTATTCTTTAGCTTTGACCCTGCCCCCACTCCCCCTCAGAAAACATGACAGGGATGGAGACATGGATCAGTGGTTAAGAGCACTGGGTGCTCTCACAAAGGACCTGGGTTTGGTTCCCAGTGACCACATGCAGCTTACAACCGTCTATAATTCCAGTTCCAGGAGATCTGGTGCCCTTTTCTGTCCTCAGTGGGCATTGCACACATGGTGGGGGTACAGGTATGCATACAAGCACATACCAGCAAACACTGACACATAAAATGCATAATGAGAAGCTTTCATTTAAATATGCAAAGCAGCCTGGATGCCCATCAATAGAATGTATGCTTATGAACTAGCATATAACAAGGAGAAGAGTGCATGAGAAGATGGCACTATGAGCAAAGGAGCCTCTGCCCAAGCCTGGCTTCATGCTCGGGATCCCTGGAACCCACATAAAGGAGGAAGGTGAGAGCCGACTCCAGGAAGTTGTCTATGTGTGTGCATGACATGTGTGCCTCCCGCACGAGTGTGCACATACATAACGATAGGATATACTTCTATAGAGAATCATATTATAGATATATGGGACAGTGTGGATGTACTTGGAGAACATGCTGAGTGAACGAAAACTTCGCTTAAATCTAGGGAAGCTGGGGGGGGGATGCAGGGATGGAGGTGCTGATGGGGAGGGGGAGGTTGGGAAGGGGCTTGAATATCTTCATTGCAAGTCTTCCATTCCTTGCAAGTCTTCCAAGTCTGTTCCACTAAAGCAGATTCTCTAGACAAGTATGGCTCCTGCTTACCCTAACCAGTTCACAGCATCACCCAGCCAGGTTAATCATGCCCTCCTGTGAAAGCAGGAGGCACATCGCCCTTGGTTACCATACAGTCTGCCTCCCATCCTCTGCTTGATCCCATTTCCAGCCTTCATGTGGCCCTGTGGGTAGATCGTTCTTTCCTCTTCTGGAACTGAGTACATATAACCGATGAATATCACCTAGGAAATATACACTGCAAATACATAAATGTTACATGTGCAGTATGTACTTTGTAAAATGTACTAGAGTGTACATTTGTCTATCACCATAACCCTAGAACGAGAACCATTTCCTTTTCAGTAGGGCGAATAAGAGACAAGTAAAGCAGATTATGAGAGCATCCTACTCTCAATCTGTACACATCCTTTCCATATCGGCAGTGTCTTGTGGCCCAATAAAATGGGAGCTGAAAAAAATTAAGCAGAAAGTTCCAGAATTAAATGATTCAGCCATTTTAGATTGCATGCTGTTCTTAGTACCATGGGAAAACTCTGTTCTTTCCTACTGTGTACATCTTAGGATGTGAATATCTTCATCAATAATACTGTCAAAATTACCCACTGCTATGTACACTACCTCCCTTTAGCTACTCAGAAGCCATCTTGGTTGCTAAGGCAGTTGCCATGCGTCACAGCACTTGCGCATACATTTAACATTTATTTTTCTTAGCAGTGGAACCAGAATACAAGAGATGGCTTGAATATGCCTAAGGGACTCTACAGTGTGAATCCCACAAGTGAAACGTTAAATGTTCTCAGTAAGGAAACCCAGTGTTACCGGGTCAGGATCCACGGCAAGAGTGTGTTTTCTATCCATGACACTCAAAACAAGAAAAGTGTTCCTACAATTCTGACATGTTTTCCAAAGGAATGCACATAGTGGGATGGCATTATGTGTATAGAGTTCAGTTCTGTCCAGGGTTACAGGTGTCCACGGAGGAATTTGGAAAACATCCTTCACAGACAGAGGTGGGACTGTCATGTGTTTGGAATTTTCATATAAAACACCGAAACCCTTCACAGGCCTAGCCGATGTGACATTGAAAGAGAGAAAGTAATCCTTCTGACTTTATTGATTGAGATCAATTTTGGGTACTGTCAGGCCACACAACTATTCTTCAATGAGGTGAAGATTCTGCAGCTGCCTGACATCAAACCTCCAACATCAGAAACAGTGTCCTGATGCAGCTCAAGCTGGAGAGCCCTCCAACAATAACTAGTTATTGTTCTGTGACCTTTAAGCAAATCACTTCCCCTCTAGAGCCCCACCCCTCATACATAACAATGAGGGGTTGCAGACGCTCACCCTCCCAGTTGTATTAGGACAAAGAAAAGATTTGTAGATTAGCATGAATTACTGCACATATAATTGCCTTGCAAAGGGACATATTATTTCTGAGCCCTAATTCCCAAGTCATCACTTACTTGGGAAATGGCATTTCCTTTGAAAATGTTCTCCCCATACTCTGCCTAAGCACGGGCACCTGAAGATCAGGGATGGAGTTATAGGCTTAACTTAGTCACCTGCTACTGAGAATTTGCCTATCAGCCAGCATTTTTCCTTGTTCAATTAATACTTCTCATTATGAATCAAATAGGAGAGTAATTCCTCCAAGCTTCCTTCTGGATGTCGTTGCTCTGGAGGGCACGGCTTCCTGTAAGGTACAGAAGAGTAAGTGTGATACTTGCACACAGGTGTGTGACATCCTCCCTGCCAAGCTGAGTGTGTTGGGAACAATGGGGAAGGTGGGTAAGATGCACCAGCGTTAGCTCTGACCTCATGCCTGCTGACGTAGAGTTCTTTGGTTTTTCTCAGGCTTCAGCTCTTTAAGCTGAGCAGATGCCAGCGGACCTGAGCCATGTTCACTAAGGATAAAGGCAGGCCTGACAGTGCTTGGGAGGTTCATTTTTAGGTTGCATTAAAATCTGACTTGAAGGTCTTTCGAGAAAGAACAAAACCTACTGGTTATAGACCTGCCACATTCCTGGGAAACCACATCTGGTTACCTACCCATGCTGACATGCTGGCCTTCCCAGCATGATGAAAAGGCCTTTTTTCTGATGCTGTGACAGAATGCTATAGCCAACAGCAACACAAGGATAGGCTTTGGCTTAGGGATCGAGTGGCTTACAGTCCCTAGTGGAGGGGACCATAGGGCAGTGGAGCAGGAAGCTGATTGATTATATTTCATAGGCCTAGCAGGAAACAGAGAGAACTGGGAGTTGGGTAAATCTATACACCCTCAAACCCAGCATCCTCCTCCTAAGAGCTCCATCACCTCCGCACAGGGCCACCACCTGGGACTAACCACTCAAAACTCTCGTCATTTTGGACCATATAATTCTTTGCTGTGGGGGCCGGCCTGTGCATTATATAACGCCAAGTGGTGCATCCAGAAGTGTCTCAGATACTGTCTTCTCTCCTGGTTAGAGACTATTTCAGTCAGCATGGTGCCAGGAAAGTGTTTCAAACATCTGGGAAGATAGGGTTGGAACAGTGAGAAATTAGCATGATACGGCTAAAACACAGGGCAGCTGGACACTGTTGCTCTGTTTACATTGTTGTTGCAATGTCCAGAGTATCTTTATGTTGCAAAGCCTAGACTACATCTATTGTCCAGTTCCCTTCCTTAGCTCCCCAGCCCCTGCATCCCCCTTCTGCCTTCTGTGAATTTGACTCTTCCGGTTAGCCCAAAGCTGTCAAAGCAGTGTATTTCTTTGTGGCAAGCTGTTTGATTCTGCACAGTGGTCTTCAAGTCAGTCTGTGCCGGAACGTGGGCCAGCAATGTTTTCCTTTGTCAGGCAAGACATTACTGAATTGTCTCTACAGGCACAGGGTGTTTGCTCATCCATCTGTCAGTGGACACTTGGCCAATCTCACCCTGTAGCGTTGCTGCAGACATGGATATGCAGTTATTTTTCTGAGACCTTGGTTTCTATTGCATTGTTGGTTTTTAAAAATTTATTTACTTCTACTTCATATCTCTGGGTGTTTTACCTGCATGTATGTCTGTCCCCACGTGTTGAGCTTGGTGCTCAAGGAGGACAGGAAAGGGTGTTGGATCCATCTGTACCTGGAGTTACAGATGGTTGTGAGCCGCCATGTGGATGCTGGAATCAAAGCCAGGTCCCTGAAAAAGCAGCCAGTGTTTGTAACTACTGAGCACCGCTCCAGCTTCTCAATTCTTTCTTGATATGTGTTGAAAAGCTTTGTTCCTGCATCAAGTTGTTTTATTTAGTGTTATAATTGCTGTGATGAAACCCCATGACCAAATTCAAGTGGGGGGAGGGGGGCAAGGTTTTATTTGGTTTACGCTTGCACATCACTCTTTATCATTGAAGGAAGTCAGGACAGGAACTCACCCAGGGCAGAAACCTGGAGGCAGGACTGATGCAGAGGCCATGGAGGAATGCTGCTTACTGGCTTGCTCTTCATGGCGTGTTCAGCCTGCTTTCTTATAGAAAGCAGCACCACCAGCCTGGGGTGGTCCCACCCACAAGGAGCTGGGCTCTTCCCCATCAATCACTGATGAAGAAGGCTGGTCTTATGGGGGCTTTTTCTCAATTAAGGTTCCTTCTCCACAAATGACTCTACCTGTATCAAGTTGACAAAAAGTACCGGCCAGCGCAAGATGCAAGTTTTATTTAAATAGATTTTAGAAACTGCCATGCTACTTTTCATGATAAAAATGCCCACTGTCAGCGAATCTAAGTTTGAGTTTATCTACATTTTCCCCAACATGCTACCACTCTGTAGTCTTTAGGTTTGAAATTTTTTTTTTTTTATAGCCATCCTGATGGGTCTAAAGTGACATCTCCTTGGGTCTTCATGTGACTTTTGAAAGTTTATTAAATTATAATAGTTACATAAGCAACTATATATTCATTTAACATTTACAATTTGAAAAATTTGATCATGTAAATGCATTTGTAACAGCTCAACTTAATGAAAGTAATAATCCTGCTTTTTATGTCCCTAAATTTTCTTCACTTATTTTTGTTGATGACAATACTTTATATAAGATGTACTTTTAAATATTTTCGTATATATTTATTATAAACTTTATGTAATATATTTAGATAATATAAAAATGTAATAAAAATTTACATATATATTATATGCACTCATTCTCTCTCTCTACATATATGTATATATATGCAAAACCTGCATGCAGTGCCTGCTAAGATCAGAAGGGGGTGTCAGCTCCCCTGGAGCTGGAGATAATCTGCGGTTGTGAGCCACCTTGTGAGTTCTGAGAACTGAGCCTGGTCCTCTGCAGAAGCAGTAGGTATTTACCAAGCCATCTCTCCAGACCCTTCTTAATACAGTTTTAATGTAACAATGCTGTTATTAATTATAGGCTCTATTGTGTATAGTAGATTTTTCATACCTTGCTAATCATATATTGATTTAGTCACACACACTAAGTAACACCCATTTCCTCCTTGTCCCATCTGTGTTTCCCTAGTGACATTGACCTTGGTCATCTTTGCATTTGCTGGTTGACTGTGTATCTTCTTTGGGGAAACAATTTCTTCTCAGAACTTGTGTTCATCTTTTCATTGCACTGCTCTCTTTGTTGTTGATGTCTCTGTCTGTCTGTCTGTCTAGTTGGTTGGTTGGTTGGCTGGCTGATTGGCTGATTGGTTGGTTGGTTGGCTGGCTGATTGGTTGGTTGGTTGGTTGATTGATTGATTCTTTGGTTAGCTGATTGGTTGATTGGTTTGTTGTTTGACTGACTAGCTGGCTGACTGGCTGGCAGGTTGTTTGGCTGGCAGGGTGGTTATTTGGTTGGTTGGTTGGTTGTCTGGTTGGTTGGTTGGTTAGTTGGCTAGATGGTAGGTTGGTAGGCTGGTTCTAACTCCTTAGCAAATGTGTGATACAAATATTATCTCCCACCGTAGAAGCCATCTTTTCAGTTATTTTCAGATACACAGGAGTTTTGGTTTTTATGTTATTTGTTTTTCCTTTAGTTGCTTATATTTTGGGGGTCATCTCCCCCAAAACGAAGTCCTGGTTCAGAGAAAAATAAAAATTTTCAAACTTACTCTTTTGTGGCCATAACTCTCTTAAAAATTCTCCAGGAGTTCAGGGGGCTTTACATGCTCTGAGGCAAATTCTACCAGCCTGTGGGTGTTAACTATGATACACTGTCAGCCCTTTAAAATGGATACCACCAAGGTCAGTGAAGTGGCATCTGCCATCTGTTGGCCATAACTCTATTTCCCATTCAAATCTCGGTTTTCCATAATCCACCACTGCCACGTTGAACAACCTGCAGAAGAACTCAAGGCCTCCATCACACTAGGCCTGTATAGACGTTGGAGCTATGGTGTAGTGGGAGTTCACATGGGACACACATTCCCACCTCTTCAAGATGGCTCATTGTCCTAAAGTGGCTACGTACTCAGTGGGCTATTTTGTTTCATCGGGTGAAGCACTCATGTGTTTGCTGACTGCATCTTTCTCCCCCTAAAATTCAGACTCGTGAATCTGAGGCTGGGCTTTAGATGTGGCCATTGGTAGGTAGCCACTGTGCTGTGCCCAAAACGTATTCAGACAATACAGCTTTGTCACAGGGCAGAGATGATGACACTGGGAGCCACTTTCCCTCTGGATGAATGCTGCCACATGAGTCCCAAGTCACTCTAGCGACTCACCTCTTCCTCTTCTCTCTGTGTTCAGTGCCCCATTGTGGCACCACCTGAATTAGACTAGAAATAGTCTGAGCTCTGAAGTTGCCTATGGATCATCTGTGAGTCATTTATGTACCTGATGAAGCTCCAGTGTGGGCTGTTCCTAAGTAGATCCATGGGTCTTATCGCTTTGGCACATATGAGTAATCTTTGTTCTTTATTTAGAAGACATATTTGTCATATAGCATCCAATATATATGAGTTAATTTGTATCTCACAGTAAAACAAAATACAGACTCTAACAGAAACCTCCTTACCCTCCAGTTGTGTATTGCTGATGATTGTTAACTTCAGTCTTCTTGAAGTCTTACTGATGGGGCGCAGGAATCTGGGTGGCCGTCGTTCAAGGTGCTCCAGAAAACACGAAGTGACTTGTCAGTGAAGGAAGAGTGAGGAAGTTCAACGCCATGCTAGTGTCTATTACAGCGCCATGCTAGTGTCTATTACAGCGCCATGCTAGTGTCTATTACAGCACCATGCTAGTGTCTATTACAGCGCCATGCTAGTGTCTATTACAGCACCATGCTAGTGTCTATTACACGTGCGGAGAACCCACGAGGTGCCCACAGCCCCTCAGACTGCCTGCATTTGAAGAAAAATGGGGTTCCCTGGTAACTAACCCTTTCATTAAACTCATGAGTGAGTTCTCTAATATTACATGTGCAATTAATAATTAACAGTTTGTGTTAACAGAGGAGTGTGTGAGGCGACACAGGAAAGAAGGTGGTACCCTTTGTGTTTCGTTCGGTACATGCTTATTTAAAAATAATATCTGGGAGGAATAATGTAATCATTATAATCTCAATAATAATAATAATAATAATAATAATAATAATAATAATAATAACAGTAACAATGATGATAATAATAAAATTTCCCTAATTTTTGTAAAAATATATCATGGACACCACTGAATGGCAAAGTGCCCTCCTTGAATTACATAGCAAACTCACCTTCATCTGTTTAACAGTGATATCATCACCTTCTAAGAACTGTTGCCAAAGTTGAAGAATAAAATGATGCCTCATAGAGTACCTGGCTTCTCCTCCTCCTCCTCTTCCTCATCATCATCATCACTACCACCACCATCATCATCACCACAACAACCCCACCACCACCATCATCCCTACCCCCAACTCCCACCCCATCATCACCACCATTACCATTACCACCTCTAGCTCCCCTACTCCCTCATCACCACCCCTGCCCCACCATAATCACCACCTCCTACCACCACTACCACCATGACCATCACCACTCACCACAACTACCATTACCACTATCCCCCACCACCACCATTATCACCACCACTACCATCATCATCATCACCACCATCACCACCCTCAGTACGGTATTGCCAGCCCTGCTTGCTGAGTTCTAACCACAGCCCCTGATACATGGCTTGGCAAGGATTCCAATCCAGGTTTGCACAGATCTTCAGACTTATACACAACATATTGGACTTATACTGAGATCACCAAGACCTAACATAAAGATCATGGGCTACAGGAAACTCTGAATTCATAGCCTGACACCAGCTGGACAGGATACTGACCTCTGGTAGTGAGGTCTCCATCTCATCCTAGGAAGCTATTCCCAAACCACCATGTGATGAGAGAGTCAACATCTATTTTCTCTTTGTCCATAGGCTATCAGCTGGAGGGTGGAGAGGAGAAGAACTTGCTCAGATTTACAAAAGGATTTTTTTTTCAGGCCTGGTCGGAACCTAGTCTGCACTTGCTATCCAGGGGACATAAGACAACACTGTGTCTGATAACCTCATTGTGGAAGTCTACTCGCCTTCCTTGAGAAATAAGATTTAAAAAATATCCCCAGTGAGCTCGCATCATTTCTGCAGCCATTCTAGGCGACTGGGAAGTGAGTGGGGTCTAAAGAGTTGCACTCAGCACTTTTCTAATAACCCTTCTATCCTATACTTTATCTAACTTTAAACATAATGTTTATATATGAATGTAAATGTAGTCTATGGCACATATACATACAAGTGCTGTTATTTGATTATATGTGATGTAGTACATATTCCTGAGAGACAAGGCTGTATCGCCAGGTCTACTTTGTGAATGGGAGTTTAGCTCCTTGCTTTCTTCTCTTTCCTCTTTCTAGGAGAAGAACCATTCTCACTGATTTTTTTTTTCTGTGACTCATTCTCAGCCATGCTCCGTGTATCAGACGTGTCAGTGGTAGAAATTAATACATTATTAATTGTGTTGAAAGCTGAACTTGGAAGACAGTTTGCATCTCAGAACAGTCCAACCCAATTTACATCAGAACATATGGAATCTATCTAGATCTGAATGGAAGGCAGACACCTAATGTGTACTAATATATTAAAGTGCTCTGCTGAAGCCACCAGAAATAAGTAAATGATGGCAGGCTGTTGCTGCCAGCAGCAACAGTTGAACCAGGTTCACCTGCAAGAGAGGCTGAGGATGGGAAAGGGCGGGAAGAGATGAAGCCAAGACAAAGTTCTCTGATCAAGGTTCGAAGTTTAATAATTTGCTTTCACATATAAAGGGGAAGCCCCACCCCCCAGAGTCTCTTCTCGGTTCAGCCCAGGGGCTGGGCAAGGAGATAGCAGTCCGGAAGGTGTCAAGGCTAGCTCAGCAGGCAGTCCATTCTTCTTAGCTCAGGTAGCAGGCTCCAAGGCCCAAGGCTTGTAATGCAATGCATCTCCTAGGTCCTACTGTTGCTTGGTCTATTGTGGTAAATGACTTTGCAGGCCTGCTCAGACCTGGGGGAAGGGCACAGCAGGCCACAACTCTGACCCTGGTGGCACCTGTGGCTGCTACTATGCCTTCAAGACTGACTCTAGGACCTTCCTCAGGGTGTGCCCACCAACCCAACAATGACCCCTGCTGTTTTCCTCTAGGTTTTCCTTCCCAGTCTCATGCAGGTTCTATTTTACATTTTATTATTATTTTTTTACCTTTCTTCCCAATCTAAGGATGGTTGATTTCTTCTTCTATTCTTTCACATCCTAAAACATCCAATTGAAATCCAAGAATAAGGTCAATGGTCACACAATACATATGAAAAACCCATGAAACTCCTGGCTGTCAGTTCCTTTTGTAATTCCAAGTGAATCCTCTTCCCTTGCTATAATAATAATTAAAAAATATAAAACCTGACAAAGGCATTGTATGGGAGAAAGGGTTTTCTTGGTTCACAATTTCAGTTTAGTGTTCATAATTGTGGGGAAGAGGAGGCAGCAGGGATTTGAACCAGGTCCACAATCAAGAGCAAGGACTGATGGATAAATTCATGCCTGGCTCAGCTGGCTCTGCTCTTACACAGCTGAGGGCCCCCTGCCTAGGGAATGGTGCCACCCACAATGGGCCTGTCTCTTCACTTCAATGTAGTCAAGACTCTCTCTCTCCCAGACATGTCCACAGGCTAGTCTAATTTACACAGTCCTTCACTGAGATTCCCTCCCAGATGATTAAAGATTATCAAGCTGACAGTTAACAACTAACTGCCACAGCCTCTAGTTCTAAATCTGAGCATCTCCATTTTAAGCTGTTTTCTACTCCAGATCTTTCTACTGATAAACCTCAATGTTTTCTCTCATCTGCAACTGTAGAGTTCTCTAAGTTCTTGCTGGTGGGTAAGAATCTCTTACATCTGCTTACGTGTGAAGTTGAATTTCAGTGGGTTCAGTTAACTCACTTCAATAAAACCCAGTGTGTGGTCTTGGATGTCGGGACAGTGGGAAAGGTCTTCTGAAAACTGACTTGGTGTCAGCAAGTAATAGGTGAAAAGAAATGGATAAGCACTCAATAACAGCTCGTGGGGACAATAACCGTGTCCCTAGGAGCTTTGGGGGTGTAGGCATAAAGTTTTTGCAACTTACTTTAATAAGGGTTCAACCTTTCTTCTAGCCCACCACCCAGCAGAGGCAGTGGGAGAGAAAAGTTACTAGGATACAAAGGAAATGGACCTGTTCAGCAATAGTTCTTTGGGGGTGAGTTTGATCTTCTTTGGCAGCAGTTCAGTCTTTTAGCAAACATCAAATATGATTAAGCAGCTGCAGACCAGTCCCCTCGGCAGGCAGACACCAGCACAAATTGGCAGCTGCAGTCCAGCCCTTTCACAAGCAGATACCAGGAAGCTGTAGCTCAATCCTGAAGAAACCACCAGGCTCACCAACCTGCCTGAGGCGAGGTGGCAGAAGTGGCCAGCTGCTGCAGGAACCTCTCAAGCAGTTCTTAGGCAAGTTTCTCTCAATGTCGGAGTTATCACAAGTTGAGTTTAGCAACTCTATGTAAGGTGAAGCAATACATGTGTGTCTTTAGCAAAGAATAGTGAGGCAGAGCAAACCAAACCAACGCTCAGTGTTCCTTGCCTACTGTCTGTGGGGTCATATTTATACTCCTTCAACAAGTGTCCTTTCAGGTGTCTGCTATATCCAAATATCCTCTCACCCATGTCTGCTTCAGGAAAACAGTCTTTTACATGTTTGCTTTAGCAAGACACCCTTTCACCTGTGTGTCTCAACCAAACATCGTTTGGCATAAGTGACTTTCCAAAGAACTGGAAGTTTCCACTTCATTGGGGTGATAGAAGATGAAAACAGAATACTGCCTGTTTATCTCTTCATGGTCTCAAAGTGGTTCTAATGCTCTACAGACTTACACTGGGCTTAGCTTCTTTCTCCACAGGACAGGCTCTCTATAGTCCCTGATCAGCATATCCAGGTATAGTCTTGACCTCTTTGGTAGTTATGAGCATCTACTTTTTTCTCTCCTCCCTTTGCTATTAGTCCATATCCCTGGCCACACCAGGGCTGTGTCTTTCCACTCCTGCCAGCTGCCGGCCTGCCTGAGAGCTCACATGTAAAACCAGAGGAGTGTGCCTTCTGTCTAAGGACTTCCCATGCAATGTAGAAATCTCCAAGGTCCTTACCTTATCCTGCAAGGCCATTGTGATCTGAGACCTTCCTAATTCCTTCTGTCTGCAGAGCCTTTTTTCCTTTCCTGAATTTCTTATCACATTCCACATCAGGTGTGCTTCAAGAAACACAGACAACGACTTGAAGACCTTTAAACCACGAGAGACTGCTCGAATGCAGTGGACTCGTAAAGGAAGGTTCTCGAGTTAAACATGCTGAATTCAAATCGTGATGCCTTTCATTGTAAGCTGTTCACCTGCTGGCTTATCATTTAGGAGCTTCTGTTTGCTCATAAGACAGGAGGACCTCGTGAACTACAGAGATGAGCTGCCAGTGGAATGCAGGGTACGTAGCAAACACGTGACTAGTGTTCGTACATAGACAGGGAGGAAGTGCTGGCATCTTACCCAATGGTGGAATTTCTGTTGGCCCAAAGCTCTTTATTTAGTAAATAGTGGTCAGCTTTGGCTTGGGGGAAGGGTAAGCAAAGATAGATGGAGATGCAATAGGAAGCTAGCTTCAATGCCTTCTGTAAGAAACCAATGGGCATTGAGGAGGGGTGGGAGCAGGCGGTGAGACGTGAGGGAGCCCATGTGTAAGACGGGGTTGAATAACTAGTCAGAAGGCTAATGGTCTGTGTGTAGGGGGTGGCCTTGCTCCGTGAGAATAAAGATGACATTTTTAAATTTATAATTTTATTAGTGTACTGTCTCATGAGGATTATGATGAGTTAGCCAAGTGAAGCAGTTAATTTTGCTTTTTTTTTTATCTTGTATCTTTGCACTTAAATTTACTTGTGATACATAAAAACATAAAACTATACACACATGGGGTATAGCATGATGTTCTAATCCATATATCTATACACAGTGCAATGTTAAATTCAAGGTAGGCAATATTTGTCTCCTTGAAGACTTACTTTTTATGGTGGAAATATTCAAAAGCTGTTCTTTTAGATTTTAAGGTATATTGCATGTTAACCTTTTCTATATCCGTTCTACTGTGTCATAGCAAGAACATGGTCCTATGACACTGCAGCTTTAGTATCCATGGATCAAACACATCTCACCCCATTCTCCTCTTTATTCTCAATGTCTAGTGGCCACAAACATATTTTCAACTTGCACGTGATTGCCTTTTCTATATTCTTCATACGAGTGAGATCATGAAGTACTTGTCTTTCTTTCTCTGCCTAACATGCTGTCTGGTCCCATCGGTTATCTCCTTTAAGACAGAAATTTCATCTTTTTATGGATAATTAGTGGTGCATCTTCTTCTCCCTCTCCTTCTCCTCCTCCTCCTCCTCCTCCTCCTCCTTTTCTCCTTCTCCTCCTCCTTCTCCTTCTCCTCCTCCTCCTCCTTCTCCTTCTTCTCCTTCTCCTCCTCCTCCTCCTCCTCCTCCTCCTCCTCCTCCTCCTCCTCCTCCTCCTCCTCTTTTTCTCCTTCTCCTTCTCCTCCTCCTTCTCCTTCTCCTCCTTCTCCTTCTTCTCCTTTTCTCCTCCTCCTCCTCCTCCTCCTCCTTTTCTCCTTCACCTCCTCCTCCTCCTCCTCCTCCTCCTCCTCCTCCTCCTCCTTCTTCTTTTTCTCTCTCTCTGTGTTTGTGTGTGTGTGTGTGTGTAAAACTAAACCAAAGCCCTCACTATAAGGATGGCTGAATTACAAAGGGAATTCAATCCCAGTCTAGGAGGACGCCACTGGTTACAGTAAGGGCATTAAGCCGTAAAGAATGGGGTCCTACACCTTGGGATAGGCATTGTGGGAGGACCCTATCGAATCTGAGAACACTGAACCCTCAGATTCTCAAGAGTTTAATCTCACCCAAGAAAGTAGTCTCTGAGTATAAGATGTACCCATAACCCCACCCCCTGAACTATTTCGCCTTTTCTGCCTCTGACTGGGGAAATCAATCCTACATTGTTTACTAAGCCAGCAGTAGCTTTTTCTGAAGGAGATGCCAGGCAAGACAATACGAATGTCCCTCAGGGCCCAGAAATAGTTGCCTTCAGACCTACAAGCAGATTTAAGGCTAACCAGGCTCCTGGAGGGGAGGTAGAAAGTGTAGTCTATGGGGAGAAGCTTTGTCCAACATGAAGGGGCTTAATGAGTTTGCTAATTCATTTTGAGAGGAAGTCTGGGGACCGTGTGTGGGAATGGATTTAAAGGTGTGGGATAATGGTGGGAGGAACATAAAACTGGATCAGGCTGACTTTATTGATACGAGCCCTACAAGTAGAGATTCTAGGTTTAATATAGAAGTTTGCTCGGTTGAAGAAAGGTGTCAAAAGTTTGAATAGTTGGCTGAGGCATTTACTGAAAGTTGGCCTACTGCCTTGAGGAGTTGGAGTTGCCTGATATCCCTTGGCTGAGCGTTGGTGAAAAAGATTTTAAGGCTCAGGGAAATTGCAATGCTACAGTGGGTACACTGTAAAACCTAATCCTCCACAACGGGAAGGCCCAGAAGACCTGCCCTTCAGGAATCCTATAGGATGCAAAGTGGTGAGAGAGGCACTTGCACATTTGAAGAGTTTTTTACGGCACCTTTTTCATTGTGCCAGACCTTAGGGTTGGAGACACTGCTGCTCCGTGAATAAATTAAACGCAATGAGTTTAGTTGGGCCCTAAAGTGGCAGGGGCCAGGTGACAGCACTGAATCACCGAACACAAGGTGATCATAGTTATTGTCATGGGCAGCCTAGAGAACGTAATGTCCATAATGGCCTGACCCACAATGGACAGCACAGGCAAAGTGGTTTTTATTGTGGCAGTACCTGTATGGACCTTTGCTATTGGCTGATCAATCACAATGTTTCCGGGAATAAAATATATAAGAAGCCTACTGCATTTTTGTTTCATCTATATAAGCAGAAAATCTCAAACAAATGAAAGAAAAGTCCCATTGGATTTTGGCAAAAGGGAATCTTAGCCAATTGTGTTAGCTCATTTTATGTCAACCTGACACAAGCTAGAGTTATCTGAAAGGAAGGAACCTCGATTGAGAAAATGCCTCCATAGATCAGTCTATAGGCAAGCCTGTAGGCATTTTCAAAATCAGTGGTTGATGGGAGAGGAACCACCCACTGTGGGTAGTGCTATCCATGGCCTGGTGATCCTGGGTTTTTCAAGAAAGAGGGCTAAGCAAACCATGAGGAGCAAGTCAATAAGCAGCACCCCTCCATGACCTCTGCATCAGCTCCTGCCTCCAGGTTCCTGTTCTATTTGAGTTCATGCCTTGACTTCCCTCAGTGATAAAGTATAGCTTGGAAATGTAAATTGAAACAAACCTTTTCCTTCCCAAGTTGCTTTGGTCCTGGTGTTTTATTGCAATAGAAACCCTAACTAGGACTGTCTACAAACCAATTTTCAGACTTGAGCCAGTTTTCAGACCTAGAACCCCTTTAGTGAAGGATCAACCAGGTTCCCCTGAGGAAGGACCTTGATAAAATACCCAAGTTTTACTGTTGGCCTTCCTCTGTTACTGTATGCTGGGGAAAAGGAAACAATCAGACTTTTGAGGTGTATTGGATACTGGTTCTGAATTGATGCTGATTTCAGGAGACCTCAAGTCACATTGTCTCCCTCCAGTTAAGAAGTGATTAATGAGGGTCAAGTGATTAATGGAAAATGCTTGGAGTTCAACTCACAGTAGGGTAGGTCCAGTGTGTTCTCAAACTCATCCTGTAGTTATTCCCTCATGTGTAACATATAATTGTGATAGATAGACTTAGAAGTTGGCAGGGTTCTCTCATTGGCTCCCTGACCTGTGGAGTGAGGGCTATTATGGTTGGAAAGACTAAATAGAAACTTTTAGAGTTGCCTCTGCCAGGGAAAATAGTGAATCAAAAACAGTATTGTATTCTGGAGGAACTGAAGAAATTAGTGCCACCATCAAGAACTTGAAAGATGCAGGTAGTAGTTCCCACCACATCTGTTGCGTCCCGAGCTGCCCCATACTTGGAGGCCAGAAATGTTGAGGACCCTCTATCAATGTTTGAAACCCACACTGCCAAAAGCCTTGGGGGCTAAATTGTTCTGGCTCGTACTACCCCATGCTGCTCAGGTCTGCGGGTCAGGGTTCAGCAAGAGAGAGAGTGAAGACAGACTTGAGGAATAGAGACCAGACAGAGTGTGATTCAATCCCGTTTATTCTTCAGTCTCTCTTCTTCTCTCCAAGTCCCAAGTCTTGAGTTCCTAGTCCCTAGTGCCTCCAAGTTCCAAGTTTCTTCTTCCAAGTGTTAAGTGCCTAATGTCTAATAACTAACTCCAAGTTGTTCTCTCTAACATAATTCTTAGTTCCAAGTTGTACTCTTCCGAGTGTCTAATGTCTAAAGTCTACTCCTACTCCTAGTGTCTGAATCTCTGTTACTCCAAATTGTTCTGAACTCTCCTGTCTGCCTCTGCCTTTTATATGTCTCACTTCTAAGCCATGCCGCTAAGTCATGCCTTTAATCATGCCCTTAGGTCTTGTCTCTAAATCTAAGTCACACCCTTAAGCCTTGGCTCTAAATCACACCTTTAAGTCTCACACACCCAAGGAAGATCCTGGGTATCTAAAGTAAGATGTTATCAGAGTGTGCTCAGTTGTTGTAGGCTAATGTAATCAAGTCTTTGGTCAGGGTATATGGCTCAAGATGGCTGCAAGGATGATAGCCACCTTCTGCCGGTTCCCCACACACATCTTCCTTTAACTCTCCTATCTGGCTGGTACAGGAAACAGATGGATCGTGAAGAAGGACAATTGACTATAAAAACTACATCAGGTAGTAACTCTGATTACAGCCACTGTACCAGGTATAGTGTCCTTACAGGAGCAAATTAACACATCTCCTGATACCTGACATACAGCTATTGATCTAGTAAGTGCCTTTTTCTCAGTACCTGTCCATAAGGACCACTGGAAGCAATTTGCCTT
Source organism: Arvicanthis niloticus (assembly GCF_011762505.2). NCBI lineage: Eukaryota > Metazoa > Chordata > Mammalia > Rodentia > Muridae > Arvicanthis > Arvicanthis niloticus. The sequence continues at coordinate 6,864,464 of NC_047665.1, read as the reverse complement.
CAGTTGGCAAGGCCAGTAGTATACCTTTACAGCTTTGCCTCAAGGATATATTAACTCTCCTGCCCTGAGTCATACTTAGTTTAAGGTGATCTTATCATCTGCCTCTTCTACAAAAATATCACATTGGTGCCCTATATCAACTATATTATGTTGATTAGACCAAGTGAGTAGCAGGTAGCAGCTACTTCAGACTTGCTGATAGCACATACATATGTGCAATCAGAGGATAGGAAAGAAGCCAACCAAAATTCAAGGACCTTCTACCTCAGTGAAATTCTTAGGAGTCCAGTAGTGAGTGATATGCAGAGACATACCTTCTAAGGTACAAAGTATTGCAATTGGCCCCTCCCACCACCATTTAGTGGCCCTATTTGAATTCTGGAGACTGGACATTCCTCATTTGGGTGTATTACTCAGGCCCTTATGCCAAGTAACTCGGAAAGCTGCTAGCTTTGAAAGGCTGGAATAGGAGCGCGCTCTTCAGCAGGTCCAGGGGCTGTGTGCTCTACCACATACAGCATATGATCCAACAGATTTGATTTTAGGTGTCAGTGGCAAATAAGGATGGTGTTTAAAGCCTTGATAGGCCCCTATATGTGAATCACAGAAGAGAATTTGGGGGGTTTGGAGCAAGGTTCTACCATCATCTACAGACAACTATTCTCCCTTTGAGAGGCAACTCTTGGCCTGATATTGGGCTTTAGTGAACATTTAATAGTGGCTCACCAAGTTACTATATAACTTTAGCTTCCCATCATGAGCTGGGTACTATCTGACCCAGAAGTCATAAAGTAGGACATACACAGCAATAATCCATTATCAAATGGACGTGGTAAATACATGATTAGGGCCAAGCAGGTCCCAAAAGCACAAACAAGTTACATGAAGAAGTTGCCCAAATGGCTACTATACGATTTCTACCTATATTACAATGCTGTCTCCTGCCAAGCCTGCAGCACCTATAGCGTCATGGGGTGTGCGTGATCAGTTAAGTGATGAAGAGAAGGGTCTGGTTTACTCATGGTTCTGCACATTATGTAGGCATCACCCAGAGGTGAACAGCTGCAGCAGTATAGGGACAACCCTGCAAGTCACCAGTAAAAGGAAATATTCACGATGGGCAGCAAATGTGGCCACATGTTTTGTTTGGAAGGAGAAATGACCAGATGTGTGATCGCACTGATTCATGAGTTGGATGGTCAGGGACTTGGAAAGATCACAATTGGAAGATGAGTGAGAAAGCTATCTGGGGAAGAAGTATGGAGATCAATCTCTGCAAATAGGAAATGGATGAAGATACCGTGTAGATGTAAATGCTCATCAGAAGATGAATTCAGCAGAAGAGTGGCTCAATAATGGCCTGTTCTGTGGACCATCAGCCTCTTTCCCCAGCCATCCCTGTCAGTTACCCGATGGAGGTTCTACATTGGCTCTAAAACAGGGACTGTCACCCATCACGACTGATCTGGCTATAGCTGCCACTGAATGCTATATCTGTTAACAACCGAAACCAGAAATAACACTCTTCCTTGGGGCGACCAACCAGTGACCCGGTTACAGATTGACTACATTGGACCACTTCCTTTGAAGAAAGGACAATGCTTTGTTTTTACTGGAGAAGATATTTATTCTGGTTATGAATTTGTTTTTCATGCATGCAATACTTTTGCCAAAACTACCATCCATGATCCCAGGGAATGTTCTATCTACTACCGTGATATTCCACACAGTATTGCTTCTGATCAAATAATTCGTGTCACGTCACAGGATCATAGAATCCACTAGTCTTACCACGGTCCCTGCAGTTGACCTGGTAGAAACATGTAATAGCCTTTTGAAGACACAGTTACAATGCCAATTAGGTGGCAGAAGCCTAGAGGGCTGAGGCCATGTTCTCCAGAAGGTGTTTTGTGTTTTGACTCAGTGTCTGTGATGGCTATTCCTGATTGTCAACTTGACTACATCTGGAACTAAAACCCAAAATGGAGAGATTTTTGCTTAATTTGAAGTAGGAAGATCCTCTTCTTATCTAGATTTTTTTTAAAGATAGGAAGACACACACCTTTATTCCAGAACTTGAGGTAGGAAAGATGCACCTTTTATCTGAGCCACACCTTCTGCTGGAAGTCTGTATAAGGGCATGAATGGAAGCCTTTGCTCTTTGCCTTTCTTTTGCCCCCTCTAGCAAGTCCTTTCCTTCACTGACATCAGAGTCTACTTCTTCAGGATGTCCTGAAGACCAGCTGAGACTGGACTGAACAGCTACTGGATTCTTAGACATTCCATTCAAACAGCCATTGTTGGATTATCTGGACTGAAGCCTGTAACTCATCCTAATAAGCCGTGTGTGTGTGTGTGTGTGTGTGTGTGTGTGTGTGTGTGTGTGTGTGTGTGTGTGTGTGTGAGAGAGAGAGAGAGAGAGAGAGAGAGAGAGAGAGAGAGAGAGAGAGAGAGAGAGAGCATCACCCCTAGTGGCTCACCAGGAAAATTTCTACTTCCTGTTTCTATGATCTTAAGTTTTGTTGGCCTACATATTTTGGTTCTAGAGGGGGAGCACTCCTGCCAGAAGACACAACAGATATTTTATTGAACTGGAAGCTGAGATTTCCTCTTGGCCATTTGGGATTTTGATGCCCTTAAGCCAACAGTCTAAGGAATAACAACAGTCTTAGGAGGGGTGACTGAGCCAGAGTAATGTGGGGAAAACTGGGTTCAGGGATCACCTCACAAACCACACAAACACTGTCAGTCAGATAGTGATAGTTTATTGAGCATACACCAGATTTGGGAACTGAACCATGACATTGAGTTAAGATTCTACAAAGTTTTAAGTCCCAAATCCACAAACATCTGTGTCAAGTTATTTTACCAGTCAGGGTTAGGGATGGGAGATTTCCTTAGGAACATGTCTTTGTTATGCATTTATCCTGTTTCCATTGGCTGGGGTATTCAACCGTGGCAGGACTTGCCATTGTCTAATATTCATGTTCTAACTTGTCTACCAGGATGGGACTTGTCTAACATCCATGTCTTAACTTGCCAAGCAGGATGTCAGTTACCCACATACATGCCCCTGGTTGATCAGTCCTGGAGCGTACAATGAATAAACTATCCCTGTCTGTCTGAGATCAGTGTTTGTGTGATTTGTGAAGCGATTCTTGGACCCCAACAGAAAGCAGGATTATAGTTAGCATGAGTGTGTCTTTCACATTTTTCTGAAATGTGTTTGCATGGATATTTGTGTTTTCTTTTCTCAGTTTCTTTATTATGTAAGATAACATCAATTAAGAGACTATCAGTGGCTATCATGTTTAGGTTTTGAGATACAAAAAGAATGTCCCTTATGAGACATTGTCACCTATTCTAAATTTATAATTCATTTGTGGTTTACAAAGGGTGGTTATATCATGTCATGTGTAATGATGAACTGGTTATTGTTTTTATCTGAAAATTGGGCATGACATAAGGACTGTGTGTCAAGTTGACAAGGGACGGACTTATAATGGCTGTTCTTGGCTGTCCACTTGACTGTGGCTGGAATTAACTAATATCCAAGCAGCTGGTATGCCTGTAATGGACTGTTTTCTACTTAAATAAATTAAAGTGAGAAGGTCCACTTTGAATCAGGATCATTTGAGGTGGGAAAATATACCTTTAATTTGGATCTTTGGGGGTGGGAAGACCCATCTTTAATCTGGGCCACACCTTTGGCTGGTAACTGTTACAGGATATGGAAGAAGGAAGCTTGTTCTTTGCCTGCTTGTTCTTGCTCTCTCTGTCAACTGCATTCCTTCACTGGCTTTATAGCCCACTTTTTCAGGATTCTGGCATACAATAAAGACCAGCTGAGTCATCCAGCTTCATGAACAAAACAACTACTAGATTCCACACATATATATCACACATGTACATACATATATACATCATATATATACATACATACTTACATGTTTACGTATTTATATATACAGATATACACATATATACATCTATATTATGTGGCAGATGCCAGGTGAGTTTCCATTTAAAAAGTGGTGCTGATAGTTTCAGTTAATTCAGTAATGCCACAAATATTCAGATCATAAAACACAACACTCACGAGCACATTGAAGTGAGACAAATCAGTGTCTGTCTCTGGCTGTAATATAAGGTAGCCTAAATTACATTATGGCTGTGTTGATTTTTCTTATATATTCATATGTGTGATGGCATTTAGTTTGTAAATTAGGCCCAGTAAGAAGTCGATACTAACTGTAAAACAAAACAATAACAACAACATAGCATAATAGAAGTTAAAGTGTTTATTGGCTATGTCTAGGGTTTTTTCTTTAATGTTTTCAGTGCCTGGCTGTAGGCAGCTGAGACCACAGGAAGCATAGCCTCAGATAAACACAACCCCTCAGTTATCCAGGCTGAACCACCTGTGCACAGACATGCTCCTGAGGCTCAAGCCTCTAGTCACCACGCATGAGATAGTCATGTGCACTACCCATCTCTAGGTTCTGCTTCTGCAGATCTTCAGTTGAAATCACATTGCCATCCTGGGGCCTCTTTTCCCCCTTGGGGTAACCAAGCCTGTTGCACACAGGGCTGGGCTGGAGGGAGGGAAGCTTAGCTGGCTGGTGTGGGGGTGGGTTCAGGCAGGATCTTGGTCAGAGGTGAGTGTGCAGGTAAGGAACACATACATACCTGTGAACAGCTTCAAAACATGGATTCGTTTATTGGGGGGAGGGGTGTTTATGCCCCTGGAGAGGTGGCCAGGATCTTTGGGGCAAGGTTTATATGGCTATGTACAATTAGCCAGGGCAGGGGTGTTGGAAGATGCTTCATCTGTGTACTTAGGGGCTGTAGAGCATTGGCGGCAGCGGTGGCAGTAGTGGTGGTCGTCGTGGTGAACCTTATAAGGTCCAGTAGGGAGAAAAGCCTTATAACTACCAAGGTAATAAATTCTTACTAGGTTTGATGCTGGGGGAGCTGACTTTGTGTTGGGTCGGGGTGGGGAGGTGGGGACTCCTGCTGTCCTGTCTTTGAAGTTTCCAGGATGGAAGCTGTCTCAACCCTTCCTCCAGGTCTGTGGACCATTATGGTCCCACATCACACGGCACACAGCCTCTTCAGACACGTTTCTTGGACACTGCCACTTGCATCTGAGGTTCTTCGTGTCGTCTCCTGGAGTTTCTTCTCAGCGCTTACTGTTGTTCTGTTGATGGCTCTTGCTTATGTGCTTACGTGGGAGAGCGGCATCTTGGTTGTCTCTGGGATTTGGTGATCATGATAAGGCTTTCGTGAACTGTTATGTGCGGCGTTTTACAGGATCGTGAGTTTGGAGCTCGGCTAAGTGCTGTGCCCTCACCCTGTTCCTAAGACCTTTCTGCCTTTGCCCCTGTGAACAGTCCTCAGTTCTCCCCTGAGGGCCCTGTGACCTACTTCTGCCTCCTCCTCCTGCCTGCAGGCATCTTTTCAATGCTGCTTTGATGGCCTTTGGGGTCTTTCCACAAAGCCACTGCCCTTTTCACTGTCCAACCTCAGACATGTGTGGGGAGTGGAGAGAGGGAAAGGAATCGGTTGTTGTTGCTTCTGGCTCTTACAATAGCCTGTTTCCTGATTGTCTTTCTGTCTGTGCCAGGCCTGTATCAAGACCCTTCTTCCTTTTAAACACTTGGGTGAGCCTCTGGAGTGGACATCAGCTTGTCTCAAAAGCCCCTCTCTGCATCAATTCTCAGGCCAGCAGTGGAGAAAGGAGTATTGTCCCAGGTATGGTGCTCTCCATGAAAGCCAGAAAAAAAATGTCGCTAGATACCCGGCATCTCTGTTGGTTTTTCTGTGATTGAGAAACGGCTGAGTTGGTGGGTTACTTGGAAAGGTCTCTCCTGACAGGCTCTGGCTGAGTGGAGGTTTGAGTTACTGGGAAGAACAGACTCAGGACTGACTCAGCAGCTGACTGCATCTGGCTCTTCAAGGCCACCTCCCTGTCTGATGTGCTCACAGGCTGAAGGTTAGCTCCCCATCGGACCAGTGATCTGGGTGAGATGACTCGGGCTGTGTCCCCTGCAATATAGACACACTGACCTGACCAAAGGTGGATAACAATGTCCCTTTCTGTCCCAGAGACCAAAATAAACAGCCGTAACAATGCCACCCCTTTGGGGCTAGGGCCTTTTATTCCTTCCTCAATATTAACATTTCAAATCCAAAGGGCTAGATGCCTTTGTTTATGAAGGTCACAAGAAAAGCCACACAGAGGAGTCCTATCGGCTTTCTTAAACAGTCCATCTGGTCAGGCATTCCAGAAGGCGTAGGCTCTGGAGAGCCCATCACTCGATGACAGGAGACTCCTGGGCACAGGGTTTTAAATACTAATTACCCAGCTCCACAATGCCACACCAGAATAAGCCCTGAGCTTGCCCAGTCCTGTTTCTGTCACAGGCTTGCCAGTTGACTTCTCTCTGGGGACACTAATTCTTCATTCTACATTTAAAAAAAAAAAAAAAAAAAAAAAAAAAAAAAAAAAAAAAAAAAAAAAAAACATGATAAAACACCAGAACAACTACTTCACTTTGGAATCGCCTGACATGTAGTTTCATTTCATTCCAATTTTTAATTTCATTCCAATGAGGATTCCTGGAAAGAAGCCATGGCTGCAGAGATGGGCTGATTAGATCTGTGGTGGGGGGCGGGGGGAAGGTTTGGATGGTGCAAGTCCAGAGGCTGATTGCCCTGTCTTAGGCTAGCTTTAGGCCCTGGAATAACCCTTTCCTGCCCACCTCTGTGCTGGAGCCAACAGCCAGTGACTAATAGATAAAAAGTTTTAAAGATCGATTAACATATCAGATGACTAGATACCACCAACCCAAAGACTAAGAATATCATTAGATTGTATCTGAGGCTTGAAGAAGAACTCTCCCAATGCACACCCAAAGGGGTGTGCAATGAGCCTCTCTGTTGCTCCCAGAGATGTATTTTAAACCTTCCTTCATGACTTTCTTTGTCCTGTGAAACTGTAAAATGTCATGAAACTGCTTCCATATTGGAACATGAAATTTGGGGTAGCCTAAAGCTGTTCCCAGGACGTGGTGGCTCAGATTTGGCTCTAGAATAAGTATCTCTGTTCCCTTTAAGATGAGCAAGTTTGTTGTTGATGATGACGATGTTGCTGTTTTGTGTGTGTGTGCACGCGTGTGTGTTTGTGTGCGTGCGTGTGCATGCATGTGTGTGTGCATGCATGTATGTGTGTGTGTGTGTGTGTGTGTGTGTGTGTGTGTGTGTGCCTCCCTGTGCATGCACATGTGTGTTGATAGGTCCAATACCAGGCTTTCTGAGTCGGCACTCTGGGGCTGTGATTTCGTAACCAACTTTGTAGTTAGGTTACTTCCTCTAAATGGTAAGAAAGCCAGCTGGGTCCCCAGAAAAACTGTGTTTAGGAGCCACTGAAGTAAATGGTCCTTCCGGGGCCTTTACTATGATTGTTCTGAAAAAATTTTAATTATCGTGTAGCAACATAAAATATACTCATCTGAAAAGACAAATCAGAAGGGTGCCGAGTGGCGAGCAAATGGCTCTAAGGGGTGCCAGCTCTTTCCCGTGACCCCATTGTCCTTGCGCATGTTTCTGAGATTTTTCATGGCTGTTTGGTTTGCATATTTATAATCAGACTACAGACTCAAATTGGCGTATCCCTTGGGATCATTTTTTCACCAAATGTTTTCATAAAAGGATCTCCCTATGTCTTACCCATTTCTCCCAGTACAGATCTTCAAAAGTAAACCACAATTTGCTAGTATAGACCCCTGTTTCCTCTCGGTGCCCCCCCCCCCACTTTAGTCTAACTGCTTTCCCTGCATCTAACTGCTATGAGGGATGAGCACCGGCTCTCTGGCTCCCCAGCTCTCCCACTCTCCCACTCTCCGGCGCTGGCCTTTGTAGAGCCCTACACCCCATACCATGCTTTGTTTTGGCAGTTGTGCCGGACAAGGACAGACTCATTCCCTTCTAAGAGAGGCTGGCACAGGGCCTTCTCCACAGCTTCTTGACCCTCTGACCTTGGTGCCCTGTGCCATCACTGCTGATGGGTAGGATTAGTGTCGGAATAGATGGTTCTGGCCTAGAGAGCATCTCCTGATATTCCCTGTCACTTTTCATTTGCCATGGCGAGTTTGGCTGCTTTAAGGGCTGCAGTGAGTTTTGGTGTTAATTGGTGAAATCTCAGGTCAGAGAACTCATTCGTCAGCCCCGTTACAAGCTTCTTGGACTGAGGGACAGCAGAAAAGGTACAGAGCTGGTCTCAGGGGCCAGAGGCTCAGGGAGAAAAGACTCACAGGGAAAAAAAGTCTCTACAGAGGAAACCAAGACCAGGGAGGTAAAGGCTTAGTTTGAACATGGAGGCAGAGGCCTGGGACCAGGGCAGGTGACCTGGCATGATCCGAGATGATCTGTCATTACTCCTCATTCAGGAGGTGCTAAAGCTCGCAATGACCTCATCCTGTGTCCGTACTCCCCGCCCCAGCTCTGCTTCAGAACCTACGTCAGGGCCACGCCCACACGCCCATCCTGCCTCCTCTCCTGACTCTCTTGCCCTTCTCTCATCTTCTTGGCCTTCCCTTCACAACAGTGCATAAGCAGAAGGCTGGTATGGAACACTTTGCTGTGGTACCAAAGGGTCTGCCAGCCAGTGAACGACAGGCTGATACTCCAGAGTACCTTAAAGGGGCCTCAGCAGTTCACGGAGAAGCCTCATTCCAGGCTTGAGAGAAATGGGAGAAGAGCACCCACCTCATAGTCAAATCCCAAGGGCCTGGGCTATGAGGGTGAACCTTGTAAACTGTGAGCCTGGGGAAAGTGTACAATGTATAAAGGCGGTGTGTGAGGAACCCTGTGACGTGTGTCTAAGGAAAGCATGAGTTCTGGGTGCGGGGCTACAGTGAGGGCTGTGGGCAAGACAGAAGATAATTGGAGAGGTTCAGGCCCTCAGTGGACTGGCCATACTGTCACTGAAACTTAACCTGAGGGGCAGAGCAGGCTCAGGTTGCACCTGGACCATGACTGCAGGGACTGAACTCTCTCGAGGGGGGAGAAGCAGTGGTCTCAAAAGTCAAGGACAGGCAGGGGGAGGTAGGGGTGGTGGGGAGGTAGGGGAGCGGGAGGCAGGAGGACTGGGGTAGTGGAGAGGTAGGAGAGAGGTGGGGTAGTAGGGAGGTAGGGGGAGGGGGGAGGGAGGGGTGGTAGGAAAGTGGGGGAGAGGGAGGAGGAGGCAGGGAGAATGGGGTAATGGAGAGGTAGAAGGGAGGTAGGGAAGTGGAGAGATGGAGGAGGGGGAGATGGGGGTAGGGGTAGTGGGGAGGTGGGGAGAGATGGGGAGGTAGGAGGGGAGGGACATAGGGAGTTGGGAGGGGGACCCAGGGGGAGTTGGGCAGTGGAGAGGTGGGGGAGAGAGAGTCAGGAATCAAATATTTCTGTCACAGAGTCCCTTTCATTGGGCTTCAGACCCTCAGGGGTCACTGTTTACTTCCAGGGCACCTCTCAGGGAGTCCCCAGAGCAAACAGAAAATCCCGTTGTCCAGCTCGGTTGACTGAGTTTTGTCTTTCTCTAGTTGAGAACCACCTGTGGCTGATTCTGACTGGGCAGAGCCAGCTCAGCCTTCAGAGGTATTATGGCCAGAGTATGTACCTTTGATGAGGGTTAATTGAAGTTTTGTGTTTCTAAATTCATTATTGATGGCCAGAAGAGGAGGAGTGGGAGTGTTGTATTTTTCCTTGTTATCTAAATAAAACAGACATCTAAAACCCAGCCCTTAAAGCTTGCAGCCAATTTTTCTCTCACCTAGAAATGACTACTGGTACAGAGCAGCTTTGGTGACAATTCACACATAAAATTGCATACACTCTATTCACCCCTTTGTCCGTAATCCAGAGGTTCTGTCATGCGTCATAGCCAAAGGATAAAGAAGAACTCTGCAGAAAATGCAAATGGAAGGTTGAGGTGGTAGGCAGGACTGGACCAGAATCTCAGCACTCCAGAGGCTGAGGCAGGAGAACAGCCAGTTGATTCAGGCTACATAATGAATTCTAGTCTGGACTACAGAGTTGATACGATGATAATGATGATGATGGTGATGGTGATGATGATGATGGTGGTGATGATGATGATGATGATGATATATTGCAGCAAAGACCAGGGTAAAGTTGAAGCCCAATGGTAAACAGCACTTACCTGGCATGTAAGAGCCCAACCCCCAGGTTCAATCCTCAGGACAGAAAAAAAAAGTTTATATCTGTGATTGTCTTAGTTAGGCTTTTATTGCTGTAAACAGACACCATGACCAAGGCAACAACACTTTGTTAGGGCTGGCTTACAGGTTCAGAGGTTCAGTCCATTATCATCAAGGCAGGAACATGGCAGCATCCAGGCAGGCATGGTGCAGGAGGAGCTGAGAGTTCTACATCTTCATCTGAAGGCTACTAATACTGGCTTCCAGGCAGCTAGGATGAGGGTCTTAAAGCCCACAACTACAGCAATACACCTACTCCAACAAGGCCACACCTACTCCAACAAGGCCACACCTACTCCAACAAGGCCACACCCACTCCAACAAGGCCACATCCATTCCAACAGGGCCACACCTTCTAATAGTGTCACTCCCTGGATGGAGCATATACAAACCATCACAGTGATGACAGATGAAGTGGAGGGACATGTCTTCCTACCTCTCCCATGAGGGGGGAAATCGTGGACGTTGGCCACAAAGGGAAACATCACAGTAAGCACTGGTCACTTGTGCCAATCCCCTTGAGGCCAAAAGAGAAAGCGGTCTCCTGAAGACCACTTCCAAGGGCAGCCATGACTTGAAAGACTCTGACAAAGCTGTGTTCTCTCAGACATCTCTGCTCTTCCTGCATCTCATCAGTCTGGCACCTGGATGGGCATCAAGGCGAGAGAGAATGGGCAAGGGTCAGATAATACCCAGGCAAGTTCCACTCGTCCGTGTGGGGCTTCGCTGTGAAGCTCCAAAGTGGCTGAGGGAGGGATTCAGAAAATGCAGAAAACACCTGCCACAGAGTTGACAGGATGAAGAGAGCTGGGGGCCAGCTTCACTGTATTCTGAAAGCCAGACTCGGCGTCCTTGTCTCGGGGATCTTTGATGGCCATCGTATCTCCCCAGTATCCTGGACGGGGGGCTGTGTTGTTTTTGTCAAGACAAATAACGATCTATTATAGGAGCTTTGGGGATTTTTTGTGTGTTTGTTTGTTTTGTGGAGCTTAGATGCTATGCTTTATCATCTCTGCTTGGCTTATAGACTGATTCTGGGTGACTTCAGCTAGTTTGAAACAGAAGATGCCCGGACATTGTTGGTAAGTCTTATTTCCCCCTTGCTGTGTTGCTAAGGATCTCATAGAATTATTTCGGAGGCACATGGTCCAGCTGCACTCTGTTCTCTGAGGAAGCTATGAAACTCTAGGAGGCAGACAGTGTAAAAATAAACGAGAAGAAAGGGAAAGGCTGGAAGGCTGATTGGCCCTTTCACTCTTCTAATTCAATTTAATCCTCTGTACAATTCTGGGAGGAAGGCTTACTTATCTGCTTTTCTTATTGAGGAAACACACAAAGGAAAATAACTGAGCCCACGCAGCTGGGTGTGGTTGTGAGGCAGGCCCCGAGGACCCTTCTCTTTCTAGTCCTTCCCTGACCATGGGCAGAGCCTGTGGATAGAATAAGCATTAATTTCATATTTAGGTTATGTTACATAGCCGAAGAGTTCTTTGGGTATCATTTAGATTATTCCCTAGTTGACGTAGTTAATCAAAAGAGACACTGTCCATCTGGAAGTGACAAGATCCATGAGCCCTTCAAATAGACAGAATGAGGAATCTGAGAGAGATTAGACCACTGTTGTCTTGGAGAGGGGCACATGAGAAGGGATGCAAGTGACAGTAGCAGTGGAGAAGTGTTCCTAGGAATTTCCTAGGGAAAGACAACAACAGAAACAAGCGCCAGTCCCAAGGTCACAGAACTGACTCTGGCCAGCAACCACATTTGCCTGAGAGCCCACCCTCTGGGCAAGAGATCCACCTAACAGATACTTGGCTGCAGCCTTGTGAAGTGCAGCAGAGAACTGAGCTCAGCTCTGTCAGACTTCTAGCCTGAAGAAACCAAGAGAAAAAAATCCCTGTCTTGAAATGGGTTTGTGCTCATTGGTCGTGTTACAAAAGAAAGTACATGCAGAATGATGGCCAGACTTGAACGCCAAGGATCTACCTACGGACATGAACATGCTGCTGCTCCCTGCGCAGTAGATGCCCCGTCTCCCACTCCATCTGGGAAGAAGAGGGAGGAATGAGTGGACAAGGAGCTTCTACAAATGTTTAGTGAGAGTCTCTCTGTGCCTATGGATCGGGCAGCGGGAAGAGACAGGATGGCCCACCCAAAGGAGCTTCAGACTAGCATGAAAGACAAACTTGCAGATGAAGATACTTCGAGACAATAATGACAGACACCAAAGTGGTGTATGGGGAGAGTAGGTGAGAGGCAGGTTCTGATGAAAAGGAACTTTGAACTTGGCCCTGAGCCTGGGAAGGGGCAGGGGGAACAAGTGGGAGATGCATGTGAAGAAGTGGAAATAGCCAACACAAAACACACAGTAGGCTTCTGTTCTAATGAGAAGCCTGCAGCCTGCAGCCTGCAGCCTGCACTGCCTGGCACATGGGAGTCAGTTTTGAGGTGGGCTGAAAACACAGGGGGTAGGGAGAAGGATGCAGAACGGTTTATGCATTGATGTGGCAGTTGGACCACTTTCTTGGTGTCGTATAATGCCTCTACCCTTTCCGCTCCCTCTGTTCAGGGACCTTAAAAAAAAGAATAGGCCACCCACTAGACCATGATCTAGGCTGAGATAATATACACTGAGTGGTAAACTATATACCTTCAGGTGGCTTCCACTCCCTTTCAGTTTATTTAATCCATGAGTCATTTTACAACCTTATTCCTCACACAGTTTCTCTTGCTGGTACTGTCAAGGTCAAGGAGGATATAAACTACCTCTCTTTGCTGAAAGCCTTGTGAGGCTACCTTGATCATGAATTGCAGGCTGGGTAAACGGAGTGGGAAACATTAGGAGGCTTTTCCCAGAGAAGTGAATCTGGCTCTTGGGAAGAGAGGCAGGAACAGAGGAGAAAAGATCAAAGACTTTTCTTTCTAAAGCATTCTGGAACTCCCTATGCCCGGGAGACCTCTCGCTTTGATGACTGGCTGTCAGACTTCAGTGGGAAAATGTATGCAGTTTACCAGAACCAGCCCCTCACTGGAGCCTGTGTCCTACTTAACTGGAGGCTCAGGCAGGAATCACCACAAATCCATCACCTTAATTGCACGATGGGATGGTTTCTTTTTGTGAAACTTGTCATGATGACATCATAGGCAACCAAGTGTTTGAGGCCGTCTTTGGGGAATGTGCTTTTCTCTGCAGCAGATCTGATCTCCTCCTCCTGGACCTGAGGAGTCTATCATAAATAGGAACAAAAAATGTGTAAGTTGGAATTGGCAATTAGTGGCTCAAACTCAGAGCTGGTTTGTTTGGACGTTTGGTCAGCTGTATAGTAACCATTGAGAGGTTCTAGCCTGTGTGCCTGGATTTGGTAGCAGGGCCTCCAAGGATGCAGTTAAGGTTAAGCAGGGTGATGTTACTATGCAAGAGGATGAACCTGAACCTGGGCAAGAGGGAGGGAGACAAGAAGGAAGTCTTGTAGTTGATACACCACATTACCATAGGCTGGAAGAGCTAGGAACAGTAGATACTTCCTTCCTACAGCTCTGGAGCTGTAGATCAGATGTGGGAGCCAATGGAGAGGGGTGAGGGGTCACCTCTGGGTTGGATACCAGTGTTCCATGTGGAGATCACCACCTTATCAATGCGCATATCAAAACCAAAATCAAACAACCAAACAAACCCACAGCTCTTACCCCCCAAAGCATAAGAGATGCTTTATTCTGGAGCCAAGTCTGAGTGAACATGACCAGGGACCAATTCAAGTTACCCCAAATATCTCTCGTGGTAGCAGTTTTAGTAACTCTTTTTTTTTTTTTTTATAGAAATAGAACAAAGAAAATAATAAATCAAGACATGTTTCAAAACATCAGGGAGTTGGTGACGCAAAGCAGGACGTTCGTGGTGGTGGCATGCCTAGAGATTATCTGATGGCACTCTTAGCATTTGGGTTGGTGGAAGCTGAGCATCTGTGTATAACCTTTACTTAATAGTCAAAATATCAAGCACAATGTGGCCCACAGGGTTTTGTTTTTTTTGTTTTTTTTGTACTGAGATAACCCAGAGTACTCTGGGCCTGTACTATTCCGGTTCTACAGAGTCATTGGGGATCTGATCGATAAATCAGCTTTGTAAAATGTTAATATTGGTGCAGCTTTTTGCTTTTTCTGGAAACATTTGCATACAATCTTATTTAGCTTTTCCCACATCCTTGAAGACATTGAGAAGTAGGCATAAGGAGGTCAGGGATTCAGTGTACAGACTTTGAGTGGACACAACTACATCCATAGCAAGGGTTATACAGTATCCTAAACTCATGAATTACACAACTACATCCATAGCAAGGGTTATACAGTGTCCTAAACTCATGAATTACACAACTACATCCATAGCAAGGGTTATACAGTATCCTAAACTCATGAATTACACAACTACATCCATAGCAAGGGTTATACAGTGTCCTAAACTCATGAATTACACAACTACATCCATAGCAAGGGTTATACAGTATCCTAAACTCATGAATTACACAACTACATCCATAGCAAGGGTTATACAGTATCCTAAACTCATGAATTACACAACTACATCCATAGCAAGGGTTATACAGTATCCTAAACTCATGAATTTATGTGTTTTACATGAGTGCCAGTGGTTATAGATAAAAGGTTATTGATAAGTTATATATTGATAATTAGCTTATAAGGAATATAAATTAGATGCTGTGCCTACCTATAATCCCAGCACTAAGGGGGCCGAGGCACCATTTACCTTTACCAAATTAATTAATTAAAATAATAAAAACTAACAAAACTAAAATTGAAAAGCCCTGAAACAAATGTATGGCGTGTTTAATGTGGTCTCTAAGAAAGTCAGACTAGTTCTTACTTGACAGTGAGATGACCAAGTCACATGTCACCAGCTGAAGAATGGCAGCAAACATCCCCCTGATCCGCCCATCACCCTGGATTTTCATCTGTCCTTTGATTACCAGTCCCCAGAGAACAGGGCTTGGGGTTTTCTGTGTCCTGAGCCTGAACCTCCTCTTACCCAGGAAGCTCTGCTCATGTGACCTCCTTATTCCCCTGGGCATTCAACGCTCTAACATCTGAACAAAAGATTGAGTGTCTCTGATGTTGATGAGTAGTCTCTTTGCTACCTCCTCCTGAGGACAAGGCATTCCAGAAGAGCCACGGGGTAGCTGTGCTCTGGGCTAGTGCTCCCGGTTGCTACACAATCCTCCTGCAGACTAGCCTCCTTAGGTCCAGATTCCCATCAAAGTTGATCTTGTCCCAAGGGGCTTTGAGATCCAGATCTCCTATCCTGTTATCAACTCCTGCATGGAACGTGCTGTCTTGGGCTCTATAAAACTTGAGTTTCAGAAAACAGGCTGTTGGAAGGCAATGACTAAGGCGCTCTACGCTGCCTCTGAATGGAACAAGCAGTGTTCTGGAGACAATGTAACAAGCAGTCTGGAGACAATGTCCGAATCCTAAGCCATCCTCCCACCATCACCGCAGTTTCCATGGAAGTCTAAGTCATCCTCCCTACCGATGTCCAGATGGTTCACATGATTTCACTAAGGAAAGTCCCTATTATCTATTCTGAAAGTCACCAAATCTCTGATGCTCTCAGCCCCAGGCACTCGGAATACGTAGAGCACTTTCTGACCTTAGGCCATAACTGTCCAGCAGTGTCAGATAGACTTTATCATCTAGGGGGAAATGATGAAATTTCAGATATCTCGAAGGAAAGAGGTGTCACTCCTTCCTAGACGCTCACAAGCTTGTCAAGGAATGCTTCAAAGAGACATTGCTCCCTGGGCATGGCATGGAAATGAGAATATAAGACATCCTTGGGAGGAGCCACATTGCAGAGGACACCTGCAAGTCACACTTGTCACATTCCCCCTTTGCTAAAAATTGCCGTGTGGCAGCTCTTATCCTAGGGACTGAGAATGCAGCAGCGAACAAATTCAGGTTCAGGCACATGATTCTATCAGTGCTCAATACTACAGTTTCTTATTTTGTTTCTTTTTCTCTGTGCATGAGTGGGCATGTGCATCTCATGTGTGGGTGGCACATGTGAAGGTTCACATAGAGGTCAGAGGTCAACCTCTGTTGTCAATCTTCAAGGTTTCTCTACCTTGGGCTTTTTGGTACAGGGTCTCTCACTAGGACTAGGCTGACTAACCCAAAGCCCCAGGGATCTGCCTGTCTCTTCCACTCTAGTGCGGGGATTATGAACATGTGCTACCACAGCTGCTCTTTGTGTAGGTGCTGGGGTTTGAACTCAGATCCCCATGCTTGCACAACAAGGACTTTTGTTGGCTGAGCTGTCTCCACAGCCCTTCAGCAGCACCTGTCCACCTTAACTGTGTGATTGACATGCATGAGACATTTGGGGGAATGCAGAAATGACTTATGCTGGTCTCAAATGCTTGCCACGGAGGGATGGAGATTACAGGAAAGCACATGTAACACAATTGCCCTCTCACCTTTGCAATGTTAGCAACTGTATTTTGTCGGTTGTTCTATGTTCTTGGTGACAAAGGATAAACATTACAACAAAACTTAAATTATACTGGCCTGATTCTTAGACATTGATCAAAGTTTCAATATTTATGTTCTTATGAATAAAATAAAATAAACTCTGGCCCCAAATTCTGTTTCTACTCAAATTTAGGTCAAACAATATTGGGTACCCATTGCAAAGAGGTCTCTCAACTTGTACACAGGCCTCTTGTAGTATCTGAAGAGGGACCCAGAGTCAATATTGCTTTAGCTGTTATGTCAGAAACCCTTGTCACATGGATGTTTGAACACCTACCTTTGGATGTCAGAGGGAAAAGCAGAGATGTGACATTTATATGTTCTGTGAAGGAGAATTCTATCATTTCAACTGAAATCAGCCTGAGCTAACCACAAGTACAAAAACTGTGGTATCCTGGATCGTAGGCTCGAGAATTTGAGAATCAGCTCTTTGGAGCACAAGGTTGGAGCCTGGAAGTGATGTTTCAAGCCCATCCAGATAGCCCATCCCATGCCATCCCACAAATAACCAGAGATCTCTACACCACCTGCCTG